>NC_090936.1:536747346-537051905 GCF_040938575.1 Ambystoma mexicanum
GGGGGTGGTGGGAGACATGAGTGGGGGCCTGGTGGAGGGTGCCCCTGGTGGCGGGGGGGTGGGGGTGATAGGGGACATGAGTGGGGGCCTGGTGGAGGCTGCCCCTGCACTGCTGGGGGGTGGGGGTGGTGGGAGACATGAGTGGGGGCCTGATGGAGGGTGCCCCTGGATGGTGGGGGGTGGGGGTGGTGGGAGACATGAGTGGGGGCCTGGTGGAGGCTGCCCCTGCACTGCTGGGGGGTGGGGGTGGTGGGAGACATGGGTGGGGGCCTGGTGGAGGGTGCCCCTGGTGACTGGGGGGGTGGGGGTGGTGGGAGACATGAGTGGGGGCCTGGTGGAGGGTGCCCCTGGTGGCGGGGGGGTGGGGGTGATAGGGGACATGAGTGGGGGCCTGGTGGAGGCTGCCCCTGCACTGCTGGGGGGTGGGGGTGGTGGGAGACATGAGTGGGGGCCTGGTGGAGGGTGCCCCTGGATGGTGGGGGGTGGGGGTGGTGGGAGACATGAGTGGGGGCCTGGTGGAGGCTGCCCCTGGATGGTGGGGGGTGGGGGTGGTGGGAGACATGAGCAGGAGTGCAGGGTAGTCCCCTGTTTTGTGGGCTGCCTGCAGGGGCCGTCGAGGGTGTACAGGGAACACCTGTGAGGACCCACCCAGCCTAATCGCGTGTGTAACTTCCCACGCACCCCTGTAATACACGTACCAAGCCAAATCGCGTGTGATAATTCCCGCGCACCCCTGAAATACACGCGCCCAGGCTATTCGCGTGTGGAACTACCCGCGCACCCCTGAAATACACGTACCCTGCTGTAATCGCGTGTGGGACTTCCCGCGCACCCCTGAAATACACGCGCCCAGGCTATTCGCGTGTGGAACTTCCCGCGCACCCCTGAAATACACGCGCCCAGGCTATTCGCGTGTGGAACTTCCCGCGCACCCCTGAAATTCACGTACCCTGCTGTAATCGCGTGTGGGACTTCCCGCGCACCCCTGAAATACACGCGCCCAGGCTATTCGCGTGTGGAAATTCCCGCGCACCCCTGAAATACACGTACCCTGCTGTAATCGCGTGTGGGACTTCCCGCGCACCCCTGAAATACACGCGCCCAGGCTATTCGCCTGTGGAACTACCCGCGCACCCCTGAAATACACGTACCCTGCTGTAATTGCGTGTGGGACTTCCCGCGCACCCCTGAAATACACGCGCCCAGGCTATTCGCGTGTGGAACTTCCCGCGCACCCCTGAAATACACGCGCCCAGGCTATTCGCGTGTGGAACTTCCCGCGCACCCCTGAAATACACGCGCCCAGGCTATTCGTGTGTGGAACTTCCCGCGCACCCCTGAAATACACGTACCCTGCTGTAATCGCGTGTGGGACTTCCCGCGCACCCCTGAAATACACGTACCCTGATGGAATCGCGTGTGGAACTTCCCGCGCACCCCTGAAATCCACGTACCCGGCCAAATCGCGTGTGAGACTTCCCGCGCACCCCGGTATACACGCACACGTATTTTTTGTCAGCGTGTCCGTGTTTGTGGGTACCCCTTTGCACGTCATTTGTCCTGGAGGGCCACAGTATAGGACATTCATCATGGCAGTATATGGGTGCTATTTGTTGGCGCACCTTTTGGCGCACATTTCTTACAGCCGCAGAGACGCTACCGCCTGCTTTCTTGTGGCGGTCGTGTTTGTGCCTGTGCGCTGGTTTGAGCGTGCGCTTTTTTGCCCTATTCTATTCCATGAATACGTGTTGTAGGCGAGCGTGTGGGCGTTCCGCGCACTTGTGCCCTGTACTTCCCCCGTGACGCCCACGTTTTTGCAAGTTGTTCCCTATTCCGAGTGTTACGCCCGTGTTCCGCCTACTTTTGTTGCGTGCGCCGCGCTATGTGCGAATTTCGCTGTGGCCTGTGCGATTTTCGCTGTGACCTGGCGCACGCTGTTAGATGGCCTGTGCGCCAACGTGCGCGGCGCACTTTTTTTCGCACATCCGCTGGTTTTCTCGCGCACGGACTTCCATGAATCGATGTGCGCTGCTTTTCGTGCGATTTTCGCACTTGCACTGCGATTTTCGCTATTCCACTGCGATTCGCACGTTTTTGCCCACTTGCGCCGCGCTAATTATTCCATGAATCGGCCTGTATAACTCATTTCAGCATGTTTAATTCTAAAACCTTTATGATGTCTAAATAAACATCATCATTCATTTATGTTGAGTGTGCTACAGTGCTGATTAGAAAGTATCTTGTTACTAATGTGAGGCAGGCATGGTATCATGCAGCAGATACAGACACAATAGATACAAGTTTCAAAAACCTGCATTCAATATATTGTTTGGGATGTTAGAATTCCTAACTAGCCTGAACTATAAAATGGGGGAATCTCGACCATTAAACAATAACAAATACGTCCAAGTCAGTTTGGTCAAAATAAAAAGGCCTACACTAAGAAAACCTAACCTTGCCCTCCTCAAAATAACAAATGTGTTTGGGGAATACAAGAGAAGAATAGTGTCTCAAAAAGAAATGTCAGAATGGCTTTAGTACCAACTCCCTTCCCCAGGTTCAACCCCACAGGGTTTAGAGAGTCTATTAAAAACTAAAGATAGGTGGAACACACAGTTCTATCAGTCTTGTGCACTTTGGCTTACTGGTACAATTCAACAGTTCAGTCTTAGGCTTTCAACTTCTGGTAGTTCAATCAATGTCTTAGGCTTCACTCGCCTTGCCATCAATACTTAATTCATAGGTTCTCAATTTCTCACAGTTCTGTACAGGCTTCCCTCTGCCGGGCTCGAGCCTGTCTCTCCTTCGTGGGGGTTCCCTTCCACATGTTTTATCTAAGGTTTCTTCTCACTGTCGAAGACCTTTGAAACAAGGAGTTTACATGGACCTCTACATGACCACTTCAACCTCTCTTTCAATACTCCTTCCACTCACAAACAATACTCAACTTGTGGCGCCAATACTTGGTACTTATAATTCTCACTCTCTTTAGTCTGCCCTCTTGGTCTTTTCAAAAGTTCATGTGTAACACCAATACCTCTTGGTATTTCTTTTCTTCCCCCAATGCCTCTTGGTTGCAACACCAATGCCTCTTGCTTACAGCGCAGATGCCTCTTGGTACTTGTAGTTCTTATTCTCTTTCACTTGCCTTTTTGGCCTTTTGCAAAGTTGTTATATTTTACTTTTGCCCTTTTGCCATATTTCACAGTTCACTTGTTTTACTTTCTTCTTATTCCATTACACAGTTCACTTATTTCACTTTCCTCTTATTCGACTTTCTTTCCTTTGATATATGCTTATAACATCCTTCAAAATCTATTACATTTCACAGAGAAGTTTAGAATGTGGGACTTTATCTCGCAGGACCACTCTGTTACTTTGCATCTGTTTCATTCAACACTTGTCCTCTTCACTCACGTTTTATCGGCAATGGCACAACTTTCAATTTTCCAATTACAGTCACTTTCCCTTTAACATCAATCAAATTTGTTTTGCTCTCGATAACTCACCGGTCATGTTTATTGGATTTCTTAAATATTTTTTCTGCAGCTCAAGGCCGTTACAAACGTCTCATCTGCTCCTCCCCAACTCCGCCATTCATTCGGGATGGTTGCAGGCTGCTTCTTGGCAACCTGAAGGTTTCTTTCCTCCGCTCGCTCGGCTCTGCTCTTCGAACACTCACGGCTTCCCGAAAGCTTGGAAATCTTGCCTGGCTTTCTCTTGATCATCGCGAATGTCGATTAGCCCATTGGCCTTCCAACTTCCACAACCTGGTTTGCATCAGCCTTGGAAGAGCTGTTACTTCTCGTAACCAGCGTCGCTCAAAGTGTGCCTGTGCGCGCCACCTTTTATTTTCACAGGGAGTCTTAATAAGTGGCAGGTGTACCTTGTTAGAGCTACGTACCTGACTCTGACTGGCCTAATTACAGGGACAGGGCCAATGGAAGTCAGGGGAGGTAATCCTTTTAGCCTCATTCTTCATCTTCCTCGGCGCAGTACTTTTGTCAAGACAAAGTGGGGAAGAAGTATGGGAATTGTAGTTTCCCATAAAATAAACAGGGTTAGGGGTTAGATGGGTTGTGGAAAAAGGGGGATACCATGTCTCACCATTGGGTGCTTCTCCCCCACTCCCTGAGGACCCCCTACCCAGGTGATATGATATGATGGGTTATTTATAACGCGCTTAATACCCAGAGGTTTCTAAGCGCAGACCAGGGAATCGAACCTGTGGTGTGTCATGTAGTCTTGCTTCCAAGGCGACCACATTGCCCTTGAGCTATCCTCCCAAGAGAGAAGGTGATCCTTCCTCGCTTGTCCACACCCAGGGTCGGGATCCAAAAGAAATTGCCTTTCCTGAGTACGGGATCCCCGGGGACTAGGTTGTGAAACACCCTCTAGTTTTTCACACTAAGTCAAATGTTACAGATGACTAACGCTTTCCAGAAATGCTGCTGCACTACTCAGCACTGCTCTTTGGTGAACTGTCTAGAGAATATTATGTGTTAGGTTATGCATGTTGAATTTGTGATTCTGTCATTTCAACGGCACCCGACACATGACAGGTGTTTTCTGTGGAATTTTTGCTGAAAAACCATTTCAACATTTTTTTTAATTATTTTTTGTGGGGATCCCCAAGCCCCCGTCATCTACCTATTACTTTTATTCCTGACCCCCCCCCCCCCACAACTCCCTTTTTATGCCCTTTCCAACCCTCCCAAAAAAAATTGAAATGTTTTTTGGCAAAAATTATGCGGAAAAACCCCTGTCATAAAAACGGGTGTCGATGAAAGGACGACATACCGAATTTGTAATGCATGCTTGTGCCATAGGCATGGACTTGAGGGATATTGTCATAGGATGGTGCTTCCATAGTAGCAACACGGTTTTCTAACAGGAGAACATACAGATCTTAATTGTCTCTATCTGCGAAGTCTGATTAAGAGACATACCAGGAAACGGTTAGTTAACATCACAAATCCAACATGATCCAATGTGAACCTGATATGAAGAGTTAGATGGTTCCAATGTAGGGGAACCAGAGCCACAAAGGCCTGAATCCAAGCTAAAGCCTCCACTATCTGGTTAGAGACAAAGATGTGTGTTAAACGGAAGAATAAAGCAGGTTTTGGTGACAGAAATAACTCACACGAGACCTTCTAGATTAAAGTGAATAAGTCCATTGCATTGGAGGCTTCTAAAAGATGGAACATGGTCAGGGTCACTGCACCTCTAAAACCCACGGTTCTTGCTGTGTCCAATACAGATACAGAGTCTATGTTCAACCCCAGCCTATTAGAACTATGGCTTGCAACTATTATACTAGTCAACAAAAAGAGAACGTCAGCAGTTGACCTTTTTTCTGGTGCTTAGATGGGGGCAGAGAACAAATAAATGGGTCTGAAATTGAATGGGACTGATAGATGCAAGGATTGTTACTAGGAAGTGGTTTGTAGCGGGTTTCTTAAACCTACATAAATTATGCACAGTAAATGAGGAGTGCTAGTTCCACCCATGGTAATTTCTCCAGTTCTGGTGCTAAAGTAAGGGAGCACTTGACAGGAGGTAAATCCTCCACTTTTACACCAAACTCATAGTTTGCCGATGAAGTACAAATGGCAGTTATTCTGTTTCCACCCAAAAAAGGACAATAATGGAATTATAAATAGGCTTTTACTGCTCCGTCAAACTCGGAATGAGCTCCTATGGTTGTTTTTAACATTCATAAAGGTCTACATTGCCAAAAGAAACAACTTAAAATGTGGACACGAATATAGAAACATAATAAGTAACAAGTGACAAACAAAAATGCAACAACTAGATAAAATACATAAAACATTAAGCACTTGTGTCTTTTGGCATGCTCTCTGGGGGTTATCAGAGGGAATACACACATTTTCCTGCAGAGTGCGCAGGCTTAGGACTTGAGCCTAAGTCCGCCATCATCCAAGTCATTCTCACCCCACACATCTCAGTGGACTTCCTCAAAACTCTCAAGCAATGTAATACTTGCGCCCCAGAGCACTGTGGTTTAAAGCCTCACAAGGGGCTCAGTCTTCAGTTAGTCAAGAAACGATGGGTTGCAAGGATCCAATTTCTCTCTTCATCGGTTACACATCTGTTTTATTTTGTTGGCCCTCACTAATCTACGTTATCACCACAATCTTGACTGCACAATCATTTCCTGCCTTGAATCCTTCCGTAATGAGAAACAAATGACTTGCGACATTATTATAACATAATTTCCATCACTTATTTAGCACACTCACAAGCAAGCATTTTCTGTTTTAGGTATCAGATAATCCTACTTCTTCCATGTGTGACAACCCAGGGTTCCCTCTGGGAAACATGGGTAGGTTGATCCCAAGACTAGAAGTGGTGTAAATCACTGGGGGATGAATGTGGAGCAGGATTCCTCAACTTGCTATATCACCGGTAGTTTCCTTAGGCATCCCAACTTTCAGTTCCCAGGGTGTTCTCCATTTCCTTTCTAATCATGCTTCTGAACTCTAGAACTCATCCATAGTTGCCCTAGCATGTCTGATCAGTGGCAAGCGTTTTCCTCCAGACCAATAAAGTGACTATTCAGACAGGTAAAGTGACTATTGGTACCTGCATGTCATAGTTTTGACCTCACACCATTCCTTTAAATTGGTGTTCTGGACTCACTTTTAAGCAGCCTCTTTTAATATGGTAAGCTCCCTGATCTCCCATTTGACCCCACTCGAATGCCCAAAAGCAGGGGGACAATACGTATGTTTCCTTTCCGGTCCTTCCCAGATAGAAAGTCAAAGCAGATATCAAATTCACATCACACACTAACATCAGTGGTGTCACAATGATATGATATTGAGTAAAGGAGAATCACAAACAAAACACTTCTGTAAACAACTGAGGCAGAAGGTATTAAAGCTCTTGGCTGTTCGTTTTAGAATTCAAATCCGTCTTCCAAGCATCATAACATAAATGCAAATAGCATTCTAGCTTTCGTTGAAGTCTCTATTGTCCCCATCTGTTTGATCTTTGGTTTGTCCACCTGCCTCTTCCTCATTATCCTCTCCAAAGACCTTCTTCAACGCTCTCTCAAAGTATGCCTGGACTCCCTTCATGTTGTGTCTTCCCACCAGGAAGTAGATGAAGGGGTTGACACTGCTGTGGATTGAGATACAGAGGTAAACTGCAAAGAAGAAAGCCCCAAGAGAGAAACCTGATGGGTAGACATGCAAGTATAGGAGAAGCCACAGCAACCTCATGGGTGCCACCCATATGAGGAAGACAATGACTGATGCCACAATGACGATGATAAGCTTAGATGGTTGAACTTGCCTTGAGTTCCGTCGAACTGTGATGAGCAAGATCAGGCTGGAAATTGTCATTACGGGGATAACTACCAAAAAGACTAACACTGATAAAACTGTATGGACAGCTGTACACCTTCCTGTCATTTTATGAAAAAGTTCTGGCGGACAACCTACCTGGTCCACCAGAGTGACCAAAGCAGAAAAAATCCAAATTATGACACACACAATGACTGACTGGTTCTTTGCTCGATTGTATCGATACCAGAGGGGGTAATAGACAGACATACACCTCTCAACGCTAATGGCTGCCAAAAAAAACATATCTGCATAGTTTCCAAAGCTAAGTATGATCTCCAGTCCATAAATTATGTTTTCTACCTTGTCTATTTTGGTTTCAGTCGCATTAACAAAAATTGTGATACACATCACAATGGAGATAAAGGTGAGGTAGATCAAGTCGCCAATCGCAAGGTTGATGATGTAAATTGTGTACTTAGTCCTCTTAATCCTGAAACCCAGATACCAGAAGACCAAGCTGTTCCCAATCATTCCAAGAGAGGAAACGAGTAAAACGAAAGCTGCTGCAGTCATGACAGCTGTCTGTGATACCTTCGCATAAATCTCTTCATCTGTCCCATTAGAGCTTGCAGCACCCGTGCCATTGAGCGAATTATTTCGGAATCCTGCCATAGCAAGGTCTTGATGAGTCCTATTGGGATGGAAGCAAACATGATTTTCAGTCCCATGAAACTGAATTGTACTTACACATGGAATGCAAAATTCATTAACACACTTTGTTTACGGGTAACACTTTAAATTGATCAAGCTCTGCAGTGATTTGGAGAGTCTATTGTTACAGTAAGAAATATAGTAGTTGCTTGAAATGTTATTTTTATGCCTCTGGCATCACATACATACAGTACATCCTCAGTAAACAAATGTGATAGTGATAGAGTTTTTTTAAGAAAGATCTCATATGAAGACTGTTAAGGGGAGCTGGGTTTGTTCCCTGGTCTTGTTTGAGGTGACTGTCCTAGAGGGTAGGCGATGTGTGTAGGGGAAGATCATGCAGCCTAAAATGTAAAGCCCTCACTTGTCAGTGCTCTACAAGTGGGACTTCCATACCATCTACCTCAAAATAAGGACCCTTTGTGAATCCGGAACTAAATGGCCACAGGGGCTATAGACCTAGAATAAAACTGTGGATTTCTGTTGCAATCTGTACAGGCCATTCTTTCATTTTTTGATTTACGGTAACTACTAAACCCTCACCTGGATTTAGCAATACTCAATGACCTACGTTCACCAGAAAGAGTGCCCCCTCATTCGTAAGCATGGAGTTATTAATTGCAGATTATGGTTCTTTACCCAACTTTGCAATAAATAACTGCCAATATGTGATTCGGCCAGGATGTAACACCAGACTCCTTCAAGCTGTGTTCCCCAGAGTGATAGCTCCTTGAGCAGATCACCGACATGCTCTGCAGCAATGAAAACCTTTAACCAGATACCAAACAATAATAAAACATTGTATTCTGTAAAGATGAAACAAATACATAATACTCAACGCCTCTTCCCATTGATTTTTCTCAATTCCAAGCTCAGGGATCCTGCGTTTTCTGTTCAGGTTTCACATTACCGCACTGGTTGTGGAGTGTGGCTCCATATGTATTCTCACAAAAAGTGAAAGGAATAGAGAGATGGCCCATTCTGGGTCAGGTTCAATTAGCCGGTCATGTTAACTATATCAGACCATTGAATAATTGTATCCAACAGTTTGTATTTTCACTTGTATTTCAAAATATGCTCAATCATTTGTTCTTGGTGTGTTAGTCAAGCGTGCCTTGATTTACAAAGAATATGCCAACTGTATGGACATCAGTTTTGCTCTTCCGGCTTTTTCAAGGCAGGTATTTTGTCAAAATCAAATCAAAATTGTTTCCGATAACAATGAAGATTACCCCTGCTAACTGCACAGGGAGTATTCATTCTATTAAAGACTAGGAGGCGAGCATTATGCTTCAACTTCTTTATTTACTACTCCTCAGCAGTTTCAACAAACTAATAACAAAACACTGTAAAATGTCCAAAGTGACTTTTTCTGTCTGGAACTACAATCCCCATAGTCTCTGTAGTCCATGTCCATCTCTGCTCAGCTATTACCACATCCTGTCCCTGAGCTCCTCCTCTCTTTTACATGCTCTGAACTGGCACTCAAACACTCCAAACTATGTCCTGCTAACAGAGCGAAGACCTCAATCACTGCAAAACTGACACGCAGATAACTCTCTGCCTCTTGTCCAACTCCGACGGCTAGCTCCTCTCCTCAATTATTCTTCTGCTCCTCCCCTAGGGAAACATAAAACAACCGTATCAGGGTGGCGTTCATGCATTGCTATTATCATACAACACCATTATTTACAATACATGCTTGGGTGGGAAATTAATGCTCGCCTCCTAGTCTTTAATAGAATTAATACTCCCAGCGCAGTTAGCAGGGATAATCTTCATTCTATGACAAGACTGGAGGCGAGCATAATGCTTGTTCAAAGCTTCCCCAACACCCTTACTGCTAGACTCTCTGTTGGCTTAAAGTAAAATTCTTTAAAGGTACGATCACTAGCCCAATCTGCTGCTAACATGATCTCTCTCAATGAAACTCCTGTCGTAAAGGCCTTGGATGCCATTGCCCCTGCACTGAGTGCGTTCCGTAACTCCCTAAATCTATACTTGCTGCTTGCATTATCTCCTTAACCCATATAGCAATCGTGGCTGTGGATACAGAGTGGAAAGGCTTTCTACGAGCTATGGGCAATTGCGTGGTACTGGCTGCTCTATACTCTGCTGTCCTGCACTCGTACTCCTTGAAGCAACTCGCTACACACCACTTGGTTCTATTCAGGAAGCATGGATAGTGTACCGACACGGTCCCCATCTTAGTCCTCTTGGCTGTCGCAAAAATAACTCCCTCCGGGCCAAAGGATCTCCTATTAACCTCTAGCGCTTTAACATCTCATAAGCGCTTGCAAGATATGAGACATAACAGCATCGCCAGTTTACCTGACAGCTGTTTAAGAGATAAATACTTGTCTGAAGGCCAGTTCTCCAATAGTCGAAGCACTGCCGTCACGTCACAGACTGTGTTATAAGGAGGCTGCGGGGGTACTCTAAATGTTGCTCCTCGAATGAGCATCACCACTGCCGGGTGTTCACCTGCCGATACTCCTTCAATCTGCAAATGTCCCGCTGAGATTGCTGATTTACTCCTATAGTGCGGAATGCTCTTCTGTCTTGCAGCAATTGTGCCAGAAAATTTAGGATCACTACTATAGGGGCTGAAATGGGATGAACACTTCTCCCCTTGCACCAGCTAGTCCATTTGGCCCAAGCCGCGTCGTAGGTCCTTCTAGTGGAAGGAGACCAGGAATCCGCAATAAGCTCTGCAGCTTGTGTCGAAATGCCTGGCAGTGCCCAGCGTCTCCTATTATCCTGCACGCGATGAGCGGGAGTGTCCCTCTCACTCTCAGAGGATGATTCGACCCAACTGGGTCCATGAGCAGTTGGTCTCCTTCCGGCAGTATTCTCGGAAGGTCCACTGATAATTCCATCAGAGTCGGGAACCATACTTGTGACTTCCACAGTGGTGCCACTAACAGTAGTTCTGCCCTCTTCCTCCGACACTTTGCTAGAACTCTGTTCAGCATCACGAATGGGGGAAAAGCACAGTGCGGTCGGCCTACCCATTCCTGTAGAAAAGCATCCGTTCCTCGCGCACCCGGATCTAACCTCCAGCTGAAGTAATCGGCTGTCTGTGAGTTGAGGCGAGATGCGAAAAGGTCTATATATAATGGACCCCACCACTGATCCAGTGTCCAAAACACTGTCGGATTGAGCCTCCAATCGCTGGAGTCCTTGAGGTACTGTGAATTCCAGTCGGCCACCACGTTCAGCACTCCGGGCAGGTACTACGCCGTCACTGATGTCTCCTACTGGAGGCAAAATGCCACAAATCCTTTGCTAGTTTGGCCAGCATCTTGGACTTTGTACCTTTGAGGTGGTTTATGTAGCGCACTGCTGAGATATTGTCCATCTTCAGCAGCATGCACGATTTCATCTTCCCCTTTGTAAAGGCTTTGATCATGAGAGAGCCTGCTAGCAGCTCCAGGCAGTTTATGTGGAGGCAAAGCTCCTCTTCGCTCCATTTCCATCCTGCCGGCATGTCTCTGCACCGAGCTCCCCAGCCCAGGTGACTGGCGTCTGACTCTATGATCAGGTCTGGTCGATCTCTGAAAATGGCACGCCCATTCCAGGCGTCCATATTCTTCAACCACCATTCCAGTTCTGTTACGGATTCTTGATCCAAAGGTACTAATTGATGATATCTCAAGCCTTGTTGCAGGTGTCGTAGCTTTAACCTCTACAGAGTTCGATAGTGTAAAGGCCCCGGAAATATGGCTTGAATTGAGGCCGCTAGCAGCCCCACTATCCTCGCTAGTACTCTGAGGGAAACCACCTGCTTCTACAGACATCCTCGGATTTCTCTTTTGATGCCTCTTCTTTTCTGTGCTGGTAGCTCTAACGTGGCCTTCCTGGTATCTAGGACAAATCCTAGGAGGTCCAATCTCTGTGCTGAAGTAGTGTCTGGCTTCTCCATGTTCACCAGAAATCCCAGTGACAAGATCAGATCCTGTACCCACTTCGTCTGGTTAAGCCAGCGTCTCTCGGTCCTCAGCCAGCAGCAGCAAGTCATCTAGGTATATGATCTGCCTTATGCCTTTCTCACGGATTGCTGCCGCTACTGGCTTCATCAGCTTGGTAAAAGCCCAGGGTGCTGATGCAAGACCAAAGGGCATCATCTTGAATTGCCAAAGCTGCCCTTTCCAATGAAAAGCAAGGAACTTCCTGTACTCTTCTAGCACTGGAACTGTCAGGTACACATCTTTCAGGTCTAGCCTTGTCAGCCAGTCTCCTTCCCTGAGGGAGTCTCAGAGCTGGTGAATGCCTTCCATTTTGAAATGGTGGTAGACTATCCAGCCATTCATTTCCTTCAGGTTTATTACTGGGGGGACCTTCTCTTTCCTGTGTACCAGGAACATGTTGCTCACGAAGCTGGGTGGCTTCGGGCATATCTCTATGGCGTTCTTCTGAGCGAGTTGAGCCAACTCGTGGTCTAAGCAGCTTTGCTCTGCGTGTGATAGGCGCTGCTGGTGAGGCCTGCGCCCTTGTACTGGCGGCTCTATAAACTCCAATTGCAGCCCACTCACGGTTTGTAATATCCATGCATCGCTGGAAAGCGCGTGCCAGTTTTCCCAAAACAAACCAGTCCTCCCTCCCAACGGAGGGTAATTAACTTTTCTCACCTTGTGCGAATCCTTGACCTCATCCGGTTCCTCTTCCTCTGCGCCCTCTAGGGAAACGTCCCCTGGCTGGGAAGAAGTAATCCTGTTGTCTGTTCTCCCAGTATTGCACCCTGGGGTTGGGGGTCTTCTACCTCCTTGGCTTTGACGAGCCGCACGACCCCTGGGGCGACCGGTCCCAGCAAAAACTCTGTTCAGGAAGATCTTCCTGATGGAAGCTTGGGCTTTCTCCAATGAAGTATAAGTACCGACAAAACAGCCCATTTCTTTCCCAAAGGTCTTGCCAAAAAGGAGGCCTTGCGCCACTTCCCCTGCTTCGTAAGAAGCAAGGTCGCTGAGTTTGGGGTCAATTTTCAACAGCAGACCTATCCTCCTCTCTGGGCCCGGCTTGCCAGGGCGTGGGGGTCTACTTCTTCCCTTGTATCCTTAGCCCTCTCCACTAGGTCCATGATCTCCGCTAGTGGCCAAGCTAAGTCTAGGACTTTTTCCTGGCAACTCTTTCATGATCTGCCGATGCCCTTGCAGGGATCTTTACTGGTCTTGGATAAAAAAGTTAGCATGTTGGGGTCTAGCTCTGGTGTTTCTGCAACTTTTCCTGGGAGGTCCGGTCTTGGGCACTCTGCTCGAAGGCGCTGCCTCACTTCCTTATAGAGGGCCTTCCTCAACCTTACGGTCACATATTGCGCAATTCTGGGGGAGGGCTGCCAGTCTGAAGACCTCGGGTTCTGAATGCTGTCCCATTCGAACATGTCCTCTTGGTTCTGTTATGTTATGTTATGTTATATGATTTGTAATGCGCACCTGGTACCCGGAGGCTGATGGGCGCAGACTAACAGACAGAACAAAACTGCACATACAGCAGAACTATAATCTGTCCGTTGTTACTACTAGCACTGCTCTAAGCAAAGAGCAATGTTTTCAGCTTTTTTTAAAAAAGTTCTTATGAGACCAACGTTCTTATTGAAGTTGGGAGGACATTCCAGGCAGTGGGGGCCGCTACTTCAAAAGACCCTTTCCTTGTCTTGTTGGTCTTGTGCCGGGGAACAGTGAGTATATTTGAGTTGTCCGATCTCAGTGACCTTCCCTTGTCTTTCACGATTATGGCTTCCTTCAGATATGATGGCATTGGACCAACAATACATTTTTGAGTGATCAGAAGGAGCCTGAACCGATCAGAAGGAGCCTCCTCCTCGAGGTGTTTCTCTTTGCAGGTTCTCTTACCACCCTGGGCTTAGCCCAATCCTCCTCCACTGTCCCTTCCTCGTCGTGCAAGGTCAGGTCACCTCCTGCTGGCCCCTCTTCCGAGCCTGGGTCATCTACTCCACTGATGCCTTCCCCTGGAGTGGGGGTCGTGAGGTTCGGCACTGCCTGACGCTGCAAGTATGCTTCTCTGAGCTTTGCGAAAGCGTCGACAACCTCTGGGGCCTTTTCTTTTGCCCCATCTGAAGGGCCCTGGGGGTCAGAAGCGGCTTTCCTCTTCTGGGCCTGAGTACTCCTCCTAGACCCTTTTTCAGAGGGTTCGGTGGGCGTGCGCTCTGTCCCAACGGTGCTATCTCTGGGCTGGTTCCACATTGCCTCCAGGGTTTCCAGCCTTTCTTGCAGGGGTTTCAACCCTTGAGCAACAGTATCGACTAGAGAATTCCCCAGCACCTCATTGAAGCTGGCATCTAGGTCTAATGACTGCTCCTCTTCACTCCATTCAAATTCCGACATTTTCGGGGAGGGTGCTGTGTGCCTGAGTACCTGCAGCAGGTTTCTGCGCACGCCCACTTCGCAAGTCAGATGCTTAAATCAGAGTCTTAAGGATTAACTCACTCTAAATGTTATTAACTTCTTTTTTTAATTGTTTTATCTTTGTGGCTGCACTGGACTGATCTTGTTATCAATGCTTGTGATGGGCTGTGTCAATCAAACTGCCCTCGGTGGGGCTTTGTGTCTCCTGAGAGGCTGAATTCTCTCTGATCGTGTAGGCAAAGGAGCCTCTCTGCTCCTGGGCTCGCTTGGTAGCTTCTCCCCACGTGCAGCGGTCTAGGAGCAGCAAGTGTTTCTCAATTATGTTAATCCTTTGGGGATTAGAATGTCCAACTCCCGTCAGCAACGTTACTCCGTAACGTGGGAGTGATCATCGCCGGGCCCGGCTCCTTACTCGCTCTGCTTCGTGTTGAAAATGCATCACAGAGGCTCAGGGCTTCGTGTTCCAGCTCCGCCCACACGAAGGTGGGGGCCGGAAGGCTCCGGCGTTTCCTCTCCCTGCTCAGAGGGCTCGGAAGGCTCTGTGGGTGTCCAAAGAACCCCTAGGGTGTGTTGTGACTTGACTGTCGTGTAGTCAGGAGAGACCTTTGTCCACAAGTGCCGCACAGGGAGGAGCAAAAAGACTCCCTGTGCAACCCTTGAGGCCACAGGTGGGAGATCTTCTTCCTCCGGAACTGCAGACCCTCAGAAACCCCGGACCACTGCAAAGAAAGCACTGGTTAAGTTATGCGCCCAACAACCACCACTAGTCAATACAATAACAAGTTGGAACAGTCTTACCCAGTGGAGCGGTGAGATACTCCGGTATACCTATGGGGTTTTTCCGGGATTCTCCAGAACCCTCCCTATCAGGGAAGTATTGCCAGAAGGTCCAACGCACTTGAGATGGAACGGGCCCACCCGTTGTCAAAGTTCAGAACAAGGACCAGTGATCGTAGTGCCAGGGATGAAGAAAACGAAGTCCAAAAGCAGTCCGTGGTTCGTGGCCGGTAGTTCCAAAAAGACAAAGCCAAGAAGATCCAAAAGTAATTCCGTGAAGCAGTCCAAGGTCGGTATCCGGGTATTCAAGAGATCAGGTACGTAGCGCCGAACAGTGTCCAAGGATTTAAACAGCTGTGAAGCGCCGGTTGCACCGATGCAGCCGTTTAAATACTGGCGCTTCGCTCCCCATCTGGACACGTAACCCGCAGCCTCCGGTCACGTGATCTGCTGCCACACGCGTGCGTACCTTCCGGGTCACGTGACCAACAGCCTTGTCTTGGGAACGTGAAGCATTCTTGGAATGCGGAAGTGCGGCTGCACGGAGTGGATCCCTCAATCTCCATGGGAGACGCCAGTGAAGCGGGTGCCGTAGCGGGCGGGATGCAAAACGCTGGGGACCATGTGGTGGCAACCTAAACGAGGAGGATACTGGTAAATCCCAGAGCTGGGCATGAGATCAGGAGGGGTTAGGCACCGTAGAGGGGGGACTGGGAAACCTGTTGTGATCCCTGTGAGTCGTGACAGAGCCCCCCCAAAGGCCCACGACCCTGTGGGCAGGCAGGATTGTCCCGATGGAACCGGGCAACCAGACGGGGGGCGTGGACGTCCACGGCAGGAACCCAAGACCGCTCCTCAGGGCCGTAGCCCGACCAGTCCACCAGATACTGAAGGGAACCCCTAAAGACCCAGGAACCCAGGATCGCAGAGACCTCATACACGTCAGGGGAAACCAGGGAGACTGGGGCCGGGGGGGCACGAAGCCGCGTGGGAGCAGGACAGGGCTTGAGAAGGGAGATATGGAAAACAGGGTGAATCCGCCAGGACCTCGGGAGAGCCAGCTGATAAGCTACAGGATTGAGAACCCAGGACACCAAATAAGGACCAACAAACCGAGGCAGGAGTTTCCTACACCCCACCAACCGCAGGTGTCGAGTGGACAGCCAGACGCGCGACCCCACGGCATACGGCGGGGCCAACACCCGCCGCTTATCGGCCTGCGCCTTCATGGATGCCTGGGCCTCGAGGAGATGGGTCGAGGTCTGGGCATGGATGGAGGCCAGGTCCCTGACACAGGCAGCCGCGGCCGGGTTAGCAGTGGAGGACAAATCAGGGATGGGTAGGACACGGGGATGCTGACCGTAGAGTACATAAAAAGGGGAGAAACCAGTGGAAGAGTGGACAGAATTGTTATATGCGAATTCTGCGAGATGCACCACTCGCAACCAAGACGCCTGTTGCTGCAGGGTCAAACAACGCAAGTACTGCTCGAGGGTCTGATTAAGCGTCTTGGTTTGACCATCCGTTTCAGGGTGGTAAGCCGACGAGAAGCGTACGTCTATACCGAGCAGTTTGGCCATTGAACACCAAAAGCGAGATGTGAACTGAGAACCCCTATCCGAGACGATGACTGACGGAAGCCCAAAGAGACAAAAGACGTGAACAAAGAAGAGCTTGGCCATGGCAGGGGCAGTGGGTATTACTTTACAAGGAACAAAGCGGGCCATCTTGGAAAACGAATCAATAACCACGTGTCAAAGCCCTGGACCCGAGGTAGATCCGTGATGAAGTCCATGGTCACGGTGTGCCAGGGCCTGGGGGGAATGGGCAACGGGAGAAGGAGACCCACAGCGCGACCCCTACGATGTTTGCAACGTTCACAGATGGCGCATATGTTAACATAGCGCTCTACATCTTTCCTCATGGAAGGCCACCAGCACCATCGTTTAAGTAATGCCAAGGTACGGGATTGACCGGGGTGTCCGTGCACAGGGGCATCGTGGGACCATTCGAGCGCCATGTTGCGAGTATCCGTAGTGGGCAGGAACAATCTATCCGATACAAAGGGCAGGCCGTCATGGTACACGGGATCCCATTCGGATAGCCGATCAGGGTGCAAGATAACCCATTTTCGTATAGCATCAAGCAAGGGCAAGGATGGGGTGCATAGACACACTACCTTGCCGCAGTCCAGGAGAGTGTCGGGGTAAACAGGTAAGGCCACGCCCCCAGGGGAACGAGACAGGGCGTCAGCCTTTCCGTGAGCTGAGCCAGAACGGTGCTTGATAACGAAATCAAAGGCAACAAAGAACAAGTGCCACCGGACCTGCCTGCTGTTGACACATTTCAGGGAGGCCAGATCTTGCAAGTTTTGATGGTCGGAGTACACAGTGACCTGGTGCTTAGCACCTAATAGATGATGCCTCCAAACACGAAAAGCGTCCATGACTGCTAAGAGCTCCTTTTCAGTCACCGTATAGTGGGATTCGGCGTCAGTGAACTTGCGGGAGTGAAAGGCCACAGGGTGAAGTCGGCCAGAGGAGGGGCATATCTGTGACAAAACCGCGCCTAGAGCAAAGGAGGAAGCGTCAGCCTCCACGATGAAAGGCAACTCCGGGTCTGGATGCTGCAGAACGGGTGCGGTGGTAAATGCTGTTTTCAAGGCCTCAAAGGCATGTTGATGCGTGTCCGCCATTGAGAAAGGAGTGCGGGGGCTGGTCAAAGAGGTGAGAGGAGCCACCAGAGAAGAAAACCCCGAAATAAAGCACCTGTAAAAGTTAGCGAAGCCAAGAAAAGATTGCAGTGCTTTCAGGTTTTTTGGAACAGGCCAATCCAACACGGCCCGTACCTTGGAAGCGTTCATGGCCAGCCCCCCAGGAGTGATAGAGAAACCAAGGAATTCCACAGAGTCAGTATGGAACAGACACTTTTCTGGTTTGGCGAAGAGAGAGTGTGCCTGCAAGCGAGAGAGCACTTCACGTACGTGCTGTATATGTTCACTCAGGTTTCGAGAAAAGATCAGTATGTCGTCTAAATACACCACATCGAACACGTCCAGGATATCGGAGAAAATGTTGTTCATGAACCTCTGGAACGTGGCCGGAGCGTTGCATAAACCGAAGGGCATTACTGTGTATTCATACAACCCATAGCGAGTGCAAAAGGCGGTCTTCCACTCATCGCCTGGGCGTACACGAACCAGGTTGTAAGCCCAAGCAGGTCCAATTTGGTGAAGATGGAGGCGGGGGAGAGACAATCGAGCAGGGGCATGATCAGGGTATGGGATACCTATTTTTCACTGTGATAGCATTAATCCGTCTGTAATCTACGCATGGATGTAGATCGCCCTCTTTTTTGGGGACAAAAAAATGGGACTAGCAGCTGCAGAAGTGGAGGGGCGGATATGACCTAAGCGGAGGGCCTTTTGGATATGTTCTTTCAAAACCACATCTTCAGCGGGTGAAAGGGAGTAGATCCGACCCGTGGGAATGACGCTGTCGGGTAGCAGATCTATCGGGCAATCATATGGGCGATGAGGCGGGAGTGCTTCGGATGACCCCTGATCGAACACTCCCGTGTAGTCTTGGTACTGGGCCGGTACAGATGTGGAAACCAGGCCGACTGTATGGTGCCCTCCCGGGGAACCCAAGGCTGTGGCGTCCCTGATGGTCAAGTGAGCAATGGAACCCAGAGCTTGAGCGGGGGTAGCGTCCTCGATGTTGGCGGGAAGGCAGAAATGCTGACATAGATCGGACTCGAAGTGTACTAATCCAGCCTTCCAGTCTATCAACGGGTTGTGCTCCTGGAGCCAGGGTATCCCCAATATAAGACCGAACTGGGGCATCGCGATGAGATCGTAGCTCAAGGTTTCGGTGTGGATTGACTGGATTGTCACGAGCATCGGGCCGTTTGTTGTTTGATAGGTCCGGATATCAAGGCGGTGCCGTCAACCGCATGAACCGGTTCGGGTAAGGGTTTGGCCAGGAGCAGTAGGTTCAGGGAATGCGCAAGGGTGATGTTGATGTAGTTACCCGTGGCCCCAGAGTCTATGATGATGGTAACAGGGTGTGAGATTCCGGGCGTGGGCTGGATAACTGCTTGTACATGGATTGGCCTGATGCGACCGAAAGCAGGTGTGGCGTTCGGGGTAAGACCAGAGGTGCTCGACCCAGCCCCCGTGTCTAGGGTCGAGCGGTCCGAAAACTCGAGAACTTGAGTTTGGGTCTGCGGGGACATTCCTTGACATAGTGCCCTGTGAGCCCGCAATAAAAACAGGCGTTGTCTGTCCTTCTACGCTCTCGTTCTGCTGGTGTGATCGGGCTCCATATGCCCCCTATCTGCATGGGTTCAGGAGTGGTATTGGGGTTAGATGAGGCACCGGGCAGTGGAGGAAAACCTGCCTCGGCTCTTCGTTCTGACCGCCGGGCGTCTACCTGTAAGGCTAAGTCCACTATGTCTTGGAATGCGGTGGGTAGCGAAGGAACAACAGCAAGAGCATCCTTCATGGCGTTGCTGAGGCCCCTGTAGAACACAACGGACCTCTTGTTTTCGGGCCAAGAGGTTTCTGCTACCAACTGATTGAATCTAGTAATATACTCGATCAAGGAGCCCTTCCCTTGCCCCAGGTCCAGGAGTTCTAAATCACGGGACTGTACTTTATAACGAGTGTCGAACACCCTTGACATTTCCGTAATCAATAGGTCGAAGTCATAAAGGGCAGGGTTGTCCTCCTCCAGGAGGGGATTGGCCCAAGCGGCAGCTGTACCAGCTAAGTGGGAGAGTGTAAAGGCAGCCTTAGTGGTGGAGTCTGAAAAAGCCCAGGGTCTGCACAGGAAGTGTGGCTTACATTGGTTCAAGAAGGTCCTGAACTTACTGGGGTCCCCATGAAACCTTTCGGGAGCCGCCAAGGGGAAGGGGGACGGTAGTAACACTGGTATGGGACCCTGGGATGGCGGGACAGGAGGAGGCGTGGGCTGTGAAGTCGATGGGATGTCCCCAAATTCAGTATCGGGAGGCAAGAGGTATCTGGTGCTTTGGATATTGTCCAGGCGCTGGTGCATGGCAGTGGTGGCTGCGGCCATATCAGTACGTAACATGGTTATGGCTTGTACCATAGCAGCCAGGGATTCATCTGCAGCCCCCTGCATGACTACACGACAGGTTGGCTTCACAGTCTGTTGTGACTTGACTGTTGTGTAGTCAGGAGAGACCTCTGTCCACAAGTGCTGCACAGGGAGGAGCAAAAAGACTCCCTGTGCAACCCTTGAGGCCACAGGTGGGAGATCTTCTTCCTCCGGAACCGCAGACCCTCAGAAACCCCGGACCACTGCAAAGAAAGCACTGGTTAAGTTATGCGCCCAACAACCACCACTAGTCAATACAATAACAAGTTGGAACAGTCTTACCCAGTGGAGCGGTGAGGTACTCTGGTATACCTATGGGGTTTTTCCGGGATTCTCCAGAACCCTCCCTATCAGGGAAGTATTGCCAGAAGGTCCAATGTACTTGAGATGGAACGGGCCCACCCGTTGTCAAAGTTCAGAACAAGGACCAGTGATCGTAGTGCCAGGGATGAAGAAGACGAAGTCCAAAAGCAGTCCGTGGTTCGTGGCCGGTAGTTCCAAAAAGACAAAGCCAAGGAGATCCAAAAGCAATTCCGTGAAGCAGTCCAAGGTCGGTATCCGGGTATTCAAGAGATCAGGTACGTAGCGCCGAACAGTGTCCAAGGATTTAAACAGCTGTGAAGAGCCGGTTGAACCGACGCGGCCGTTTAAATACTGGCGCTTCGCTCCCCATCTGGACACGTAACCTGCAGCCTCCGGTCACGTGATCTGCTGCCGCACGCGTGCGTACCTTCTGGGTCACGTGACCAACAGCCTTGTCTTGGGAACGTGAAGCATTCTTGGAATGCGGAAGTGCGGCTGCACGGAGTCGATGCCTCAATCTCCATGGGAGACGCCAGTGAAGTGGGCGCCGTAGCGGGCGGGTTGCAAAAACGCTGGGGACCATGTGGTGGCAACCTAAGCGAGGAGGATACTGGTAAATCCCAGAGCTGGGCATGAGACCGGGAGGGGTTAGGCACCGTAGAGGGGGGACTGGGAAACCTGTTGTGATCCCTGTGAGTCGTGACAGGGTGTCAGTCATGCGGCACGGGGCAGGTGCGCCGCGGGGGTCTGCATCACAGAAAGTGATACGGTAACGCTAAATGTTAACGCGAACTGAACTATGAAACTGCATGTGTGCTTGCGAACTATGCTTGCGCGTATACAATGTTATCTTTGGCAAACATTACCCCAATCTTACGTCCTACGAACTTTCCTTCTGATAGTTTCATGCATACTACATACCTAACTATCAATATAAACTCTGAAACTATAAATCAATTCTGTATATGACAAATAGAGGGAGGTGAGAGAAATAGTACTTATCTGCATGAAGAGCAGCAAAAGAAGAGGAGGAGCTCAGGGACAGAATGTGGTCATAGCTGAGCACAGATGGACATGGACTACAGAGACTGTGGGGATTGTAGTTCCTGAAAGAAAAAGTCACTTTGGACATTTTACATTATTTTTTATTAGTTTGTTGAAACTGCTGAGGAGTAGTAAATAAAGAAGTTGAAGCATAATGCTCGCCTCCAGTCTTGTCATAAATTAGGACTGCTGGTACTCATATGTGATTTGCTGTCTTTTGAAAATTCACCTCTCCATCATTAGTTAGCTTGCAGTCGTTAAGCATTTTCTACAGTATCACTGTCATACGACACAACCCTAATTGAAGCATACTAGACCATTCCTTGTAATGTGCTGTTCGTTTTCTTCAACTTACGCTAGCCTCATATTACAAAAGCAAGTGAGGTGGGGGTAATGGGTGTGGCCGAAGGATATTGATTGGTACTGGGTTACTTGGAGGAATGGAATGGAGCATGCATCGATTCGGTTGGGAAACGGAACGCTGTCTTATAACTTCGGAAATGTTTGCCTCTATTTACTGAGCGCTTTTGTAATATGAGACTAGCATATGTGAAATAGCGTTTTGAAAAAGTCTAAAGGGCGAAACTGATGGCGATGCAGTTGGCATATTCTTTATTAATCAAGTCACGCTTTACTAACACACACAGCACATATGGTTGAGAATATTTTGAAATAGGAGTGACAATACAAACTGTTGGATAACATTATTGAGTGGTCATACATATTTTGAATTTGGGATGAGCTTGAATTTAGGGATATTCTTTTAGTGCAAGTTAATGCAAGGTGTTCCGTTGTGAGCCTTCCCCGAGTAAGGCAGCTCTCAATGTTAATACAATTTCATATATGATGGTTACAGTGGTGCAGGCCAGCATAAACTGACAACCAACCTGCTTTCTCCTTCGGTCACATTAACTAGATTGAATAGGAATGGTCTATCCAGGATAACTCTTGTGCACGTAAAGTCAGGTGCATTGAGAACATTGAACTGCAGATTTCTGAAAATGTCCAGCTACACCGGATCCAGCTGCACCACTAAATGAGAACATGTTGGCACAGATTTAATATTTGTGATGGTGATGTTGAATGTCCCAGAGCGCAAAAAACATCTCTTCAGTCAAGTTATCTCTAGGGACCTTAGCGACCAGTGCTATACACAGGGAGGTCCTCGCTTCTCTTGGACATAATCTGGAATTCTGGAGCATTGATTATTGTGTGAACAAGGCACAAGGGATGGAGGAAACCGTTGGAGGAGTGACAGTAGAGCTTGTTGGACATATACCATGGACAAAACAAACAGAAATATATATTATAGTGCAGCGGTTGCCACACTATAATTGCCTATCTCGAAATTTGGATTGCTAATAACTTCTGACTTGCATGACGGATTTGTCTGATATTTTGCAAACAAAATGTTCGTCATCGCCCCCCAAGCCCCTTCCCCCCTACGCGACACCCCAAACTGGACAGATTTGTTGGAAAATTAAAATGTTATTAAGAAAGCAAAAAAAATATATTTTCGGCCTACTCCCATTCATTTCCCCACAGAGAAAAGGTCCACATTTATGTGCATGCACAGCAAAAAACACTAGACGGAATTGGACTAGGTACGAAACAACTTGGGCATCAACTTCCGGGAGGGGTCTAGAGTTATTCCCATATATCTATATTTCCCATGGTGCACTGCAGCAGAGGGCGTTTCAGAAATGAAAAAGCTGCCATTTTCTTTGTTCGATAGGGAGAGCTAGCGATTATAATGGTTATAACTGGGCTTAGATGAAAGCAAAAAGTGGAAAAAGTGCCATTTGAAGGAGGAAAGAGGCATCAGGCTAGAGGTGGGGAGGTGGAACCAGGACCCAATGAGAAATTAGGGAGTTGGGGGCGAGGGGGAGCCTGGGGACCCAGTTCAGAGCTCGAACATTTTCGCATATACTGGGGTTAACCGCAGTTGTAGTAGAAAATGGGATCAGCAAGGAAAGTGCGTCACACAAAATAGCTGAGGTTATTTGCAGGTTTTTCCAGATAACCATGCTTATTTGTAGTGCATTGCAAACAAAGCGAGTGTTAAAAGAGTGTTAAAAAAATGAGATTAATACATAAAAAAGAGGAATGTTACAGCTACAGTGAGGTGAGGTTAATGGGTGTGGCCGAAGGATATTGGTACTGGGTTACTTTAAGGAACCAAATGGTGCAATATGGAATGAAGACACTGCTGAAGGCCATGTCCACTGGCTATGGCCAAAGGCCATTGCTAGTTTGCCCAAAAGAAACATAGAGCTGTGGTCATGGCCGAAGGCCAAGGCGAGTGGGCCGTTTAGGAAACCTATTGGAGCAATATGGAGAGTGGCCACGGCTGAAGGCCATAGCTAGTGGGACTGGAAGAAGGCTATTGGGGTAACATGTAAAGGGGCCACAGTCAAAGGCCTGAGCCTGTGGGCATGGGCGAAGGCCATAGCTACTGAGTAGAAAAGAAATTTAGTGTTTAAAAATATAAAGTGGGCAAGGGCATACGGCCGTGGCCAACTAGTGGGTCCAAAAGAAACATATTGGGGGAACAGTACAGTGGACACGGCGGAAGGCCATGGCTTGGGGCCTGTAAAAAACCTACGGTAAAACAAAACCCTAGAAATTCACTGAAAAAACCTTAGTAAAACTGCAGTTAAGATGCACAGATTTACCGCAACAAAACCCTTGAAATTCAGCGGATGTGGGACGTTATGACCAGCGTAACTCAGCGTGTTCCGATTGCAAAGCCCATAAACACATGCATACTATAAGAGAAGGGATTCACAATGACTTACAAAATGGTATTATGGGGTCATAGCATCATGGGGACATCAAGGGGAGAGTGTAGAGTTAAGCTGGTCATGACTTCCCACATCCACTGAGTTTTCAAGGGTTTTGTTGCGTTCAATCTGTATAATTTATCTAGACCTTAACTAAGGTTTTTTCAGTGAATTTCCGGGGATCTGTCGTAGCATAGTTTTTTATGGACCACTATTCATGGCATGTGGCTGTGTCCACTGTATAAGTTCCCCCAATATGTTTTTTTTGGACCCACTAGGTCGCCAGGGATGATGTCTTTCGAGCCCTTAGCCAGGGCCTTTCGCCCTGGCCAGTGAGCAGGGCCTTCGGTCATGCCCAATGTATATTTTAAAACACTGGCCGTGTCCACTACACATGTCCCCCAATATGTTTCTTTTGGATCCACTGTGGCCATTATACATATCTTTCATGCCCATAAGCCAGGGCCTTTGGCCGTGTTCACTGTAAATGTTCCCCCAATATGTTTCTTTTTGACTCACTAGGTGGCCACAGCCTTTTGCCTGGGCCACTATACATGTCTTTCGGGTCCACTGGCCATTACCAAGCCACTAGCCACAGCCTTCGTGCTCGCTGGCAAGGGCCATATTGCACCCCCTTACTGCAACTCTAAAATTCCACTTTTTAAAAAATGTATTTAATTTTTTTTAACTCTTTTAAAAAAAGTTTTTCTCATATTCACGGTTATATTAGTAATGGACTACAAATAACCCTGGTTATCTGTAAACACCCGTGAATAACCACGGTTATCCATTTGACGCACTTTAATTCCCGATCCTTTTTCTACTATGACCCTGAATATGCAAAAATAACCTGTAATATGCAAAAATATTCGAGCTCTGAACTTGGTTCCCAGTCCCCACCAATTCTCCAGTTTCACATGATGTCCTCTTGCCCCCTCCCCACCTCTAGCCTGATGCCATTTCATCCTTTTTCATCATCCAAGTGGCATTTTTTCAACTTTTTGCTTTCGGCTAACCCCAAATATTTCTGAAATTTTCGCAAATATCTCTTGCATCGAACAAGAAATAACCACAGTTATCTGTATGACTAACTTTCATTCCTAATTCCATGTTATAACCCCTGAATATGCGAAAAATAAGGCTAAATATGCAATATCTTTCCAGCTCTGAACTTGGTCCCCCTCCAACTCCTTAATTTCACATGGCATCCCCTTCCCCCCACCTCTAACCTGATGCAATGTCATCCTTTTTCCTCCTCCAAATGGCATTTTTTCAAATTTTTGTTTTCAGCTAACCCTGAATATTTCAGAAATATTCGTGAATATCTTTTGCATCAGACAAAATAAATTGCAGATGTTTCATTTCTGAAAAGCCTCTCTGCTGCAAAGCACCATGGGAGATCTAGCTGTAACTTGGGGAGAAAGAGCTACACCATTCTCCGTCAAATATTTGAACAACTACTGGACAGAATAACCCCAGACTCTTCATGGAAATCGAGTCAACGCTTCGTGCCCAAGTTGTTTCGTAACTGGTCCAATTCTGCGAAGCTGTGTTTGTGGTGCGCTGCACAGACATTTGGACTTTTTCTCTATGGGGAAATGAATGGGAGTAGGCTGTACACAGCGTTTTTTTTTCTTTCTTAATAACTTTTAACTTTGGTATTTTTTACCATCTCTTTATCAAAATGTCCAGTCTCCGGGGGGGGGGGCGAGGGGAGCGGGGTGGGTCGAGGAAAGGGGGGAGGCCAGACAAACTTTTTGTTTGAAAATATCAGCCAAATCCGTTATGGAGTCACAAATTATGAACAATCACATTTTCGTGTTTCCTATGTATCTTGATACTCAATTTAACATCCGCTGCACTATAATTTTTATATATATATATATATCACATGGCCTGCGGTAGCGGCCTTGTAGTTATGGTTAAGTTGCTAAACCCATAGGAAGAGTACTTTTTAGGTGGCTTATAACTTTGCTCCCCCTGGACGAATCCTCACCAAACTTTGCAAAGTATATGGCCCACTCTGAATTCGTTTGGTGAGGTTTGGTGAAGGGGGGGCAAAGTTATAGAGGGGGTTCCAAAATGTATTTTTTTCCCATAGTCATAATGGTGAAAAAGCTTTGCTCATGCCTACAGCCAAAAACCGCTGGACGGATTTTCATCACATTTTTGGCAGGAGCGGCGGCTTGGTCCCAAAAGCATGCTTTTGTTAATTTGGTGTAAATCCGTCCAGTAGTTATTTTTTAAACAACCAAAATGTAAGGCAAAAAAATGTGTGATATCTATGTCCGCTCCGCGGACTCACTTCGCTGTTCGGTCCGCGGACTGGCCTCTGATTGGCCAGAAAAATTCACAGACTTTTGTGTGGTCCGCGGCCTCTGATTGGGTGGTGAGAAAACATGAAATGCGTTGGTTTTCCTGACATGCCCACCATCTTGAATTCGCTGACTTTTGGGGGTCCACGGACAGTGCAGTGAAAACATTTTTAAAAAAGGCAGCATTACACTTGTGAAACTCAACAACAATCTCTGGGGATGTGGGGGGGATGAGGGTGGGATGGGATATGGCCATAAGAAGCCAGAAAACGGGTTGTTTCACCCCCCCCCCCGAAAGTCAGTGAACGCTCCAGATGTCCTGGGGCAGTCCTGTGGTGTTCGTGGACACTTCATATGTCCTAGGACATCTGTACCTATTTCTGCATTGCAGGGTTGGGGAAAAGCAGTTTTTGGATGGCTTATATGAAACTGCATGTAATTTTGCAAATTTATTCTAGAACTAATCATGAAGGGTTCAGCAAAGTTTTGTGGGATTCTGTCAAAGAGGGGCCAAATAAGAGGGAGGGTCCTAAAATATTGTAAAGGCATATAAATGTGGTGTCATTTGACGAATCTGCACAACATTGGGCAAAACGATTTTGGATCTAGATATAAATGGTTTTCTAAAGTTTGGTGGTATTTTCTCAAGAGGCGCGAAATTAGAGGGGGGGTCACAACATTTTTAGATGGCTTATAACTTTGTTGCTATCTGACAAATGTGGACAAATGTTTTGAGAATGATTATAGACACTTTTTAAAAATTAAAACATGGGCAGATTTTGAGCAAACTCGTGAGGAGCATTGGCAAGGACATTAAAGCATGGTTTTGCAAATGTGCCTGACAAGTGTAATAATGTAGGTACAAAAAATAGTCATATACCTTAGGTGACTGAGGTATAGCCTGTGGCCGTGGGCAGTAGCCAGATTGTCTGGGTCATGGCATAAGGTAATGACGGGGACAATCTGGCTACTGGCCATGACCGCTAGGGATGAAAAATGGTGTTAAAGTGGCTATGTCTACCTGGAACTGGCTATGTGGTAAAGTTATTTGAAGGTAGGATAGGTTTGAAAGGGAAAAAAAGTGCTTGTGGTAATATGTTCATAGGGTTTTGCAGGCTGCCATGGCAAGGGAAGAGGGACTGTGTACAGAGCCTCTCCTTCTCTTTCCATGTTGGCTGTCTTGGATAAGGATTTTCCTTCCTACAGTGGGACGCCGCAAGCATCCCGCTATAGGAAGACAAATCTATGTTTTAGCACCCTGGGTTCCTGCTTTGGAAACCAGGGGTGCTAATGGCCTTTATCTCCCATTTCAGGGGCTGCAATGGATGATAATGGTCCGTAGCCCTCCTTATTTATTTATTTATAATGCACCAATGACTGCAGACATCATGCTGTGTGATTACAGTATTTGTTGAGGAAGACAGCTTACTACTTGCTGAGAAAGTAACAACCTTTCTGAGAGCATTGCAGTGATTGGATTGGGTGTGGCGTTGCATGGAGGTGGTACCGTAGGAATACTGTCCAGGTAGTCTGCCACTGAGTACAAAATTACACTCAGTGCATTTCATTTTGGTAGCTTTAGCCTTTGGTACACTCCCAACAGTAGCAAAGAACTGGCACACCCATGATTCGATCTTGGTGCTAGAAGTAGGCACTTCCTCTACCTCATCTTCTTGGTTCCTCTTCATGTCTTTGAAAGTTCTGCGCTTTTTTTGTTGTGAAGGTCCTCCACCTGGTGGTGGTGGTGGCTCTTGGGGAGGAGGGATGGCAATAACTGATGCCATTTTTAAGATAAATAGCAGTTTTTATAAAATTCTTCCATGAATGTACTGTGTACTAGATTGGTAATGGATAATGATTAAGAAAAGGTGAAGGAGGTGTGCAACGGAAATTTTGAAGTTGAAGGTTCCTAGATCAGTACGGCTCTCCGAAGCACAGATCCGAACAGGAAGGGCAGACGCCTTTGCGAACACGTCACCATGCCGCGCGCAAGCGTATGGTCACGTGGCATGGTCTAGAAGGTCTGCGATGAAGTCAGCCGATGAAGTCAGACGTTCCCGGTCGTCTACGGATGCAGAATTATTTTTAAAAAGTTGCAAAAAGTGTATAGACGTGTTAAAAATGATGCTACAAGGTGGGAAATGCCAGAGGTTTAAGGTGAACCTTTGTAAATTGGATATTAATGTTGCTTATTGGCTAAGTATGATATTAGTAAATTGCAGGAAAATAACATGCACTGGTAAAAACCCTTGAAATTCACTGAAAGAACTTTGTTAAAGGGACGTTATGGTTAAGTTGCACTACTACAAACCTATGAAATTCAATGGAAAAACATTGTTACAGGGACTTTATGGTTACAGGTAAAACCGAAAAACCTCAGAAATTCACTAGTTATGGTAAGCTAAGCAACCATAACTCGCGCTACCACCGTGCACTGCTAAGACTAACAAGCAGGACATCAAAGATGACATCACAAATGCCATTATGTCTATGGGAAAAAAAGACATTTTGGGACCCCCGTATAACTTTGCCCCCCCCCCTTGACCAAACCTCACCAAACTTTGCAGTGGGCCATATACTCTTTTTGCAGAGTTTGGTGAGGATTCGTCCAGACGGAACAAAGTTATGAGCCACCCACAAAGTGCTCTTCCTATGGGTTTAGCACCTTAACCATAACTACATGGCCATTATCGCAGGCCTTGTAATTACAGGGCCTGCGGTAGCGGTCCTGTAGTTATGGTTAATCGCTCAAGCCATAGGAAGAGCAGTTTTCGGGCGGCTTATAACTTTGGCGGCATCCAGTGAATTTGCATGAAACTTTGCATAATTAGTACATGGCCACCTCTGGATGATTATGTTTGTGTAGTTTTGTCAAGGGGCGCGAAGTTATAGGGGGGAGTCCCAAAACATTTGCAATCTGGATAGACATTAATTGAAAAAAATGTTGTTCTTGCATACAGCCCAAACCGCTGGATGCATTTGCACCAAATTTTTGTGAGCCTGGTCCCAAAAGCGTGCTTTTGCAAATTTGGTAGAAATAAGTCCAGTAGTTTCTTTTAAAATTGACAAAAAGTAGGTTAAAAAACATAAGTGATATCATCATCCGGTCCGCTGACTCACTTCCTGATTCAGTGCTCTCTGGACAACTCTGGACCAATCAGAGAGCCGCGTAACTTTTCTGGGCATTCTACTTGCCCGCTGATTGGGTAATTAAAAATGTGAGGTGTGTCAATACTTTTGAAACAGACGCAATGTTGGATTCGTGAACTGTGCCCATAGTCCGCAGACATCACAGTAAAAACATATTAAAAAACACATTAAACTTGTGAAACTAATTGCACAATCTCCGGGGATGTGAGGGGTGATGAGGATGGGATGAGATATGTCCAGAAAATGGCAAGAATCTGGTGTTTTATTCTTCTCTGAAGTCCACGAATATCTCAGATGTTCAGGGATATTGCTGGGATGTTCGTGAACTTGACAAAGGTTCGAGGACATACATGCATATTTCTGCATTATAGGGCCAGTGAAGAGCAGTTTTTAGATGGCTTATAACTTTGGCGCCATTCAATGAATCTGCATGAAATGTTAAAATATCATTTTAGACCCAACATTGAATGCATCCGCAAAGTTTGTTGCTGTTTCGCCATGAGGGGTAAAAATTAGAGGTAGGGTCCCAAAATCTTTGAACGGCTCATACATTTGGTGCCGTTTGACATATCTGCGTACAAGTTTGCAAAACCATTTTTAGACCCAACATTGAATATTTTTGGAAAGCTTGGTGGGATTTTGTCAAGAGTGGGCACAATTAGAGGGGGGTTTCAACATTTTTAGATGGCCTACAACTTCGGTGCCGTTTGACAAATCAGCACAAAACGTTGTACAAAGATTATAGACCCACCCTTGAATGTTTGTGCAAAGTTTGAATGGATTTTATCAAGTGGTTTTATCATGTGGGGGCTAAGTTGTATCACTATTTTTTGTACATACATGTTGACACTTTTCAAAAAATAAAACATGGACGCATTTGCAGCAAACTTGTTCCAGGAGCATTGGCAATGTCACGAAAGCATGGTTTTGCAAATGTGTTAGTGTTTTATTTTTTTAAAAGTGTCATTATGTAGGAAAAACAATAAAATAGTCATATACCTTTGGTGACTGATGTATAGCCTGCAGCCATGGTCACTGGCCATGCCCACCAGGGACCGGCAATAGGGTTAAAGTGGGCATGGCCACCAAAGATTGGCTATGTCCTAAAGTTTTCAAAATCGGGATTGGTTTGAATGGGAAAACAAATCTTGACGTGGCTACAGCCCGAAGTGCTGGACGGGATTGCAGCAAACATGCGCGAGAAGCATCAGCAAGGAACTGAAAGCATAGTTTTGCAAATATGTCCTGTGTTTTACTTTTTTTGATATAACTTTGGTGCCTGGGCAGTTGGCCTGGCCCCGGGCAAGGACAAATGCATACTTTGATTTGCTTGTTGGGCCATGCAGCATGGCAGACGCCATTGGTTTGAATGGGAACACAAATTCTGCTCACGGCTATAGCCCAAAGTGTTGTACGGGATTGCAGCAAACCTGCGCAAGGAGCATCAGCAAGGATGTGATTGATGCATGCTTTTACAAATCTGTCCTGTATTTTTAATATTTCCAAAGTGTAAAAATGCAAGTACAACAAATAGTGATATAACGTTGGTGCCTGGGACGTGGCCCTTGCCCTGAGCAAGGAAAATATGTACTCTTATTTGCTGATTGGGGCATGTGGCATGGCCAAAGCCCTAAGTTTGATTGTGAAAACAAATTCTGTTCGTGGCTACAGCCTGAAGTGCTGGACGAGATTGCAGCAAATTTGCGCGAGGAGCATCAGCAAGGACCTGAAAACGTGCTTTTGCAAATCTGTCCTGTGTTTTATTTTTTCCAAATAATTGTGATATAACTTTGGTACCTGGACAGTGGTCTATCCCTTGGCAAGGACAAATGTCTACTGTAATTTTCTGATTGGGGCATGCAGCATGGCCAAAGCCCTAGTTTTGAACGGGAAAATAAATTCTGCTTGCGGCTACAGCCCGAAGTGCTGGACGGGATTGCAGCAAATCTGCATGAGGAGCATCAGCAAGGACTTGAAAGCAGGCTTTTGCAAATCTGTCTTGTATTTTCTTTTTCCAAAGTGACAAAATGTAAGTACAATAAATAGTGAAATAAGTTTGGTGCCCGGACAGTGGACCTGGCCCTGAGCAAGGACAAATGTCAACTCTGATTGTCTTCTTTTATTTTTCAACACTTTATGTACATTTTCATAAGAACAAATAACTCAATATGACATGGGTTTCAAAATGTACAGATTAAAATTCAACATAAAAATATTCTTCCTGTATTATCATATATTTCCATACTTATCATATCCACTAAGTCATTTTATACTGCTATATCAAATTCCCAGTGTCTATAGGTCAACAAAATATAATACATAAAGACAAACTATATAGACTGGCAGGGCAAGTCACAAACAAACACACATGTCTACACACAACAAACCACTAGACAGACGACACACCAATCTGTAGCTCCTATATTTCACCAAGTCACGTACAGCCGTACATCTCATTGAAAAGTCCCCATAACTCCAGATAAACCTCCTCCCGATTTTTCTTCAGCAACATATGCTTTTCAAAGTTTGCACATCTGACAGCCAGCCCTCAACTAGTGGCTTTTTCCTTGTTTTCCACACTTTCAGTATTTGCTTGGTCACCACAATCAGCACTTTATCAATCCAATATGATGAGTCACGTGCCACATCACATCTACCTTTGCAGCAGATGAAGACCTCCGGAATGCCACCCCCAATCTATCAATCACATCCTTCCAGAAGTCAACAACCCTAATTCATTCCCGTAGCATATGCAGCAGTGAGCCCCTTTCTTGACCACAGCACAGCACACCTCAGTGTCAAGCATGCCCAAGCCACACATCCGCACAGGAGTCCAGTAGAGGCAACCTATAATTCTCTGGTGAGTATAGCATAGATTCAAATCCATTTTAGCCCTTGTCGCCACTTTCCACAACCCCTCCGACTCTTTTACTGATATGTTTATGCCTAGCTCCTCTATCCAGGTTTGCCTCAGCTTCTCCCAAGAAACTGTCTGGGAGTCTTCTACTGGCATCATCTTAAGAAAAGTTGAGACTATACAGGGCAGTGCATTAAACAAATCACATACTTTGGGGGTTGTCTTCTGTTGGTGTACTCAGCATCCTCAGCCTCTCTGATAACAAGGCTTTTAGAGCTTTGTATCTCTTGAGCTCCCCATTACCCAAGCCGTACTCCTGCAAAAGGGTTGCAAAGGGCATCATTTTCCCATTCTGCCAGATATCTCCAATCTTCAGGACCACTTTCTTAACCCAACTATGCCAGTTTAATGTCTTATTATCAATTTGTAGACCTGGGTTGTGCCAAATTGAAGTGCCGTAATACATAAACAGGCTCTGTCCACAGCCCAAAATCCAAGTTGTCAGGGAAATCTTACTAACTTTGATAGATTGTAATTTTTCCATCTGTTTAGGCATTTTTTCCAAGTGAATACACACTATCTAAGCAATGTGGCGACAATGTTTCCCTCTCTATCAACACCCATGAAGGCACTGATCCCCCACTTTCATTAAAGTAATTGGCAGATTATTTCAACAGAAACCCCCTATGATCATTTTCAAAGATTGGATAATCAAACCCTTCATTCCGGACACTACGTGTCATGATGTATTGTGGGATCCTTGGCATCTTTCCAGTGCCCCAGAGAAATCCCTGGAATACCTTATCACCACGTTTAAGCACCTTCTTGGGAAAATTCAAATGGCGTGACTCCATAATATATAGCACTTTTGGCAGAGCATCATTTTAATGGCATTCACTCTTGTCCAAACATTCACTGTCATGCGCTCCCATCTGCGGATATCGCTTTGGAGTACCTCTATTAGCTTAATGAAATTAGATTCCACTGTTTGTTTTAGGTCGTGAATAAGGTAGACCCCTAAATATTTCACACTTGTGTTTGCCCACTGACCGTTCCAACCAGTTAATCCTCTACATGGTGGAGACTCTTTAATCTGGAAGACCACAGATTTCTCCCAGTTGATTTTGTGCCCTGAGAGACAACCCATTTCCTCAAATAGTTGTTTCAGTAAGGCCCCTCCTTCATCTGGGTTAGCTAGCAATATGGTCATATCATCTGAATAGGCAAGTACCTTCATCTTAACCTCTCCCACTCTCAGACCCCGAAGGCTTTGCTCTTGTCTGATGTAAGCTATCAAAGGTTCTAATGCCAAATTAAATAGAAACAGTGATATCGGGCAGCCCTGTCTCGTATCCCTATACAGCTGGAAAGGCAAAGATAATTTTTATTCACCCACATTTTAGCAGTTATATTGGACTGTAACGCACCAACAGCATTTAGAAATAAGGGTCTGAATTCCTTTTCGAGTAATGTGTAATTCAAAAAGGTCCAATTGACCTGGGTCAAATGCTTTCTCAGCATGCTTAAAGATTAAGAACTCTTTTCGTAAGAGACTAGCTAGATCTAAACTAGAAGGTTAAACTTCCTCCACATATAAAGAAGTATAGAAGTTCCGGAAACCATCACAAATGCTCTTCTTTTTTACAATTATCTCACCTGACCCATTGTCTGTCCTATAAATGTACGATCTCTCCATCAATCCCTTCAATTTATTTGCCAGGAGACGACCCCCTCGGTCTTCCTCCTCCCAATATTTTTGCCTCATAAAAAAAAAATATTTCCACCTGAGTATCCATCTCAGATTTTAGTGCCTCTTTAGACCTACCCATCTTTAATTTGTCACCCATGTCTTTGGACAAGGCATATTTATTTTGCATATCACACAGCTCCATTTCCATTCCATTTAAGTTCTCCATTCCTGATCTCCTTGCCCTAGAGGTCCAATCCAATAATTCAACGCAAACTGAAGCCTTGAAGCAATCCCATACTATCAGACTATCTGCTGATCCATTATTTTCTTTAAAGTAGAAGGAAATAAAATTCTCAAAGGCCTGATAGGCTTTTTCATCTTTCAGTACGAACACTTTAAGCCTCGCCCTAAAGAAATCGGACCGATGAGCTTCCAATTCTAATTTTTACATCACCATTGAATGGTCCGATAAACCCTGTTCTCTTATACCCATCTCAGCTGTCTTTTCAATCAACCTATCGAAGATCAGAAAGTATTCAATCCTTGAATAGGAATCATGAACTGGAGAGTAAAATGAATATTCACTTTCACCAGGATGTAAAACCCTTCAGATGTCAATTAAATCGAATTTATCCGCAAACCCTTGAAATTCTTTGCTTATGTTCAAGCTTGTAAACCTGCATTCAGAGGACCTATCCACTTTATGGTTTAGTACACAATTAAAGTCTCCCACCAGAATAACATATTCTCCATCCATATCTCGCAGAAGTGTGCTTAAGACTCTGAAGAAAGGCACTCCTGCAGAACAAGGTGCATATACAGAACCCAAAGTCATCAACAAGCCACCAATAAAATTCTCCCTTCATCATCCATTGTCACTTTCTCTATAGCCATTCCCAGTCCTTTCCTGAACAGAATAACCACCCCTCTTGACTTAGCTGAATAGCAGTTTATTAACAACTTGTCATACTTTGATTTGCTTAGTATATTCTCTGTTTTTTCCTAGCAAGTGGGTTTCCTGTAAAAGGACCACATCTGCCCTCTCTCTCCAAATCCTTGATATAATGCTTCTCCTTTTTTTTTTTCGATATTACAATAAATAGTGGAGACTCTTTGTGGTCAGACATGGTAGGGGTAAAAAATGCAATACCAAAATGACAAAATGACCATGCGGCAGACAACTCAATGTGTTGTATATATTCTAATCATTTAACAGATTTATTACGTGTTGAAAGAGTCACAAAGAGTATCTCAAATACTTAGCAATTGTAGCTTTTTATTTTAATAGCATGAAAAAATAAATTGTAAGACAAATATCAAAACCAGTGGTAATCCAAACATAGTAAATTGTAGTAAAACAAATGACAAACCATAAGAAATTGCATTGACATAAATGACAGACAAAAAAAGTGAAGAACAAGGTTTAACAAAAAGCAAAGTTCTAAGAAAATGAACACCATTCATTAATATTACGCAATCTGAATTGTGAATTACTACAGGGTGTATTTGGCATTAACCCAAGGACTACCTGCAGGGTATACTTCATATTATCCTGAAGATCGAGACACGATTAATCAATTATCATGCCTCAAAACTGTGTTTTTTTCCGGCAGTTTAAGCCTTTAACATTCCAAGTAGCAAGTGTTAATCCCATCTACAACAATATATATCTGTATGTAAAACATTGCATGCTTGTGCATTATCTTTTTTTTCTGATGGGCTGGCTGCAATGACTCAACGGTTCATATAAAGTATATTTGACTAATTCCCAAGCCTAGTGGTGCAGAATATTCAGAGCATCTTTCTTTCCCCCATATCAAAGACAAACATAAAACATAGATACAAAGACACACAAACATGTCTTTTTTGAACAAAGCCATTCCATTGAACAATGGGCTGTTTGAAAGCACTAATATATACAATTCGTCTTCTCATCTGAACTATACCCCCAGAACCCCATGCCTCTGTTTTGCTAATATTATTCCTAATTTTACCTTCATCCACCTTATGTAAGTAAGACAATATTCCCCAGCACATTTTCCAAACAATACCTAATGAACCTGTCAACCCATCTCAGAGCCACGCGTGTAACATTTCAAAACATTTACACTCTTCACTACCCATCAGGCTGTGTAGGCAGTGTTTATACACTGAAAAAAACGAGCCCGATAGTAGGTGAAAGACGCGGGTCATTCATGACTATCATAGTATTACATTACATTTCAGTACCCAGATATACAGATATTCCAAATTATGTATTCCTATAACCTTTACCAATGTTTCAGAGACTGCCCCGCCATTTAACTGCCCTATATTATGCAACATCATTCAAGAATGCAATCTCTTTGGAAATAGCCCTGGCAGAAAACAGAATAATACAATGGCAATCTTTTGGGGCATATAGACATAAGTCAGTTTAGCACAAAGCTGCAACTATTACGAGCTACACCCTCATGCCGTCTCAATCGCTCCCATCAGCGCCTCCCACTGACTTAGCTTCACACGCCGGCACATGCTAGTTTCTATCCAGCAACTGCCGCCTCGATATACGGAGGATCACTTGGCGTATATACTCAGAGGTCAGTCAACTCGATTCCACAAACTACTACGAGAAACTTACTTGCGCCGTCACAATTGCTCCCATCAGCGTCTCTCAAGGGCTCCGCTTCACAGGCCGGTATATGTTTAATAATCCCTCGCTGTCTCTTGCAAGCAGCAGCTTCCACGTTACAGGGAGAATGGCTTCCTGGAGTTAGCCATAATCATGAAGCAGTGTTCACGTATTTGCTACGAAGGAGAAATAATGACTCATCGCGCAACGGGCTCTGTGCTGTTGGGTACTTTCCTCTAGCATTCTACATGTTGCATCCCAAGTTCTAATCAAACAAAAATAAGTATAACCGTCAAACGTAATGGTCATCTATGATATACATAACCTGCCTTATATTAAGGATTAATTAAATTAGCAAAAGAAGGGAAATTAGATAGACAATGCAAACCACAAGTTATATATGTTTTTGAGATGACAATGTGCTCCCAACAAACACGTTCTGTAAATCATTCAGAAATAAAAGCCACACTATCTTTTTTCCTTTGTGTGCGCATTCCTCTGGGTGATAGCTTCCATGGGTTCAATATCCAGGTCAGTCAGAAAGGCTTCAGCACTCCTGTATTCTGTGAAGGATGACAAAGAAAATTACTGGGTAGACCATATAATATTTGTGCTTCTTGCTCCTTGCTTTTTCTTTTGCCATATCAAAAGCTATCCTCTTCTCCAGCTCAGTTCTCCGAAAATCATAATTGTATCTCCTCCGCAAGAGAGGTCAGCAATTTACAGTGATTTCTTCAAGATCATTTCTTTGACAGGGAATCTTAGAAATTTCACAATAAAGTGTCTGGGGCGTTGACCCAGTGCGGATTTCTGGCCCAATGATCTATGGGCCCTTTCCATATCAAAGGATATCTTTGGATTAAGCCGAAGTGCTGGACGGGATTGCAGCAAACCTGCATGAGGAGCATCAGCAAGCACCTGAAAGCATGGTTTTGCAAATGTGTCCTGTGTTTTATTTTTTTACAAAGTGTCAAAATGTAAGTACAAAAAATTGTGATATAGCTTTGATACCTGGGCAGTAGGCCTGGCCCTCAGCAATGACAAATGTCTACTGTGATTTGCTTATTGAGGCATGCGGCATGGCCAAATTCCTAGTTTTGAATGGAAACAAAATTCTGCTTGCGGCTGCTGGTTGGGATTGCTGCCAACTTGTGTGTGGAGCATGCACAACTTTGGTGCCCGGCCAGTATGCCTGGCCCTCGGCAAAGACAAATGTCTACTCTGATGTGAGGAATTCTACCATCCACACGGTGGGTGTGCGCTCGCCAGGGCTTTTTGAAATTTTTTATTAAATGGAATAATGGTAGACCAACCTCAGGAAAATGTGTGGGGCTGACCACACACATTTTTCTATGCTCACACCATGACAAATCATAGACCAGTGTACTACAGGCACTGTCCGCCCCTGTCATATTTAGTTCGAATGTGATAGCCGAGGAATGCACAAAGTCATCTCCAAGAAGGGGGAGGACCAACCTTCCCCCTGCCATTCACAGCCTTATTAACTAACAAAGGCAACATGGATCCACCCTGCTCTTTTGTTAGGCCCTGCAGCTGTTTGCAGTGATTATCATTCCAACAGGGGGTAGTTCAAACAGGCCCACACAGGGTCTGGGTGCAGAGGATAACAAAGGAGACAGGAAACCCAACAACCTTTCATATGCAACTGTATCAACCTGAAGCCAGATCCTGCCTCTCAGTATCAATGGCAGTGCATTTTCATATCTCAGACGTCTGTTGTTTACATTTGGGCACCCCAGTAGGGGGACCCGATTCATTAGGTACGAGAATGGTTTACAGGAGCCACAGAGTCTGGCGTTGCCACAGCTTCAAGGGAGACATGCCACTTTAATAGGGAACCACAGAGAGACCCATTAACCAAAGAGACTCTTTGATCAACAACAGACAGGAAGATGGGTGGGACTTAGTATCACAAGGGAGTGTGGCCAGAGCTCTTTCTGTTGAGAAAAGGATTCTGCCATTTTAGCTCTGGGGCACACCTTCTCCTGTTTTCACACCTTTACCTTTCCTGTTTGGTTATGACCTCATACATACAGGGGATTGTTGGTAGGGGCCCCAGGATTGGTTATTTAATGTAGGCTTTGCCTACACTAATCACGCCGGCCCAACTGGCTTTTAAAAAGGAATGAGCCTCTCTTTTGACAGATCATCTGCCGTCTTCACCAGAAGGAACAAAGAAGAACTCAACCTTGGACCCTGGCTGAAGGTACAGTCTGCCTTAAATCTTCTGCCAGTGAAGTATGGCCAGGATATCCAAAGAGGGAAGCAATAACCCTCCCCTAAACACCTCAGAGGGAACGGGGGAGATAAAGAACTCAGAGGACCCTCCATCTGCTCCAGAACCGGTGCCCATCCAACACACAGCATGGCCTACTAGGCTCTGCAGCAAGCTTCCTCGATATGGAGTGCCAGAAGGTCTCTGAATCTACAACCAATACACTCCTCAGCTTTGGGCCATTCACCTTAAAGAACAACATGAGCCCATTAAAGAAGCTGGGAGAAGTGCCTCTACTAGCATCTGCCGACGTCCGCGTTAAAACACATTTACAAGCCAGTCGAGTTCCTCAAGCTGCAACTGACTGCAACGCTGACCGTTGTCAAGCCGCAGTCACTTAAAGACATCTGAGACATCTCAACCAGTGCTTCAGACCCGCTGAACACAACTGAGACAATGATTTCCGGCCCTGAGTCGCTGTGTAGACCAGCCTGCAGCCCCTAGTCCAGCTGTGCTCGCCAAACCGTCTTGCTGCCTGATACCCGGCAGCTGACCCCATTCAAACTCTGTCCCCAAAGCCTGCAAAGTGCCCTGAAGCCAACTCGACCCTGTTATCACCAAGAAAACTTACAGCACAAGGTACATTGTGGTTCTGTCCACCTGGTCCTTACAAGAAGGCCCCTAGGAACATAAGACCCATTGCTCCCTTTGTGCTGAAATCAAGGAACCTTAAACTGTTGTGGTTATTAACCATACCGGCTACCCTACTGTCAGTATCCAGAGGGCATCCCTTTTCCGCCTTTGAAACTGTCTATGTCTATGTTTATATGCTTATAACGCGCCGACAGCCTGCAGGCATCAGGGCGCGGAAAAACCAGTAATGCAAGATTTACATGTCCTCTGTATTCCTTTACAGGGTGGGTTGTATCTCATAGTGTTGCTAGAACAGTCTGTTGTGATATAAATAGATATTTTTGATGCAAACCTTGACTGGACAGTCCCTTTTATCATTGGGTAAAATTTTTATTTTCTCTGTGTTGCAAATAATCAACGATCCACAACCTTTCAGAGATAAGCTTGCTGTTTCGTCTATGTTACCAAAATTGGCCAAGGAGGTTTATAATTTGCTTGTTATTCCAATTTGTTTGGATCCCTTTGGGTGTATTACAGGTGTGGGCTGATTGATGGTTTAGAAACAGATTTTTCACCCCATGGCCATTGGTACACCGGATGTTTGCTTATTCGGGCACATGGCATGGCCAAAACCCATGCCCCGTGGATTTTGGAGATGGCCATGGCTGCAAGCCATGAGCACTGGCCATTGGTCACATTATGAGGGTATAGTGGATACTGAACTAGGGTGCAGGGTAGGTGCAGTGGATAACAGGGGTGGTTTGGTGGGGTTGGGGTCATGGTCAAGCCTTATGCCCTAAGCAATTCAACATTGACTGGCATCCCCAGCATGCGCTGCTGATAACGACACACATCAGTATGCGCTGCAAACAATGTTTGTTAAAGGAGGTTTGCAGTTCTTTCATTTATGTTAAAAGAGGAATTATTAACTTACAGTGATATAACATCATTAAACATTTTCACTAATAAAAACCTATGTAATTCAGTGAAAAAACGTTGTTATATGGACGTTATGGTTAAACTGCACTAATAAAAATCTATCAAATTCAGTGAAAGAACGTTGTTAAAGGGACGTTATGGTTACAAGTTGTGTGGATGGACCTCTTATCACCCTATCCCAAAATAGGCCCACAACTTAAGAAGCGAGTGCACGTTTGCCCATATAGCAAGTTTATTGTACAATCAGCATGGAGGAGCTAGATTCTTTTAAACCATCTTCTTGGCGGGAAAACCCTACAATCATCTCACGCATTCGTCTCAATATGGGCATACGTCTCCGCTAAACAAACTCAACTCACCCCCCACCATTTCTGCAATCTACCCCCTGCTCCACACCATCATCCCAACTTAGAGGACCCAAGACATCTTCAGTCTGAGTACCCATGTGATATGAAATAGTAGTGGTTCTAGCTTTGGACAGGGTCACAGTCATCATGGCAGCTGCTTTCGGTACCTGGCCAGAACAGCATCATAAGAGCATTTGACAGAACAAAAGATAAAAAAGACTTCAGTCTGGCTGAACAATTGATACGACTCTGGGATGTCCATAAAAGCTTTTGAAGATGCAGCCGATGTGTAGTTTGAACACTTGATCTGTCACAATGCTCCCTCCTTTCCATGATAAGGCAAAGTCAATGGGGTGTCCGTGTGTGATAATACAAGGGACGCAAGGGGCACAGGGCACAAAGGGCCCCAATGTGGCTTTGAGCACCAGGTGGGCAAGGATTAAGTATTCCTCAGTAATAACAAGGACAGGCACATGTAACATGGTGAAACTTCAGACACCTCGCCAGGCTGGAGGCAGTTGTCTGTAGGCAGACTGTCCGAAGTCCAAAATACATTCAGAAGCGCATCTGTACCTCCAGCCAGATCAGCAATGCAAAGTGTGAGGCTACAGTTCCCATTTGTGCCAAGGCACCCTGCCATCACCCTTAAAACACAGAGGAAAAATCTGTACGTATCTGCATCTTAACAGGTTTTTCTCGATCCTTGAGCCATGTCAGATATCTTAAGTACATTTACCGCACACTTCAACATTCTTGGTCTACACGTGCTGCCCCGTCTTTTGAGAATTCCCTCATCCCCCCAGCTCTGCAACTTTTCACCTCTTGCTCCCATAAGGATTTCTGATAATGATCCCCTTTTAAATTCAACTGGACTCTTTGTGTACAATGCACATTCTTCTGCTCTTCATAATCTGTAGCTGAACATTCTTAGTGACCTCAATAATATTTGATCAAATTGTACAATAATAGATATGTTTAAACCACCGTCATCCATACAGGTTGCCATCTTTGAACATGATAATAAGAGAAACAAAAAAGACACATAATCCATCATTCTTATATACATTTTAAATCCAAAGTTTCTTCTTATTCTTGAAAAATAACAATGACTGGTTTGCATTCACTCCCCACTTTTCTACTGGAAATAACTGCAAATCCTTAGGACATACTTAACTTTGAGCCTGTTCCTGTGCCGGTGGAGGGCCGCTGGTATTCCTTTGTATGTCGGTGATGTCGAGCCAGCTCTTGCTGCCCCCACTTTCACAGCAGTTAGAGTTGTGAAAATCACAGGATGCGGCCCATGGAAATGCCAATCATTCCAGTGTCGCATAAAGGATTGGACAAAAACTAGGTCCCTTGGGGAACAGTTGTTTCTGGTGCAGATTGTCGGATTCTTTGCTGCTTCCTCGTGTAAGCCGTTGGTGAGAAGACACACCTGTGAAGATATGATGCTGATACCTTTGGTTAAGGCCCTAAGGTACTCCCTAAACTCCTCACTCAGGACTTTTGCTGATTTATATGCATCTGATGCTGTGCCCATTCTTGTGCAAATCACTACATAGCTTAGAGAGACGGACCTTAAGAACTCCGTTCAGCCTCTCTACAAGTCCTTTGGCCTGAGGGTGGTACCCCAAGAGCGAAGTCATTTCTGCAAAGAAGGCATTCAAGAAGTGGGTCCCATTGTCAGACTTCAGGACCTAACAAATTCTCCAATGTCGAAATACCTCAGTCACCAAAAACTGTACTGCAGATTTAGCATCAGGGTGTACGCAGGGACCAACCCCAAATAATAGGGAAAATGGACAAACAACTATGAGGTAGCGACAGTTATTACATTTCTGCACCATATTTATGAAATCAATATGGAGTTCCCAAAATGGCCCAGAGGGCCTTGGGAAAACTCCCCTTACTGACCGCATGGTGTTTCCAGGATTGAATTCCCTACAAACTATGTAGCTCCCTACAAATCTACTTACCTGTTCCTGAAGGTTCGGTATGAACTATACCTCCTGAGGCGTGGCTGCAATTTGTCATGAATGGTGTGCAGCGGGTAGTGTAGTTGCTCTAGAGCCAGAAGAGGCAGCTCTACAGGCATTACTACCTTCCCCATAAGCTGCTGTCTTCACAGGAAATCTGTGGACGAGAGGGCATAACCTCTCTTTGCCCAGAGCTACTGTACATCCTTAGGTGCTCTCTATTGCATCTCCATAATTTGAAGCAAAGGGACTGCAGTGTACAAGGCTGGCAACTGTACCTGCTTGGACACTGTTTCCATTTTCTGGGGATCTGCGAACGGCAAACATGCGGCTTCTTTTGCTGCCCTATCTGCAGCATTATTTCCAAGTGCTATTGGGTTAGTATGATTAGTATGCACAGCACATTAAACAATCCCTACCTTGGTGGACAGTTTTAACACTTCCATTAATCTGGACAGCAGTGCAGCATGATGGACGGATCTTGTCAGATCTCCTAAACCCTCTTCTTTGCCACCTTTTAAAGCCTGAATACATGGTGAAGGTTACATATGCAGGGGCAGTCTTGCCCTTACTCATTTCAAGCGCCTCTTTAAGTGGCACTAGTTTGGCCGCTTGCGTGGGGTAATGTGAAGGCAACCGTTTCTTCAGTCTGATGTGGTATTCCCCATCCACAAGGCCCATAACGGCTGCACCCGTATGCCTCTCACCAGTGTCCTGATTGATTGTCGAGGGCCCGTGAACAAGAACTACTTCACCTCCCTCCAAGGCATCCTCGTTAACACTCGTCCTCTCTTTGGGCCTGATCACGACTTTGGCGGTAATGCCGGTGGTATTACCGCTGGTGGTATTATCCCTACCGCCAAACTCCCCGGCGCTAATAGCGCCGGATCACGAGTTCGGCGGTAATGTAATTCCCCATTCCCCATTGAGCCCATTCGGGAAAGCCCCATTCCCCGTTGGGCACAATGGGGAAAATTTGCGCTCTTACCGCCTGCGGATTTCACGCCGGCTGTAATAGCGCACATTTTCGGCGGATTTCCCCCCAGCCAAGAGCTGGGGGGAAATCCGCCGAAGTCCTGATTTGGCGGACCCTTAAATCCGGCGGTAATAGCACGACCACCGGATTTAAGGGTTACCACCAAAGTCGTGATGAGGCCCTTTGTCTACTCCCTCATACGTCGCACAATCATGGACAATAACATCAGGTTTCACTGGCTCTGCTACAAATGCCGCAGGATTGATTAGGTGACAACATATGGGATGTACAGATGCATTCGATAGAATAACTTCATACCCCAAGACTCTTTGGGTTGTCAAAGTCGATTTATCCAAGATCGCAAAGACTGCATTCTCCACGTACAATGTCACTGTGAAACCCATAGTAAAGGTGAAGACTTTTGAATTGCAAAAGCTGCTGCTGAGAAAGCTTGTTCACATGTGAACTGTCCTTGTATCAATGGGTTTAGGAGTCCACTATAGCATGGTAAAGGTTTATGGCATAGCAGTGTTTGCTGAGCCAGGACCGCTGTCATTACTTGCCCATTCGAGTGCGAAAATGGATAAAAGAACATTTCGTAATATGGGGTCACCAAGACCAGAGCATTGCTGATTGTGACCTTGAGTTCCCGAAAGCAAATCACCATCTCCTCAGACCATTGCATCAGATCTTTTTCCTTTTGGGCTCCCTTAAACCTTTGCTGTACGGGCCTCGTGCAACTAGAGTTGTCAAAAATCCATGATTTACAACATTTACAGAGTCCCAAAAACAGCTGCATTTGTTTCACTGTGATTGGCTGGGGTGTATTGTAAACTGTGGTGGCTCTCTCTGACATTACCATTGTGTAACGCTCACCTGGCTCCCACGGAGGCGCTGGTCTGGTCTGGGTTGCTGTGGCCTCTTCAAGCGTGATGCGCAGAATTCAGACCACCGATTGAACAGGACCCCCAAATCTTGCTTGTCTGGCCCGTAGGAATATCCTTCTGCAGATGAGAAAGGGGATTAACTGTCTGCTGAATAATGTGCTTGCTCCCCCCTTTCCCCCTTCGTTCTTCTCTGACTTCCTCCAAAACCCCCGGTTTAAGCTCACCTTATGGTTTGGAAGGATGAACTCTCCATCCTGCTTCTGGTGCAGGGGCGCGCATTCGTCTAGTTACTTCACTGGTTTTCAGAATGGCGCTGGCAAATCCACTTGACTTTACTGAGCGATACGCCGTAAGTATGAAGATGCAAAAGTTCAAGTGTGAGCCTCCTTTTATGTTGTCTTTTTCTGTCCTTTATTTCAGGTGCAGAACAAAGGCGATGCGTTGAGGGGTTAAATTGCCGGGGTAAAATCAGGTGAGTTAGTGATGAGGGCGACCCCTCTAAATGTCTTTATAATTCCCCAGTAACGTCTTTTGTCCTTTCCCCATAGGGGTCGGGGTGCGGTACCTGCCAGAGATGTGGCGCCGACCCGAGATGTGGAATGGTTCACCAAGAACAGCCGGTAAGTAATATGGCTGAAAATTCGGCTTTCCTCTTGTGTTCCCTTGCTCACCTTTTGTCTCTTCTTCTCTCCCTTAGGTGCAGTGCATAGATGTGGCGACTGGCACTGAGAGCCGCGATGGAGCCGGGCGGCGTCTTGGGAACAGGTGAGTGAAGCGCGGCGCTGCAGCGGGCAACGCGGTGCTTTTAAATGGAAGTCTTCTTTCAGGAATGCTGGCGTGAAGATTCCGGATGCAGGTAAGAAGGTTGAAATAGTTCTTGGTTTTCACCTTTCTCTTCTCTTATTCCCTTACAGGTGTTCCAGGTTCGAGGCGGGCGTGGCTGGAGTCCAGGTGCAGGAGCAGACACGGTGAGCGTTCAGCTGCTGGGATGCAGAACAACGCGAAGCACGTGTGGCTGTCCGGGCGTGGCTTAAATAGCCTTGGAAGAAGTTCCAAGTGAGTATTCTTCCACAGCCCCAACCCAAGTAACAAAATAGTTCCTTCAGAAAAATAGTCCCTCCTAAGCCTCATTTTGCTTGGTTCTTCATGCAGCATGGTCTGCATCAGGTGAGTGTGCAGCATGGTCTGCTTCAGATAAGTGCACCAAACACTTACCCTTATGAGCCTGGCGCCTATGGCGCCAGGACTGATGTCCAACATGAGCCTGGCGCCAACGGCGCCAGGACAGAGTCCAAAGAGCCCCTATAAAGGGCCGCTGGGCTTTTACCCAGGGGCGTGATGCCTGCTCCCGGGGGTGCTGGGCCTGGCCTGGTGCTCTGGGGTAGGCATCATGACACATTGTTCTTGTGGGCGAAATCACTTGCCCCAAATATATACTACCTCTGTCTGCCAGTATTGCAATTTTTCTTTGTCCACTTTGTACCCCTTCTCCGCAAGCAGGGTGAGGAGCGTTATTGAATCTCCTCGACACTGCTTTTCTGAACTAGTAAGTCGTCCACGTACTGAATTACTGTACTGGAAACATGTAAATTCCCCAAATCCATTTAAACCACCGGTTTGAAAACATTGAGATTCACAGTACACCTGGGGCAACTTCGTATGCTTTAATCTCTGACCATGACACGTAAACGCCACTAGCTACTGAGAATTGCGGTATAAGGGGACTGAGAAAAATGCATTCTTCAAATCAATCACAGCGAACTAGGTCGACCCAGTAGGGATATTACAGAGAATGGCAGCAGGATTCAGTACCACTAGGAATTCTGCCTCAAGAATATTGAGAGGGCAATTCCTGGACCATCATCCAACTGCACCCTTTCTGCTTTCTTCACAGGGTAGATGACTGTGTTACATGGGGACACAGAAAGTTATATTATGACTGGCTTCAACATAATGGGCTAATAGATCCCTTTGTCTGCCTCTCTAGACATGGGGTACTGCGGTTAAGCAGTACCATGGGTTCATGGTAATATTGCACAAGGTTTCAATTTTATCAGTAACGCTCCAACACTCTTAAACAGAACCACATCATGAAGATTGCTGGTCCATAATTTCTTGAAATCCTCCTTCCAATATGGCGATGTATTTCTAATGATGAGCATGGTCTGTGGTACTTTCTTTTGCTATATCGCTACCTGGCAAGGCACCCCAATCTCAAAAAATATCTCTCCTGTGACTTTGTGTCTTCGAACAACTGCTTGTCGGACATGTCCCTTAGCAATAAGGTCAGATCGATGGACAGAACTGTGTGCTACTCTCCACCTTCCTCATCGGTGCCTGAGAGAACCATCCTGTTCTTATTGATGACTACTGTTTCTAAGAGAACCGTAACAATGGTGCCTGGTGTTACCTCCTGCACCACAGCAGGCCGAAACAAAAATGTAATTGGTACCCACCATGTCTGATCTCTGATTCCCGGGACCCAACTAAACAAAACCATTACCCCATAAAGAAACAACGTTGAATGTACAGGTACCCCCTTTATCATGCTATCACTACAGTATGCATGCAAATGTGCTGCTTCTGTTACTGGATACAAACCTGGAGTTGAGCATACTATACCTTCCTCCATGAAAGCCATTGACATGTGGAGTTGACCGAGGAGATCATTGCCCAAGAGCATCACTGGGGTGTCTGTGCAATACAACAAAGGAGCAGATACATTTTGTGTACCTACCTTAATAGGTAGATCTTCAGTATAAGGAACCAACAGGATAGCCCCAGAGAATCCCTGTGCGTCCATTGTTTTGCCTGACAAGGGTAACTCACCTTCCTTGTTGCAAGATTCTGTAGCCCCTCTATTGACCATGAATGAAAGCTTTCGGTCACCTACCTGCACACCTATCCGGGTTCCTTTTCTGGATCCGCCAAAACAGACAGGACTGGACACATCAGAAATCCCTGTGGATTGTGTGAGAGACCTGAGGGTATTCTCCCAGTAAGACCTCGGGAATCCTTTATTCAGGTGGCCAGGACACGGCCATAGCTGTTGGATCCAGTTCCTGGGGGTGGACCAATGGGGGAGGATCACCTGGGTAGGGGAGCCCGGGGTTGTACTCTGGGAAATACCCCAGGTAAGATGCGGTACTGTACCGGAGAAAGAGACGAGGAGGATGAGGTCCCCGAGGCTTTTATGGGCTGTAGTAAATGGACCTCCCTTCCACCCGATAAACTTCCCTTTTGAGAATCCACCATCCCCTCCACCTCTGCTGCATTTATTACACAATCCGTTGTATTCAGAAAAAATCTTTCTCAGAATCTTTGATTTCCTGTTCCCTATTCAAATTCTCCCCATCATTCTCCTTCCCGACCCTCTAATTATCATTTTCCGAAATCCCAATCTACTTGGACAGAGTACTACCATTCCCACAATCCCCTAGGTTCTGTTGTACATCCCGGTCATTCTCGCCCATTTCGCAAACCTTCCCCATCATATCACGTCAGACAATCTGACAATACCTTTTTTCCATCCTACCCCGTAGGACACTCAGGAACTCTACCACCCTCCTTTTCCACCCTGAACACTTCCTCACATTGTGACAGACAACAGACTTGTAATGTTCAACCAGTGTACCTGACATGTCCCAACTCGAGGGACAGGCAAAGTCAGACAATAGAATCAAATCACACACACAACAGCTCTGCCTTTTCCCCACAGGGATAAAAGGTGGAGTGGGAGAGCACAGTACGAGCAAGGCAAGTACAGCAGACAGCACAATGAGACGGCTACCACGCGGCAGTTCAAAATACAGAGGAAGGCGGCAGGAATTGAGAGGGTGGTGAGGAGAGAATTGACCTTGCCCTTTTCATCCCAGACCCACGTAAACTTTGTGGAAGAGAGCCTAAGGCTGCGAACAATAGCCCAAGTGTCCTGCAGCAGATGTCAACGATACATGGGGCAAGCCTATGCCGATAAGCAAGCGGTTCATGACAGCCGGTGAGTTTCGGGGGAGAACCGATCAGAACCGGGCTGTGTTGAGTGACAATCGAAGGAGTGGCAAGCTTCAAACCAAAAGCTAATGAACTGTGAATGAACTGTTAAAAGGGTAAAGGGGAGACCAGCTACAGGTGCTAACTCAAGAGACTCTGGTCGAGTCCCATATGAGATAACCTACAAGTACCAGTAGGCCGTAGGAATGCCTGCGAAATAGGTCAAAGTGGTCATACCCCAGGGTCTAGCAAAATCGCTGTAAGATCGAAAGACTTTGATCTGCAAGCACTGTGAAAGAAAGGGAAGTGAATCCCACAACAAAATAACATTGAGAATCCAAGGGAATTGAATCCCGTTAAAGTAAGAAAGGTCCGAGCCCAACTGAGGGAGATCTGGGGGTGAAGCCAGCACCCAAGAATTAAAAAAGGCAAGAGGGGTCTGAGCCCATCGGAGGGAGATCCAGCGGTGAAGCTATCACCCAAGAGCTGGCAGTCAGGAGGGGTCTGAGCCCGACCGAGGGAGATTCAGGGGTGAAACCATCATCCAAGAACTGACAGTCAAGAGGGGTCCGAGCCCGGAAGAGGGAGATCCGGGGTAAGGCTATCACCCAGAAGTTCATGAAGAAAAGAACTGTGATATATTGCAAAATATGATATGAAAAGGGTCAGCCCAGAAGAGGCTGATTCAGAGGTGAAAGCATCACCCTATGTGAAACTGTGACAAACAATTGAAAAGGGTCAGCCCAGAAGAGGGGGATCCAGGGGTGAAACCATCACCCTCTCTGAACTTTGGATTACAATTGAGAAGGGTCAGCGCCCAGAAGAGGGAGACCCAAGGGTGACCATGTCACCCAGTGAGTTTTGGAAATGATCTTTCATTTGTTAAAGGAACGATTGTTATTTGAAACCCATCAGGCCCTGAAGGCAAGAGACTTTCACTGGAAATGAGACTTGGCATCAGCGGTCCAAAGAACTACCATCGGAACTGTTGTCTCGTGCTGCAGAAGCCCGAGACTGTACTGTTCTCCAAGCTCCCATCCCATCTTATCACGTGTCCAAAATGTGGAGAAGGGAGACCCAGGCTACCACATTCTGACATATTATTTAAGAACACTTCTTTCTTTTCTTGAGAACAATCCCACACCCTTTTTTGTATTAGTTGTGAGGACTGCCCTATTTTTCATTTGATGGTCAACACTTGCTCCTATTTTAGGCTTAGTTTTAGATTAGGCATTTTTCCTACCTGCATGCAGCATTTATTGTTCAATAAACACCCTTAAACTGTAATAACTTGTGTCTGTCTTACTTGTTGTGACCATGAGTTTCTCACAGCCGTCCTAATCCTGGAACATATTAGCACTGGGGAGCGGGAAAGGATTCCCTCCAAAAACACTTTTTCCAGTGTAATGAGTGACCGTTCCTTGTGGTAGGACTTTTCTCCCATTTCTGTACTGGTGCCTGTGCTGGCACGGTCGGTTGAACCACATAGGTCTGTGCAGCCCCAGTCCCTGGGTTCTGTTCAATCCGTTCCTGCTGCGATTGCACAGAGCATGGGGTATATGGCATTGTCAGGGATTCCATTTGCTGAGTTTTTACATTAAAATTCTGTGGCCAGCTCCTGCAACCTTGTGCCACGTGTCCCATCCTTTCCATACAACCAACACTGAACCCCATACAACCCTCCATAGTTATTTCTCACTGGCCAGTTTAACTGGGGTCCCATTACTCTGAACCTGCCAAATGACCCATTTCCTTGTGAAAATCCTCCTCTATCTTTCGGAAACCCTCTCATTTGCCTTTGAACTGGAGCATACCTGCACATTCAACCTTGTGCCATATCCGATTCACTATATCCCTGTTGTCCCAATTGTCCCTTCATGGAGCTGGTAATCACTGCTCCTTCCAAACAGATTTTTTCTAGCGTCTTCTGAACAACCTTGCCCTCTGCCTTTTGTGCCTACTCTGTTTCCCTCTCTTGCCTCCTTTTACATAAATGAACAATATGGCCATCATTCCGAGGTTGGTGCTAGTCATGGCGCTATTAGCTATTAGCGCCATGACTAGCACCAATACCGGTACCGCCACCGATGTGGTGGTATAGGCACTTACCGGTCCATTCCAACCTTTGTGGGACCAGTAAGTCCCCATTTGAAATGCCATTCCCCATTCCCATTTGAGCCCCCATAGGGCTCAACGGGGAGGGGGAAGGCGGCAATAACGGTACCGCAAATTGCGGTACTGTTATTGACCCCGGTATACCTTTGCGGCTCCCATCCTTAACGCCTGCTCAAACCAGGCATTAAGGAAGGACCCGCAAAGGGACCTCGGAACAGGGCGCAAAGGGATACCGGGCACCAGTAATGACACCGGTGCCGGTATCCGTTTGCGCCTGGGTCGTAATGACCCCCTATGTGCATGAATTTCCAGCCAACTCTTGGCCTTGATCCCTACTACTTTTCTTTCTAGAATGTGCTGTACTTCCTTAGGTAGTCCCTTTCTTAACATGTGGTAAAAAATAGCCACGTTCTTATCCCACGCTTCTCCTGTCCCTGCCCTCCACATCTCCTGAATTAACTGGATATGTGCGGCAGGATCATCGTCTAACTTTATTGTCTCAGCCAGAATATAATTAATATCTGGTGTATTAGGGTACATAACCCGCAGGGCCCGCCATACATGTGCACTGTAATTACTGAATGCTGCTCCATCATGGGTGTTTGTATGCCACAGAACTCCTGGCTGGATAACTCACTCACCTCCAAAGCTCGTCTAACCGTTCCCCCATTATAGCTATGAATAAACTTTTCATGTCCACTATGGCCAACATGACACCGACAGTGTGTTTGTTTCTGTAATGCATAAATCCACTTCACAGCCCCTGCAGTGAGCGAAGGGAGTGTCTTCATGAAATTATTCTGGTCCACATGTGACCATAGGATATAATACGCCCTTCCCTGACCTTTCTGGAGCAACGGACATTGAGTTAGACACACTATTACTGGAGTTTCCCCTATCTCTCTCTTAATACTCACTACGGCCATGCAAGTACCACAGCGCATCTTTAGACCCCATGGTGTACTCTGTGTCACTGCAACTGGAGCGGGAGGTGGGGCTGCTATTTTCCTATTTTCATTTCAGTAACGATAGGCAGGAGCAGTGTAATTTCTTGACTTACACTTCCCTGAAATGTGTCCTATTAAATTGTAGGGTATTCAGAGGTTTATTGCCTCTAGCTACTGTCCAGCACAGTCTCATCTAAAAGGCATCCTCTATCCAGATATCAAGGAAGACCAATCTTCGCATTTTCTTGCTAAACAGGTACAACATTATGTTGATTTACTCATTTCTGAATATGGGATACTTATTTGAGATTGTTAAATTTATAGTTATCAAGAGGTCCCTTTTTAAATGTTTGTGCGATGTTGCTTATGTATAGAGCCCACCCTGAAGATGGACACACAGTCAGAAATGCATCTACAAGGGTCTCTGCATGCCAATATTGGAAGATAAAACAAAAGATGTCTTTTTACACAACCCGGTGTCTACAACATTAATTGAAATGTACTTACTGTATGATGTTTATTTATATGTTCTAACCTAAAGTAGTATTTACTGCACCATAGGCATCCCCAGGTCTAGTGAATGTTTCACTAGACACTCTCTGTTCAGGTGGGGCTGCTACACCCTGCTCTCCCTGTTCAACATCTGACTCCCATTCATCCTTGTCTCCTATTCCTGTTATCACTTCCCCTGATACTTCTATTGGCAGGGAAGCATACTCAGCACTACCGTAAGGTGCCAGTTCCCGTTCTCCCAGCTCAAATCCTGTACCCATAGTAATACTTCCATCCTCCAGGTCCATGTTCACCTCCTTGATAACTGACTTATCCAATGTAATAAAAACTGGTCCATGCCTCCACCTTCCTTCTTCTACTTCCATTGGCTGTTTATTCACTTCTTCCCGCTCTTCACTTCTCCACGATCATAACAGCATTGCCTCTTCTTCTCCTAGCCTCAGCACCTCTTCCAACCTTTTCCGCTCCTGCGTCTCTACTGCCGTTCGCAACATATACTCTATCCTAGTGGTAGAAGGCATAGTCTCCACTTTTTCACTCATTCTCAATCCTTCATCTACTCTTTTGGTTGCCAGTCTCCCTCTCTCTCTCTTCCACCTTTAATCCCTCTGCTAACCTGGCAGTCGAGGGAGTTATTTCCCTTCAGCTCTCTGTTCTCACCCTTTCTGCAGCCTTTACCATTAAAGGAGTTACCCTTCCACTTTCCTCAATATCCCATTTTCTAGTAATCGTAGCTGATGGAGACATTACCTGTGTCCGTCTTGCAACCACTGGAGTGGCCACTGGAGGAAAGGGAGGTTCAAACTCAGGGTCTGTATACCCCTCTGCTGGTGACAAAGGATAGCACCCATATGGGGGCATTGCAGAAGGGATTCCTGCACCCTCCTTTTTCGGTTTCCTCTGAGATTTTAACACTATGGGCCTTTCTGGCTTTCTCATACATGATATACAATATGATATGTGATTTATAATGCACCTGTACACAAGTGTTTCTAGGTGAGACCGACATCCGACCGTCATCCTCCATAGCTCTAAGATGTTTAACTGCTTTTATAACTTCGAACCCTTGTGCACTGCAACTAAAAAGGTATGCAGGTTTTCCAATATCCCCTTATCACAGGTCCCCTCAGTAGACCAAGAATTGAGCATGTTACCTTTTGTTCCCGCAGCCATTCCGAATGGTACTTTAAAATCTTTACCTAATAGTCAAGAAGTACCTGACACAAATGATTTTGCAGAGTCTCCATACTCCAGCCCAATCCAACCGAAACAATTTCACTTTATAATAAATGACTTCAAACACCAGAGCCAAACCCGCAGCACATAGTTTCAATGCTTGCAACACCCTTTTTTCATCTTTTTTCTTAGTCTACCCCACAATCATTCACCTTGCTCGCTTTCACCGCAATCTCCTGGCTTAGCTATTCACTTTAGTTACACTTCTCAGTTTTACAGAAAAGGCAGCATCTCTATCCAAAAAACACACACCTGCCAATAGCTTTGAGATATCTCCTTCACATGGAAGAAGTGCATTGTTTTCCACTACAACACCACTGCCCCCGCTCTCTTCATTACTAGTACGGTATTCTTGACTACAATACTGACTTTCCCCAACTACAGGAGGTTTCCTTTCAAAACTTTGATTAACCAAGAAAAGTGAGGTGAGGCTTCGTCCGCACAGTCAATTCAAAATGAAGGGTGCCAAGAGTATACTTCAGAAAGGTATCTAGGGGTGGATTTACCATAAAATGCCAGCTCACCCTTTAGGTGAGTGCTCCAACCAACCAGACAAGCAAACTGAAGGGTATCAGGACAAACCTCACAATGGATGTGCTTGTGGGGATACCACCATCATGGCACGCATGGTTAGGAAGTTATGGGATGCCTGGAGGCACCAACATGAACGTGCCGCCACGTTCTTTCCTCTCGTATTGCTACAGTGTAGTTGTTATTCAAGATGATGCCCTCCTCTCGAGATATCATCAGCTCTGAAGCTCCCAGCAATCCTGTTCTCTCCACTTTAGGGTAAGATGCTGTTTTCCTTGCTTTCTTCCTGCTTCTGTCCTCCAGCTCTCTCCCGATTTGTGTCACCGCTTCGCTGCATCTCCCACTTGCCGATCCGCTGGCCCTTCTTCCTTTACCTTCACTCTGCTGCCTATACCCTTGCCACTACGTGCCTTTGTCTCTTCACTAGCCTCATTGTACCTTCCTTATGTGAGCTCCAACCAGGGGATCTTTTCGTTTCTACATACTACGGTTTTCTGGTGCAAAACTATACATCAGAATGCTGTTGCTTCCTTTGCATCCGACCCGGTTTTTTTTTGTGCCGGCTGGCTATTTCCTCATTGAGGGCTGCTCCTGGGGAGCTGCTCGGTCTTGCTGGGTACGTAGACGGACAGAGTGGCTTCCTCCAGAGGCAGACCTTACCTCTTTGAGGGTTGGCGCTCTGGAAAGAAGAAGCCCCTCATCCCTCAATCCAAGGATACGACCGACACAGACCCTGAGTCAACAGGTGAGGAGGAAGAATATGTGTTTGAGATTTTGCAACGCCAGAAGAAGATGGCAATGGCTGAGCAGTTAAAGGAACTGGTATCTGCAGTACAGGGACTTACTTTAGAGGTTCAATCCCTTAAGGCTGAAAACGCTGTGCTCAAACAGTTTATGACCCCTAGAGATGGACATTCCACAGATTTGCAGCTTTTGGGTCTGGCTTGCGGCAAGTACGATGGTTCCCCTAAGAAACTTTGGGAATTCATTGATGCATGTGTGGTATATTTCACCTTCTGTCCAACGACTTATGCAACATATAGGTCCAGAGTTGGTTTCATGGTGTCCAACATGACGGGTAATGCACTAGCATGGGCTACCCCGTTGGTGACTTTGGCTAACCCAGTTTGCAAAACTACTCTGCCTTTTTTGCATCTTTAAGGCAGACGTTTGAATGAACGGAAATGTTTTTTTAGATTGTGAGTCTCTCTTGGATGTTTGACAAGGATCCATGGATTTCATGTCATACATTTCTTCTTTCAAACGTATGGGTATGGAGACCGCTCAATATACTATCTTCAGGAGGGGTCTCAACAAAGAGATCAAAGACGAGTTAGCTCGCACCAACCATCCAGTCTTTATCTGATTTGATGTCGATGGCACTCCAGATAGATTTTCGATTGACTGAAAAAGGAACGGAGCGCAAGAAGATCAAGGGATTTGACGGCTTGCAAACCAGTGACCACCAATCCCAATCCTGTAGCCGCTTCTTCCTGAGAAGAACCTCTGCAGATTGGTGTGGCCTGTGGTCCTCTCACTGCAGCAGAGAGAAGAAGGAAATGGGAAATGGCATTACGTCTATATTGTGGAGCAGATGCTCATTTACTCATCAACTTTCCAGAGGTATCTCCCAGATGCCATGGAAATGACAGACCCCGGTCCTTGGAGGGACAACCAACCGGGGTGTTGTCAAGTGTCCCACTGTTTCTACCCGATATTTACCTGGAGCTTTGGACACCCATTTAATGGTGGTTCCAATTAGCCTTAATCTCCAGAAAGGTAGGATTATACAGACATCGGCCCTGCTGGATAGCGGGGCAGCTGGCAATTTCATGGATATTATCTGGGCGCATAAGTTAAATCTTCCTTGTAGTGCCAAGGATACCAAGCAGCCAGTTGAAGGGGCCCCTTTGTTCCGGTCTCATCACGCATTCTTCTCTACCTGTGTCTATTTCTATATTTGAACATCAAGAACCCATTCGTTTTTACATCATTTGAGCAGCCCATTTTCACATAATTCTACTTCATAACCCCCATATTGACTGGACAAGGAACACCCTTCACTTCAATTCAGACTATTGTACTGTTCATTGTCATCCGGCCGGAAGGGAAAGAGCCCTTTCAGATACTTACATTTCTTCTCTACCTTTGGTATCGGGGGTGTTTCAAATCACTGAACAATACCGGGAATATTCTGATGTATTCAAAGATAAAACTCTGAAAGAGCTACCCCCACATCGGGTAGAAGACTGTGCCATAGATCTAGTCCCAGATGCAGTGGTTCCCTTTGGAAGGATGTATTCCCTTACCCTGGCAGAGAAGAAAGCTTTGAGGGAATATCTAGACAACAATTTACAGAATGGGCTCATTCAGGAATCTAAGCCCCCTGCAGGAGCCTCACTGTTCTTCATTCTGAAAAATGACACAAAGGAATTAAGGCCATGTATAGATATCAGGGATCTTAAGAGGGTTACCTTCCGGGATCGCTATCCCATGCCCCTGATTAACGACATTCTCAAAGTCGTTCAGGGGGCAACGGTTTTCACAAAGCTCGACTTCTAAGGAGCTTATCACCTTCTCAGAGTATGATGTGAAGGTGAATGGAAGACAGCGTTTAGAACACCATATGGGCATTTCGAGTGCCCTTTGGACTGGTCAACGCACTTTCCATCTTCCAACACTTTATGGATAGATTGTTTTCTGATCTCCTATTCCATTCATTAATAATATACCTGGATGACATCCTTGTGTTCTCTGCTTTAAAGGAAAACCCACCGAATCCACCTCAAGGAGGTACTGGAAAGACTCTGGAGCCATGTATTACTAGTTAACCCAGAAAAATATCTATTTGAGGTGTCCTCAGTTCCCTATCCGGGTTTCATCTTGTCGGACAAGGGCATCGAAATGGACCACCACAAGACCTCAGCTATACTATAATGGCCAGCTCCTTCCACTGTTAAGGATATCCAGCGTTTCCTCAGGTTGGCCAACTTCTATCGTAAATTCATCAAGGACTTTTCCAATATCGTCCTTCCGATAACGGCACTGCTCAAGAAGGATGTTACTTTTGCGTGGCATGAGGAAGCTTTCTCAGCATTTAACCAGCTTAAATCCAGCTTTTGTTCAGCGCCCATTCTCAGACAACCAGATCAAACACAGCCTTTTATTATTGAGACTGGATGCACCTTCAGGGCCATAGGAGCTGTTCTGACACAGGACATATGGGGTACAGATCATCCCATTGCTTATCTGTCCAGGACTTTGAGCACTAGTGAAACTAATTACTTAGTCATCGATAAAGCGTTACTACCGATGCAATATGCATGTTTAGAGTGGCACCATCTGTTAATGGGAGCAGCTTATCCTTTTGAAATATGCACCGATTACCATAATCTAAGGGTTATGCAACAGATGGACTGTTGCAATGTTAGGCAAGCTTGATGGGCCTGTTTCTTTGCCCAGTTCGATTTTCACATTTCCTACTTACCAGGGAGCGAGAATATGCTTGCTGATAGCCTGTCCAGGAACCCTGCGGTTTCCCTCGACTTCAAACCGCTTAAGAATGCCTTCTATCGGAGGAGAGATTCATCCTAGCCGTAAGCTCATTCCTGCAAGAAGTCAAAGAGGCTACACCAGGGTTTCAAGTTCCCAGTTTAAGGAGTCAGCGTACGGCATTGGCCCAGGGAAACAGCTTATGACTTAATGGTGGTATACTGGGGGTTCCTTCTCACTCCCTCCAGATGAAGGTTATGACTGGTGTCATGATTTAAAGCTAGCTGGGGATAAAGAGTATGCTGCCACCCTCTAATTGGTCTTTAGGTATTTCTGGTGGCCTTCTGCCAGAGAGGATATCAATGAGTATGTCATGTCTTGTCCAAACAAAGCATAACACCTTGAAACCTATAGGTTTGTTGGAACAGGAAACTACTCCCACACTTCCCTGGAGCCATTTGTCAACTGATTTCATGGTCGATTTACTCCTGTCACAGTGGTGCACGGCTATCATTATTTTCATTCCGCAAGATGGCACATTTTTCCCCACTAACCGGCTTACCTACCACACCAGAGATAGCTGAGGTTTTCTTCCAGGACATCTTCTGCCTTCATGTACTTCCCACAACCATCACATTGGATCGAGGCTCCGAGTATACATCTTCTTTTTGGTAAGATTTATGTGATCTTCTTGGCATTCAACGGTCCCTGTCTTCCGGTTACCACCCACAAACGAATGGACACAGTGAAAGACTAAATCATACTATGCAGCAATACCTTCTCTGTTTCACCAATGCTAAGCAAGAAAATTGGGTGAAATTGCTACCAACCGTGGAATTTTTGTTATAACAATACCATGCACACTGCAATAAGAATGACTCACTTCTACTGCACCTACGGATATCATCCTAGATTCCTCCCCTGTGGGCCTTTCCTTCCATGTCATCTACCTTCCATTGATTCTTTGCTGGATAACATCACACAGACTCATAGCATGACCTATGACAACTCGGAAGAGAGCAAACAATGTAACAAGAAATACGCATACATACATCAAAGTCCAGTACCTGCATGGGACAAAGATACCCTGGTCTGCTTATCCACTAAATACTTACTGCGATGAGTACGTCCCTCAAAGCTGTCACCGAGATACATTGATCCTTACAAGATAATAAGAAAGATCAACCCAGTGGCTTTAAGACTTCAGTTGCCCAGACATCTCCGAAGGATACATCCTTTTTTTCACTCATCTCTGCTACGTGCATATCACCCAGATATATATTATCTGAAGAAATTACTAGATTAGAAACCACCCTCTGAAGATTCTGAGCAATAGGAGGTGTCAAGGCTAGTGGATTCCATATTTCGGAAGGGTATGCTGCAGTATCTGGTACATTGGAAGGGATTTCCAGCTTCCCATGATTCTTGGGAACCAGTCTCTCATTTTAAGGCCCCAGGTTACTTTGGCATTTCCATCGACTGTACCCTGGTAAACCTGGAACGTGGAGGCTAAGAAGGGGACATACTGTCATGGCAAGCATGGGTTTGAAGTTATGGGATGCCTGGAGGCACCACCATTAACGTGCCGCCACATTCTTTCCTCTCGTATCGCTACAGTCTAGTTGTTATTCAAGATGGGACCCTCCTCTCGTGATATCATTGGCTCGGAAGCGCCCACTGGCACGTTGTAACCATGTTCTCTCCGTTTTAGGGTAAGACGCTGTTTTCCTTCCTTTTCTCCCACTTCTGTCCTCCAGCTCTCTCCTTCTTTGCATCACCACTTCACTGCATCTCTCACTTGCCGGTCTGCCAACCCTTCTTCCTTTACCTTTGCTCTGCTGCCTATCACCTTGCTGCTACGTGCCTTCATCTCTTTACTAACCTCATCATGACTTCCATCTGTGAGCTCCATTCAGGGGATCTTTTAATTTCTACATACTACGGATTGCTTTTCTGGCCCAAGACTATACATCAGAACGCTGTTGATTACTTAACATCTGACCCAAGCTTTTTTTTGTGCCGGCTGGCTATTCCCCCATTAAGGGCTGGTCCTGGGGAGCTGCACAGTCTTGCTGGGTACCTAGACAGACAGAGTGGCTTCCTCCAGGCACAGACTTTACTTCTTTGAGGGTCAGTGCACTGGAAAGAAGAAGAAGCCCCTCATCCCTTGATCCAAGGATACATCCGACACAGACCCTGAGTCAACAGGTGAGGAGGAAGAAGAGGTGTTTGAGAACCACCTCACACCTCTAAAATAGCAAACTAGCTAAACATATATACACAGGACTTACAGCATGAAACACTTCACTCTCTGCTTCAAAACATTCACCCTTTCAATCCTGGTAACCTTGTCTAATCTTCACACACACACACACCCCGATTGTACCCTTAGCAAACTTAAAACAAAGTTAAAAAAAACTTTTGATGCCCTATTAGCCCCTTTCTTTACCCACCAAAAATGCACTCACGTGAACCTGAAGCACTCCTCAGTGGTGGTCCTTCAATTTGCCGTGCATAGCTGGACCATGATACCATGCGTCTGGGGAACAGACAGTCCTGTAACCAGTATGGCGCCAGTGGACCTCTCCACCACACCAGCACCACAGCTGAGTTGTGTGGACAGGAAACCCCCAATGTCTCAGAACAGCCTGGACTCCTACCTGACTTGCCAAATGTGCGGATGGGCCTCCAATCACCTTAACCCAAAATAGGCCCACTACTTAAGAAGTGAGTGCACGTTTGTCCATAAAGCAAGTTTATTGTACAATCAGCCGGGAGGAGTTAGAGGACGCTGTAGAGTCAAACTAACCCTAGTCTCCCAGACCCACACAAACACTTCACATTATATACATTTCGCAACAGTTAAAACACTCCCACATATTTCATTGCATATCTTCCCCTACACATGATTGGTCAAACCTATACAAAAGAAATCCAATCTTCTCTAATTCCCACATTCTCATCATCACTTTTGACTAACTACCATCATCAGATCATATTCATGGCACACCCCTTTTCCTGAGTCTTCTGTGGTAGGTCATGACATCATCACATAGTTACACATTCACATACAAAAAATTCATTACAAGTTCCAGCTGGCCTTGGACCTTCTAAACCCAGGCGTGCTGTACATGGTTTGCAAGAATACTTCAAACAATATGAGGCGTGGGGAGAATAAACAAGTTCTCTTTGAACTGGCGATAACTATCTCACCCACCCAGGTTTGTTGGCATCCTTTTAACACTCTAATCGAAACAACCACCAATTCAACACGCAGGACCTCCGGACACAACCTGGGAAAATAATTGAAATCCATAAAGTATTGGTCACCTCTGCCCTTAGGTGCCCCTTCACCCTATGGTTATTGCTCAGCTACTAACAGATGGCCGGACCTATCTGGAAAATGAATAACAGGCTTTCATGCACTTAAAAATATTGCATCTCCTTTCTGCAACGGTGCTAAGTCATAAAAATCATGATCCTGCCTGTGACTGACCATCTGATAATGCCACAGGTACTCTTTGCCCTTTCCTCTGCCTTCAAACCTGGCCAAACCAGTTTCCCCAGTCACATAGAGTTTGCCTTGCAAACCCTGGCTGCAGAGCCTGGCCAAACTATGAAAAAGCGCATGGCATACAGATTTGTACATTCCTCATGTGCCCCAAACTGTCCCAAACATGTGTCCCTCAAGACCTTGTGGATATATGTTGGTGCATGCATGTTCAAGATTACCGCGTCCTCTTAACAGTCGTTTATTCATGACAAATCCCCTTTATTGCATGCCCATTATGAAGCTCCTCATTGCCCAGCTTCTGGGCGCTTCATGGCACACCATAACCATATTGTATTTATTTTTCATCAACGATTTTGATATTTATCTTGATGCGTGCATGCAATGTAAACTATTTCAATTCAAACACAAAGTAACACTGAAAGTACACATATCTCATTACCATTAATTATGTTAAATACATGTAACACTGCAACACCACGCCAACTTTGCTGTTCCTTCAGTCACCAGTATGGCACCCGCCCCGTGAACCCCACTTTCTAGTTGGGACGTTTCCTGACCACCCCAACAAAGTAAAATCAAAAAAACCCAAGAAATTTGCCAGTCATGGTAAGCTATGCAACCATACCTCATGCCAGCACCATGCAGTGCTGAGACTAACACCCACGAAATCAAAGATGACATCACAATTGGCATCATTGATGACATCAAATATCATATCAATTCTGATGAAAAGTCCCTACAGGGTGTTCTATTTAGAATGTTGCTAGCAACATATCAAAGGTGATTGGGAGACCTCTCATGAACTACTGCATGTATCGAAAAATGTACTTATTTAAATCAAAACGTTATATTGAAGTGTTGTTGTTAATGCAGCAATCTAATAATAGATACACAGCATGGACGATTTAAGTACAATATTTTTAATCTGGTAATATTGGCCAGTAAAATCATAAATCCAAGTCCATCAGAATCTTGAATAATGTTAAACTTGGAATTAACAGCTAATAATACAAGAATGACTACACACATGTATTAGTACACAAAATACATATAAAGAGCATGCATGCATACAAATCTGAGGCACATACAGGGAAACTCTAGTAAGGAGGAAAGAACACCATGGCCAGAAAATGACAATAAGATTAGAGTTCATCATCATGTATGAAAATAAATGGTCTGTTTGGGACCTGCTTATTGTCCCATGTATGTGCACCATGAGCTCAGGCAAAATCTTAAGGAAAGTACCTTAAGAACATATGACAAGGTTAACTTCTAGATATACAGCACCTTTAGAATTTAAAAATTCTTACTGTCACTAGACAAAAATTAACCAGCTTGGATATGTGACGTCAACAATAATGCAATTTGTGATGTCACCTTTGATGTCATGGGTGTTAGCCTTAGCCGTGCACGGTGGTGGCACAAGTTAAGGTTGCATATCTTACCATAACTGGTGAATTTCTTGGGGTTTTACTTGTAACCATAACGTCGATTTAACAAAGTTTTTTTTACTGAATTTGATAGGTTTTATTAGTGCAACTTAAAAATAATGTTGCTTTTACAAAGTTTGTTCACTGAATCTATGCATATAAAACAAAGTCGTGTTTGTTTGTGGGTTTATATGTGACGTTCTTGGTGACGTAACTCCTCATGAATGGTGAGGTCTGGTGTCATGAATTTTGCATGGAATATTCTTTATTTCGTTGCCAAATTAATGCAACTATTTCTGACTCAATAGGTCATCCCATTCCCGAGATAATTAATTTTTTTGGTTTTTCAGCTTTGTTTTTCGGCATTACGTTTTGTGGTGTTACACCACCATCTACAGGTCATTTGCAGAACGTGCCCATCATCGCGCATCGAAGCTGAAAAATGATCAGCACCTGATTAATTTCTATCGCAAAATTTTGTAAAGGACAGGTACTTTACCCTCATGACATCAAATGGAATTTTGCTCCAATTTGAAGATGACATTGGCCCTCATTACAACCTTGGCGGAGGACAATGGTGCTATTAACACCATGGTGCATGCCGCTAAGGTTACGATTCTGCCATGGTGGATGGCGAAATTACCGCCCCATTCCAAGGTGAGTGGGGCGATAATTCCCCATTCACCATTTGCCCTTCCCCATTCCCATTTTTGTCCCCTTAGGGCATAATGGGAATGGGGAAGGCGCTAATTACGGCACCGTAAATTACGGTGCCGTAATTAGCTCCAAAGTCCCTTTGTGGGTTGGATTTTAAACGCCTGCTAAAAGCAGGCGTTAAACACCAACCCGCAAAGGAACACTTGTAATCAGGCGTTAAGGGTTAACGCCTGAGTTGTAATGAGGGCCATAGTTGAATCAGTTGATTTGAATCAGGTTCCATGTTTAACAAAAAAACTTCCTTCTTCTGTATACTCTTCTTTCATGAATGCTTTAATCCCACAAACATATGTTTATATAAATGCCATGAAAAAAGAGAGCAGTATTTAATCCCACCCAAATTAAAACAAAACATTGAAAGCTAAAACATGAAAAACATTCTGTAGAAGGAAGATATGAAGACCATGAAGCTGAGAGAATTCCACATGCTTTCAGACAGAACAATGAAAGTGCTCAACAACCTCAAGCAAGACTTACTAATCAGAGAATTCTTGCTGCTAAAAAACAAAGTAACGAAACTGCTGGAGAAACTGGAACATGACTTGCTGTTAAGAGAATTAGTGCTGCTGAACAATGAAGGAATGAAACTGCTGAAGAAACTCAGGCGAGATTTACCGATCATAGATTTAAAAATCTCAGAATTGAAATCCCAGGCAAAGCCGGGGAGTTAAGGGAGTTAAGCTAGTATATATATATATATATATATATCTATATATAATGGGAATGGGGAAGGCGCTATATATATATATATCAATGAACAAAACGTTGTTAAAGGGACGCTATGGTTAAGTTGCACTAATAAAAACCTATGAAATTCAGTGAAAAAAATTGTTAAACGGACGTTATGGTTACAAGTAAAATCAGAAAAAAAACCTGACATTCACCAGTTATGGTGAGCTAAGCAACCATAACTCGCACCACCACCGTGCACTGCTAAGACTAACACCCAGGACATCAAAGATGACATCACAAATATCATTTATGACAATAACGTCCCTTTAACAATGTTTTTTTCATTGAATTTCACAGGTTTTTATTAGTCCAACTTAACAATAAGGTCCCTTTAACAACGTTTGTTCAGTACATTTCATCGGTCATAGGTTTTTACCAGTGCATGCTATTTTCCTACAACTTACTAATATCATACTTACCAAATATAAAAATATTTGTGTCCAATTTACAAAGTGTCACCTTAAAACTCTGCCATTTCCCACCTTCTAGAATAATTTTTAACACTTCTATACACTTTTTTCAACTATTTCAACTAGTTTTGCATCCGTAGATGTCTACGAACATCTGACTTCATTGCGGACCTTCCGGACAGTGCCACATGACCATACACTGGCGCGTGGCATGATGACGTGTCCGAGACCCCATCCACACTTCACAATAAGATCTATCCTTCGCGGACAGCTCGGAACTGCATTTTCTACTGATCTAGGAACTTTCAACTTCAAAATTTCCCTTGCACACCTCCTACACCTTTTCGTACTCATTATCCATTACCAATCTAGCACACAGTACATACTTGGAAGAATTTTATCAAAACTGCTATTTATTTTAAAAATGGCATCAGTTATTGCCATTCCTCCTCCCCAAGAGCCACCACCTCCACTAGCTGGAGGACCTTCACAACAAAAAAAGAACAGTACTTTCAAAGACAATGAAGAGAACCAAGAAGATGAGGTAGAGGAAGTGCCTACTTCTAGCACCAAGATCGAATCATGGGTGTGCCAGTTCTTTGCTACTGTTCGGGGTGTACCAAAGGCTAAAGCTACCAAAGTGAAATGCAATTTTGTACTCAGTCGCAGACTACCTGGACAGTACACCTACGGGACCAGCTCCATGCGCCGCCACACCAAATCTAATGACCGCAATGCTCTCCGAAAGGTTGTTCCTTTCTCAGCAAGTAGTAAGCTGTCTTCCTCCACCTCATCTTCCTCAACAAATACTGTAACCACACAGCCTGATGTCTGCGGGCATTGGTGCGTTATAAATAAACACATAAATAAATAAGGAGGGCTACGGACCATTATCGTCCATTGCAGCCCCTGAAATGGGGGATAAAGGCCATTAACACCCCTGGTTCCCAAAGCGGGAACCCAGGATGCTAAAACATAGATTTTTCTTCCTATAGCAGGACGCCTGAGGTGTATTATTCCTCCTACAGCAGGACGCCGCAGAAGGAAAAGCCTTTTGCAAGACAGTCAACATGGAAAGAGAAGGCAGGGCTCCGTACACAGCCCCTCTTCCCTTTCCATGGCAGCCTGCAAAACCCTATGAACATATTACCACAAGCACTTATTTTCCCTTTCAAACCTATCCTACCTCCGAATCACTTTACCTCATAGCGGGTCCCAGGTAGACACAGCCACTTTAACACCATTTTTCATACCTAGCTGTCATGACCAGTAGCCAGATTGTCCGCGCCATGACTTTATGCCATGACCCAGACAATCTAGCTACTGCCCATGGCCGCAGGCTATACCTCAGGCACCAAAGTTATATGATTATGTTTTGTACCTACATTATTACACTTGTCAAAAATTAAAACACATGCACATTTGCAAAACCATGCTTTAATGTCCTTGCCAATGCTCCTCACGAGTTTGCTCGAAATCCGCCCATGTTTTATTTTTTTAAAAGTGTCAAAATGTATGTACATACAATAGTCATATAACTTAGCCCCCACTTGACAAAATCCATTTAGTCTTTACACAAACATTGAAGGTTGGGTCTATAATCTTTCTCAAATCTTGTGTGCACATTTGTTAAATAGCAACAAAGTTATGAGCCATGTAAAAATGTTGAGACCCCGCCTCTAATTTCACCCCCTCTTGAGAAAATCCCACCAAACTTTAGAAAACCATTTATATCTAGATCCAAAATCGTTTTGCCAAATGTTCTGCAGATTCGTCAAATGGCACCACATTTATATGCCTTTACAATATTTTGGGACAGCCCCTCTAATTTTGCCCCCTCTTGACAGAATCCCACAAGACTTTGCATAACCATTCAGGATTAGTCGTAGAATAAAATTGCAAAATTACATGCAGTTTCACTGAGTGTCAAAAAAGTTATAAGCCATCCAAAAACTGCTTTCCCCCAACCCTGTAATGCAGAAATAGGAACAGATGTCCTAGGACATCTGAAGTGTCAGCGAACACCAGATGACTGCCCCAGGACATCTGGAGTGTTCGCTGACTTTTGGGGGGGTGAAACAACCAATTTTTTGGCTTCTTTTGGCCATATCCAATCCAATCCTCATCCCCCACATCCCCAGATATTGTTTGTTGAATTTGACAAGTGAAATGCTTCTTTTTTAAATATTTTCACCAGGCTGTCCGCAGACCCCAAAAAAGTCTGTGAATCCAAGATGGTGGGCGTTTCAGGAAAACCGACGCATTTCACGTTTTCCCACCAGCCAATCAGCGGGCGTGTCACGATGTCTGCGGACCACGCACAAATCCTCAAATGTTCTGCCCAATCAGAGGCCAGTCCGCGGACAGAACAGCCAATCAGAGGTTAGTCCATGGACCGAACAGGGAAGTGAGTCCGTGGAGCGGACACAGATATCACAAATGTTTTTGCCTTACATTTTGGTTGTTTTAAAAAAAAAACTATTGGACGGATTTACACCAAATTAACAAAAGCAAGCTTTTGGGACCAAGCCGCCGCTCCTGCCACATATTTGGGGGAAATCCGTCCAGCGGTTTGGGTTGTAGGCGTGAGCAAAGTTTTTAATTTTGGGACCCCCCTATAACTTTGCCCCCCTCCCCTTGTCCAAACCTCACCAAACTTTGCTAAAAAATTCAGAGTGGGCCATATACTTTTTTTTGCAAAGTTTGGTGAAGATTCACCCAGGGGGTGCGAAGTTATAAGCCACCACAAAAAGTGCTTTTCCTATGTGGTAAGCAACTTAACCATAGCTAACATGGGCGCTACTGCAGGCCATGTAATAAATAAATAAATATATATATATATATATATATATATATATATATATATATATATATATACACAACACAGCTTAAATATTTCTGGGATCTGTTTTAAGTTCGGTCAAAGGTGGGTAAAGAGCAATGGGCATGCAAAAATACTTTCCCATGCAACTTTGCCCCCGTGGGCCTGTCTCCTCACGTTCCCTCCCTGTACCTTTTCCTTCACTCCTTCTTTCCTTTTTCACTCCTTTTTGCCTTTTTGCCTGACTCAGCACTATGCGGGAGCCGCCATTTGCCAGAGGCTTGATGTAAAACACCATATAAACAGTTACGGTTACATGACACTTTACAAAGAGAGAAGCTCTCATTTTCGCTGTACCGGTTCAGCTCATTCATGAAAGTCCGCCAAAGCAAGTGGTTTGACCACATCAGGACATATGTGGTGATGTCACGTGGACGTTTTCATGTAAGAAAAGAATTTTGAAAGATGGGTGTTCTTGCAATGGCCCAGAGACAGAAACAACATTTCCGGACCAAAATCTACAATGAACGTATACATCAACAATATGCGTGGAATGCAAGTAAGCACAATAGGCACAGACAACCCAGACAGACAATGTGAGATGAGTGTGTGCGTGTGGAAGGTGGACTACAAGTGAGCAAAAGAGGCACAGACAATAGACATAGACAACATGCAAGGGAACACACAGACAATACGCGGCGCAGACCGACCATGATTGGAATGACTGTGCACTGAATTACTGCTCATGCACAACCCGACACACACATCTCACTTATACAACATACACACACAGCCCACCCCCTCAACCCCCCACAAAAACACACACATACAGACACACACACCGACCCTCCCACACATACACGCCCTCGCACAAGTGTCCATCTGACCATGCAGACGCATATATGCCTTATTCATTCATGTCAACCCACGACATGCACACGACATGCATGTAATCCGCATAATTAGAGGGAACATGCGTACATTCAGAATGCATGTAAGGAAATATTGCTCTGAATATACATTGGCACCAGGGGAGCCAATTTATGAATTTCCTGTGGTGGCTGGATTTGAGGCAAGCGCCATTGAACGTTTATTCATTATTTATTTCAGACTGCTCTTCCCATGGGGTACCCGAGCCCAGCAGCACTCGTGTGATACTAGATGGATAAAATAAATTCTACGCAGCCGTCGGAAATGCCCGTGTTAAGGTGCACTCCACACAAGTAAGCGATTTACCAAATACAAAGTTCATCACATTACAAATTAAGCTATCCTGCACCACTACTTGACAAAACTCATTTGCAACATTAAGGGTCGGATTCACAGAGCACGCTCCTACGGGATTGCTCTGTTATAAAGTGCTTCTGTGAATCAGGCCCTGGGCGTCTCCGACCCGTGCTGTAGTAGTAGTGTTATGTGCGCTATGGTTAAATCCATCAGGCGACAGACCTTGTATTAAGGAATATTTTACTCGGAATACTTCTACTTTGCCATTGGTATTCCAACTGCTCGTAGAGGCCAACTTTTTAGAAGTCGAAATATTTAATCAAAAAAGTTTAGATGTAGGACAAGAACCGCCTGCAAAATATGACTGAATAAATACTGTGTCTAAATTGTCATTCCAGTACCTGGTTTTCGTGTACTGCACGTAGGTACATTGTACTTTTAGTTAGCATTGGTGATTAATGCATCAACTCCCGGGTGTTTTATTTGAATCATAGCTTATTATGCGAGCCTCCGATTCCCAGCTTTCCCTAGGTCCTGAGCAGCATTCAAGTGGTGTAGCCCCCAGAACAAGTGCACGCGGGTAAGAGTCCGACTGATGGAAACCCCTAGCTCCTAAACGGGCATAACGTGTTTTGCGGAGCTATTTCGTAACCTCACACAGAACATGCTGCTGCATCCCTCGTGCGGCATCTCGCCAGGCCTAGCAGCGACGCAATCAGCGGGAGGCGAACGCTTGCGCGCGGGCACCATCTCTCGCTCTCGCTCGGAGACGCGCACACTGGGATGCATGATGCGCGCGCACAGCGGCACACGCATGAAAACAGGCGCCCACTGATGCAGCTGCCCCTGTCAAACACTCCCAAACAAACACGAAGGCACAGGGAACACCCAGAATAAAGAAGCCAGAACTTTCATGGATACTGAACCGGGCGAACGAACACACAGGTCCCAATATGAGTGTGAGTACAAGTAGGTGATATCACCTGTGGTATTTAATATTAATAGCACATGCAACAAATACAACCTGCGTATGAGGTGAAATGCGACAACCAAAACCCCTCCGAAAACTCTCGGAGTTAACGCCACACTCCAACAATAAGGTAATTCGAATGCAAGTAATACATTTTGATTAATGTACTACTTGTTTTACTGTGAGGTGAAATACCTCATATATTTTACTCTCATTTTTGCTTTCACCCAAAAAGTGGAGGCACAAATAAAAAAAAAATTGCCACGACGTTTTAAAATCTTGAACACATGAAGATCTTCAGACATGCTAGACAGATTTTCCAAAAATACTCCACATGGCATTTGTGGAAATGCAGAATCGTCGCAGCAATGAATGAGGTCCACCTATAATGACGCAGAGTTTGTTGAATGTCTGCATGCGGTAATAGCAATTACCGCATGCAGAGATTCAATAAAAAAAAGTCTGCCCGAATGAAAATGACCCCATACGCACCTTTACACACTTTCACAAGATGCCACAACGAGATGCATACAAACTAGCACATGCACAGATATGGACGTCTGCACATTCTGACAAAGTCATGTCTAAACACACACTGGCGCCCATGCACACAAGCACACACGCCGATAAACAGGTCCAGAGACTCATATGCGCTTGACGTGCAGGCAGGCACAGGCGATACACGCTGCTCCACATTTGCAGGCTCAGAAAACGTGGCCAATAGCCTGACTAGATCTCAAAAAGTTCGAGTGTTCTGTGGGCCATACCTTCTGTGCGGGTGGACATGTGCGCTTAACGTCACATGGGCGCTATCATTTTGAAAGAGTGCCCGCCCCTGACTGTGGAATAATGTCTGGCTTCTTCCAAGGTTGGTGTATGGTGGGTTGCAGTGTCTCTCGGTGGGCTACAACTGGTCCTGGGATAGCTTCCGTCGAGAAGTTAAGAAGGCCGTCCTGGGCGCTTTGTCAGTGTGTCAGTGTTGCTTCTTCTTACTTGGCGGCCACTTAAAAAGATGCTTCATTTTTGTAATAACATAGCTCTCAACCATTTGAGTCGCAAAAGCGGGTGAAAACACCCGATTTTGTTTTTGGCGGGTGAGAGGCCCATTGAAATGAATGGGCGTGCAGGAGGCTTGGCGGGTGAGTCCACTCTTTACAAGGCGGGTGACACCCGCCAAAAGCGTGTGAGTTGAGAGCTATGTAATAACTGTTTTTGTTCCCTGGCATCATACGTCAGGGAAGAGGAGGGGCGAGACGGAGGGAAGGGACGCTTTCCAGCAAAGATCATGCCCAGTGCAAGTCCTCATTAACCAAACAGTGTGGCGCTCTGGCGTCCTCAAGTGCCACGAGTTTATGAAGCCTCATCTGCTGGCCTGGTTTACAATGCACGTCCCTTAGACGCCCCAAAGAGGAGTCGGCCATGTCTGCACCCCTGTCAAGCATTTTTGGACCCGTCCAAGCCATCTCTCCAGAGTGCAGATCAGAAGGCCTAGATGCAAATACTTGCTTTACTTTCTACTGCGTTTTAATGGACCGATCTGCATCTCTACATTCCTGGTAACATGTCAATGGAATAAAGAGGCCGCTTTTAAAACACGTTCGGGTAATGGCAGAATGTAAGCATTGCAGTATCCACCAGCACATGGGTTGGTGTTAGGAATGTCGGCCTAAACTTCAATCTGAACAGAGTCATACAAGAGATTATGATGGCTTTGTGTCCCAAGTTTTAAGTGAAGATATAAGGCTGGTTGTCACAGGTTCCTCGGCAGGGAAACCTCAGACTTGGCTATCCCCCAACCCGCTGCTGCTAAACACGAGAACAAGGATAAGGATGTGGCCAACCCACTACAGCTAAACCCAAGAACAACGATAAGGATGTGGCCAACCCGCTACAGCTAAACACATGAACAACGATAAGGATGTGGCCAACCTACTACAGCTAAACCCAAGAACAACGATAACGATGTGGCCAACCCGCTACAGCTAAACACATGAACAATGATAAGGATGTGGCCTACCCGCTACAGCTAAACACAAGAACAACGATAACGATGTGGCCAACCCGCTACAGCTAAACACATGAACAATGATAAGGATGTGGCCTACCCGCTACAGCTAAACACAAGAACAACGATAAGGATGTGGCCTAACCGCTACAGCTAAACACAAGAACAACGATAAGGATGTGGCCTACCCGCTACAGCTAAACACAAGAACAACGATAAGGATGTGGCCAACCCGCTGCAGCTAAACCCAAGAACAACGATAAGGATGTGGCCAGCCCGCTACAGCTTAACACAAGAACAACAATAAGGATGTGGCCTACCCGCTACAGCTAAACACAAGAACAACGATAAGGATGTGGCCTACCCGCTACAGCTAAACACAAGAACAACGATAAGGATGTGGCCAACCCGCTGCAGCTAAACCCAAGAACAACGATAAGGATGTGGCCAGCCCGCTACAGCTAAACACAAGAACAACGATTAGGATGTGGCCAGCCCGTTACAGCTAAAAACAAGAACAACGATAATAAGGATGTGGCCAACCTGCTACAGCTAAACACAAGAACAACGATAAGATAAGGATGTGGCCAACCCGCTACAGCTAAACCCAAGAACAATGATAAGGATGTGGAACATTGGGAATAGTCAACAGCTTTGTTACAACCCAAGACCCGGGCAAGTTATAAGGATACCTGTAATACCACTGGTCCTCCAGGTAAGTTATACGTAAAAAATACAGAAAATGGACCTTGGTTATTGAGGCTGGAGAAAACTACTATGTAATCAATAAATAGTTTAAATCTCGAAGAATTATTTATTTTTTATTTTTAAATAATACATTTAATACTGTTTGCTCATAGAGCACATACATTCATAAATATTCAACATCTTCTCATTCACCATCCATACATTCTATCATTCCGCCACATCCAATGCTCAATTTTTATACAAAACTACAGGTACTTGAACCTGAGCATGAAAAAAACATGAAAAAAAATCTCAATGTGCATTTCTTGTTACACCAATGACAATTTTTTTGTGTATAGTTAGGTAGAATAGCACTACAGCTTATTCACAGGATGTTTCGGTCGTAGTTTAGTGGATCTTATACTTCAGGCCTTCTAATGTGTATACTCCAAGAAGCCTGAAACCCCAAGGATAAGAAGGAGTAACTCCTGAGGAAGTGAGGAACCACCTATGTTTTTGGGGGACTCCAATCTAACGAACCAGTAAGTGGATGATGTTAATGTGTGGGCATTTACAGATGTTAATGTCAATGCAGTGACGCTAACTACATTAGCTTCAAGCCCCACTTGCTAGACAACCCTGGCTAGGTCTCTGTTGACAGGTATTCCCATATAAATGGGACTGCCGCTTTGACACTTGATTACTGTTTTATAAAGGACTAGCTGATGTACCCGGCATTGCCCGGGCTTTCATTCCCTCATATGCAGTGTGCAACTCTGCAAAATCTGGTGCAGATTGGTGAAACGGCTTGGAATTCTATATGGAGCATACACAAAGTCACAAACCCACAAACCAATAGACTTTTGCTGAAATCCAGGGAAACGGGTGAGGTGTCCAAATGTCATGTCACCAGTAATGTCTAGAGGGTCCTGACAGGTGATTGTGCACATCTTGGTGCAGATTGGTGAAACAGTGTGGAATTGTATAGGAAACATATGTGAAGCCACAAACCAACACGCACAGTTTCCCTTTTGATGAAATCCAGAGAGAGAGGTGGGATGTCCAAATGTCATCTAGCCAGTAATATCCATAGGTCCTAACAGGAGACTGTGCAACATTTGGTGCCAATTGGTGAAACAGTGTGGAATTGTATAGGGAACATACACAAAGCCACAAACCCACACACATATTTTCACTTTTGCTGAAATCAGAGGAAAGGCGTGGGGTGTCCAGATGTCATGTAGCTAGTAATGTCCAAAGGGTCCTAACATGTGACTGTGCAAAATGTGGTGCAGATTGGTGAAACAGTGCGGAATTGTATAGGGAACATACGCAAAGACACAAAGCCACACCCAATTTTTCACTTTTGCTGAAATCCAGGCAAAGGCGTGGGTTGTCCAGATGGCATGTAGCCAGTGATGTCTGGAGGGTCCTAACAGGTGGCTATGCAAAATCTGGTGCAGATTGGTGAAACAGTGTTGAATTGTATAGGGAACATACGCTTTGCCACAAACTCACAAACCCACAAATGTTCACTTTTTTATATATATATATAGATAGTGCATTTTAAATGATTGAAACTCCAACTGTCCGGCTTCCAGAGTGAAAGTGAACATTGTGATAAAATTGTGAAGAGCAGCCATGCATCACACTTAGATATATTGTGAAATTGACCATGCATATCACTAGATAGAATTGTGAAGATTAGTCGTGCGTCGCATTAGATAGAATTGTGCAGATTAGTCACATAGAAGAACTTAAAGAGTAACCAATGTATTAATCACCCCGCTCTATACACACCTACTGGGCTAGCCAACCTATGCACAAATTCACACACAAAACTATTAACACAAGCTTACAACAAACAACTCTGAACACTGGACCTGACCCACACGGTTACAACAAGCCACTGCCCACATCCTTAAATACCAGCCAATCGACACATAAAACACGCAGACATACTCCAACATAACAAACAGTCACATAGAAAACAATCCACGCATTGGACTTCACCCGTACGGCTACAACAAGCCAATGCACGCAACCAACCACCTGCAAGCCAACACACACCCACGCCAGTTTCTCTTGTTTCTGGATCTATCCTATCACTCTACCCTCACTAACCAACCATATCCTCTTTCTTGCAAAGCCACATGAGCGCCTGGAGACTACCCTTGGGTGGTAGCGGTGAGCGATATAAATCAACATAACATACCATATCGCTTCAAAGTCTAATAAATTATGGATTTCACCACTTCCAATGTACCTGGTTATGTTTTTCTCTAATGCACTTGATCATGTCTGTTTATACTGCACAAGGCATCGGCTCATAGAGTTCATGAAATTGTCTGCCACCCAAATCACTCTTTTAATGCATTCAGGGTCTATGTTGACTGTCTTTTATTTGACTGACCCTGCTTACACACAGTTTTCTAAATACACATAATTTCTAACACAATGTCTATCTACATGAATCTACATTACAAGATAGAAGACAGTCTCTTTTTTCCTTGGAATCTTTGCAGTGCAATAATCTCTGGATGTTGGGTATGAATATGAGCAGAGTTCTATCTTTTGCAACATTCACAGTGACAACAATATATTAGTAGGGGCTATATTAATATGACAACTAGTAATAAAGCCTACACGCAAATCTGGGACTGAGAAATCGCTGTTTCTGAAAAATAATATGAAAATACACAATGAGGAGTGTAGGGGAAAATAATAAGTGAGCTCTCCCCTATGTAAGGAACTCATGGTAGCAACAGTAAAGACAGACACAAGTGATCACAGTTCAAGGGTGTTTATTAAACGGTAAAAATGAGTGAGGAAAATCCCTAATATAAACCTAAATCTAAGATGGGAGCAAGCTACGACCATCAAATAATAATAAGGCAGTCCAAGTGGCATCTTGGCAAATAAAAAGGGCCTATACTAAAAAAGAAAACTATTGCCAACCTTACGCTAAGTTACAAAAGAGTGTGCGATAATGTTCACAAGAAAAGAAAGAAGTGTTCTCAAATAATATGTCAGGATGTTATAGCCGGGGTCTGCCTTCCACATGTATCTAGCATGGCACAAAGGCAAGCCTCTTGAGCACAGCACACAACTGGGCTTCCCCAGCACGATGCTATTTGTAACGCTCACCTGATTCTCGCAGAGGCGCCGGTCTTGACTGGGCGACTACCGTATCTTCAAAGGTGATGTGTAGCACCCGGTTGGCTCTTTGGGCTGGACCTCTGTGCACTGTATGCCTGACGTGTAGAGTAAGATGTCTGCAGATAGAAAATATGGGGTTAATGAACTGGGGTTATTGGGGTGTTCCTATCTCTTTCCTCTTCTCCTCTCCTGTAGACCCCCAAAGGTTAACGCTCTCACCTTAGGTAAGTGAATGCCGAGCTCTCCATCTGCCTCGGGGCAGGGTGCTGTAACCAGTTTCTTCACTGGATAGGTAGCGCAGGCCTCTTGACTTCAGAGGACTGCTGTCCGTCGTTTACTGCACGAACTGTAAGTTTCGAGTCATTCAAATGTCTTTAAAGTCTTTAGTAATGATGTCTCTTGTTTTGCAGGGTTCCGGCGATGGCGGATGACGGGCTGAAGTGAGTTGAATATGGAGCCCGTGTGATGAATAGAAGCGCCTGGAAGCACGTAAGTAAGCGCTTGTTGCCTGCTTCACTATGCGCTCTAACTGTCTTTTTATTTTGCAGGTACGAGTTCGGAGCGGCTGCAGGGTGCCGGAATACCCACTGGATTAGATGTGGAAAGGAGTAATGGCACGTGAGTATTAAAGTTCCCCAATGTCTTTAAACGCACCTTGTTTTGTCTTTCAGATGCGGGATGCAGCGCCGAAGGCCTCCGGAGCGTGCAAAGAGTTGGTAAACTTTTGTCTTTCAGATGCCGGAATGCTAACCTGTTCTTTCTTGTCTTTATAGGTGTTGCTGAAGACTGGATTCAGGATGGTAAGCCTTTGCCTTTCAGATGCCGGAATGCTAACCTGTTCTTTCTTGTCTTTATAGGTGTTGCTGAAGACTGGATTCAGGATGGTAAGCCTTTTTCCTTAGGCCCAGGACCGGATGCAGAAGACACGATGAGCGTTCTGCTGCAGAGGTTGCAGAATAACGCAAAGCAAGATTCATCCACCGGGTGTGGTTTAAATAGCCTCCTGTAGTGCTTAGGTATCTCCTTCCACAGCCACGCCTAAGTAAGAAAAGAGTTCCTGGTAAGAAAAGAGTTCCTGCCTTCCAGAAGAGTTCCAGTGTTCTGAATCTAGAGAGTGGCTCCAGCCCCACCCAACAGGAAAAGTAGTTCCAAACAGAAGAGGATCAGAGGCTCAACTGGCAGGCAAGTAAGCAGCATGGTCTGCTGAAGGTAAGTCCACCCAAGCATTATGAGCCCGGCGCTTCCAGCGCTGGGACTGGGCATATTTATGAGCCTGGTGCCACTGGCGCCAGGACTGGGTCCAAAAGGTCCCAATTGGGACTGGTTGGCACTCGGAACCTGGGTTTTGGATCTGCTTCCAAGGGAGTTGGGAAAACCCTGACCTTTTGGAAGCAGAGATCATGACAGTACCCCCCCTCAAGGCCCCTCCCAAACCGGGCTTCTCCGGGGGTTTTGGCTTGTCAGGAAATGTTCGGTGAAATCTTTTGATTAGGCGAGGAGCGTGGACATATTCAGCAGGTTCCCAGGATCTCTCTTGGGGGCCGTAGCCTTTCCAGTCAATTAGGTAGAATAGTTTAGATTTGGAGATCTTGGAGTCCAGAATGCTTTTGACTTCAAACTCGAGTTCTCCATCCACTAGGATAGGTTTTGGAGATTTGGTTAGTCGGGTTTGAGGTTGCACGGGTTTTAATAGAGAGACGTGGAAGACCGGATGTATCTTCATGTGCGGGGGCAAGTCCAACTTGACCGCTACTGGGTTTACTATGGTAGTGATGGAATAGGGACCAAGGTATCTTGGGTTGAATGTGCGTGGCCCTTTTAGAGATAGATATTTGGTGGATAACCAGACTTGATCCCCTACTTGATAGTGAGGGGCTTCCTTCCGATGTTGATCTGCTCCTTTCTTGTATTGTTCTTTAGCCCTTTGAAGGTGAGAAACAGCTTCCTTAAAGGCTTGGGTGATTGTAGAATGCAGGTAGTCTACTGCTGGTGTTTCAAGATCTTGGAGGGGATCCAACTCCGAGGTTCGAGGGTGACTGCCGTACAAAAGAAAAAACGGGGTTTTCCCAGTTCCCGAATGGACAGAGTTATTGTAGGCATACTCGGCTATCCAAAGGATATCTTTCCAAGTTTTTTCAGTTTGTTGCAGCATGCAGCGTAAATACTGTTCCAGAGTTTGATTGGTCCTCTCGGTTTGTCCGTCGGTCTGAGGGTGGTGACTGGTCGATAGTCTCACATCAATTTGAGCCGACCGACAGCAACTTCGCCAAAAATGAGAAATAAATTGACTACCTCGATCCGAAATTAGAACCGAAGGAAAACCGTGCAGTCGGACGATGTTTTCGAGAAATTCTCGGGCCAGAGTTGCTGCTGTTGGCAAGCCTTTGAGCGGAATGAAATGCGCCATCTTGGAGAATAAGTCCACGATTACTAGAATCGTATTGTATCCGGAGCATGGAGGTAGATCGGTGATGAAGTCCATAGAAACCGTATGCCAAGGGCGAGGTGGGATGTCAATAGGGCGTAAGAGGCCTGCTGGTCTTTCCTTTTGACTCTTGTTTTGGGCGCATACTCCACAGGACATTATAAAGTCTCTGATATCTTTTTTCCAAGACGGCCACCAGAAGTAGCGCTTGATCTTTTCTGAGGTCTTGGCTATACCGGGATGACCTTCCATTAAAGAGTCGTGATAACAAGAGATTACTTTTTTCTGTAAATCTGTGCTGGGTAGGTATAATCGTTCTTGGAAATACAATAAGTTGTCCTTTACTGCAAAGTCCTTTCCCTGCAGATGCCAATTCTGTATGTCTGCTGGAGTTACAAGTTGCCTGGCTTTATCCTTAACTTCCTCTATGGATTCTGTGGCGATTACACCCAGAATTCTTTGTTCGGGAATGATTGGTACAGGTTTAGGGTTGACCAAGTGTTCTTCCACTCCCATCCGAGAAAGGGCATCGGCTTTACCGTTCTTTGTACCAGGTCGATAGGTAATTATGAAGTCAAACTCGGCAAAGAATAATGCCCAACTGAGTTGTCTAGAGGATTGGGCTTTTGCGGTCTTCAAATATTGCAGGTTTCGGTGATCCGTAATCACAGTAACGGTGTGTCGGGCCCCCAGCAGATAATGCCGCCAAGCCTTAAAGGCAGACTTGATAGCCAGAAGTTCCTTGTCAGTAATCGTGTAATTGATTTCAGGAGGCGAGAATTTGCGGGACCAAAATGCCACGGGATGCAACTGATTGGTTACCGGGTCCTTTTGTGATAGAACTGCCCCCATGGCAAGGCTTGAAGCATCAGTTTCCACGATGTAGGGGAGTTCTGGGCGAGGGTGTTTTAAGATTGGTGCAGAGATAAATTTAGTCTTCAAATCCTGGAAAGCTTGTTCCGCCTCGGTAGACCATTCAAAACGTTTGTTTTTCTTTAACAAGGCAGTGATGGGCTGGACTACTCGAGAGAATTCGGGGATAAACCTGCGGTAAAAGTTAGCGAAGCCTAACATGCTTTGCACACCTTTTACGGAGGATGGTGATGGCCATTTGAGAACTGCATCGACCTTCTTTGAATCCATACGCACTCCGCCAGGTGATAATATGAATCCTAAGAATTCAACTTCAGTCACGTTGAAAACACATTTTTCCAACTTAGCGAAAAGTTTGTGTTGACGCAATCTTTCGAGGACCATTTTCACGTGTTTCCGGTGTTCAGATTCCGATGAAGAATAAACGAGGATGTCGTCAATGTAAACAACAACACATACATCTATAAGCTCTCTGAGGACATCGTTCATAAAATATTGAAAGGCGGCCGGGGCATTGCAAAGTCCGAAGGGCATGACCTGATATTCAAATAGCCCATACTTGGTGCGGAAGGCCGTCTTCCATTCATCACCCTCTTTTACTCGTACCAAGTGGTAAGCTCCTCTAAGATCCAGCTTTGTATATATGCATGCTTTTCTGACTTGGTCCAGGAGTTCAGGGATCAAAGGTAAAGGATATCTATTATTAACGGTGATCTGGTTCAGGGAGCGATAATCGATACAAGTTCTAAGGTCTCCTTCCTTTTTTGGAACGAAGAACAAAGCTGAAGAAGCAGGGGACTTGGAAGGACGAATAAACCCATTTGCCAGGTATTGATCCAGGTATTGTTGAAGGTGAAGGTTCTCAGGCTCGGTGAGGGCATAAATTCTACTACAAGGAGGAGTAGATCCAGGTATCAGGTCTATCTGGCAGTCATAAGACCTATGAGGAGGTAGAGAGTTAGCCTGATCCTTCCGGAAAACATCTTGGTATTCTAGGTATTCGGGAGGTAACTGGGGAGTCTCTGAAGAAATTGCGGCCAGTGCAACACCAGGTGGAGGGTGACAAGTAGAGACACATTCTGGAAACTGGACCGTTCTTGCTCGCCAATCGATCAGAGGATTGTGTTTCTCTAACCAAGGTATTCCTAGAATAATCTGAAACTGAGGGGCCTTGATCACATCGAACACGATCTTCTCATGGTGTCCATCTTGACTTACTAGCGTCACCTCTTGAGTGGTATGCGTTACTGGCCCGGAGGCTATCTCCGTACCATCCACCGTAGTAATGACGTCCTTTACAGCCTTGGGACAAAGAGTTAGATTCATCCTCAAAACCATTTCATGATCCACATAATTGCCGATAGCACCGCTGTCGACGTAAGCTTCAATTGCATGTAATCGATCCGGATTATCAGGGCTAATGAGGACCATAGGTATCACGAAATGCGAGGTCACGGAACTGGTTTTCACGCTCGGCAAGAGGACCTCTATTCTTGTCGGGCGAGGTCGTTTCCCTGCTCAGAGTTTGTAACTTTGGTAACTGCAGCTCCTACTGCCTTCCTGGCAGGTTTCACCGGACAGTCTCGAAGAACGTGCCCTGAGTTTCCGCAATATAGGCATAATTGCAACTGTTTCCTCCTTTCCCGCTCCCTTTGTGTTAGAGGACCTTTCAGACCCCCTATTTGCATGGGTTCCCCGGAGTCTACTCCTTTGGAAGGAGTTGGCGGTTTGGAAAATACTCGAGCATCAAACTTGGAACGATCGGCCTTCCTGTTCTGCAGCCTGTGATCTATTTGAACGACCAAGTCTATATAATCCGAACAGTCTTGTGGGGGATTCACTACTTGGGCTAAAACGTCTTTGAGCTCTCCACGTAGACCTCTATAAAACAGCGTAATCCTTTTGTCCTCAGGCCATTGAGTTTCCACTATTAGTCTATTGAAAGATGCAATATAAGCCAAAAGGTCTTGATTACCCTGTCGCAACGAAAGAAGCTCATTGTCCAAGGCCTGCCCCTGTGAATGTCTTGCGAACAGTTTTTCAATACTAAGCTGAAAGGCTTGAAAATCATGGAGAACCGGATCATCTTGATTAACTAGAGGGATCGACCAGTCTGCCGCATTGCCACTAAGGTACGAAAGTACAAAAGCTACTTTTGCTTGATCAGTTGGAAAGGCTGCTGGCCGGCATAAGAAGTGCAACCGGCACTGATTGATAAATACTGCAAACCTCTTTGGGTCACCAGAAAATCGTTCGGGCGGAGCCAGAGGTACATTCCCAGGTAGGTTGATCTGCACTGGATTCATAGAGGATGTTGAAGGAAGATTTGCCCCTGATGCGGGTAACGGGGTCTGTCCGGCTTGTGACTGTAGCACTTGTCTAGCAAGATTGTCTGTTCTCTCCTTGGAAATAATTAGTTCCCTTCTTAGAGCATTCGTTTCCTGACGAGCTCCATGCACTTCTGCCCTTAGTTCCCCAAGTAACCGGGCTAGGTGGTCAGTATCCGAGGTTTCCATAGCGCCTGGGCGAGAGTTTTGCGGTTGGCTTTGCGTTCTGTAACGCTCACCTGATTCTCGCAGAGGCGCCGGTCTTGACTGGGCGACTACCGTATCTTCAAAGGTGATGTGTAGCACCCGGTTGGCTCTTTGGGCTGGACCTCTGTGCACTGTATGCCTGACGTGTAGAGTAAGATGTCTGCAGATAGAAAATATGGGGTTAATGAACTGGGGTTATTGGGGTGTTCCTATCTCTTTCCTCTTCTCCTCTCCTGTAGACCCCCAAAGGTTAACGCTCTCACCTTAGGTAAGTGAATGCCGAGCTCTCCATCTGCCTCGGGGCAGGGTGCTGTAACCAGTTTCTTCACTGGATAGGTAGCGCAGGCCTCTTGACTTCAGAGGACTGCTGTCCGTCGTTTACTGCATGAACGGTAAGTTTCGAGTCATTCAAATGTCTTTAAAGTCTTTAGTAATGATGTCTCTTGTTTTGCAGGGTTCCGGCGATGGCGGATGACGGGCTGAAGTGAGTTGAAGATGGAGCCCGTGTGATGAATAGAAGCGCCTGGAAGCACGTAAGTAAGCGCTTGTTGCCTGCTTCACTATGCGCTCTAACTGTCTTTTTATTTTGCAGGTACGAGTTCGGAGCGGCTGCAGGGTGCCGGAATACCCACTGGATTAGATGTGGAAAGGAGTAATGGCACGTGAGTATTAAAGTTCCCCAATGTCTTTAAACGCACCTTGTTTTGTCTTTCAGATGCGGGATGCAGCGCCGAAGGCCTCCGGAGCGTGCAAAGAGTTGGTAAACTTTTGTCTTTCAGATGCCGGAATGCTAACCTGTTCTTTCTTGTCTTTATAGGTGTTGCTGAAGACTGGATTCAGGATGGTAAGCCTTTGCCTTTCAGATGCCGGAATGCTAACCTGTTCTTTCTTGTCTTTATAGGTGTTGCTGAAGACTGGATTCAGGATGGTAAGCCTTTTTCCTTAGGCCCAGGACCGGATGCAGAAGACACGATGAGCGTTCTGCTGCAGAGGTTGCAGAATAACGCAAAGCAAGATTCATCCACCGGGTGTGGTTTAAATAGCCTCCTGTAGTGCTTAGGTGTCTCCTTCCACAGCCACGCCTAAGTAAGAAAAGAGTTCCTGGTAAGAAAAGAGTTCCTGCCTTCCAGAAGAGTTCCAGTGTTCTGAATCTAGAGAGTGGCTCCAGCCCCACCCAACAGGAAAAGTAGTTCCAAACAGAAGAGGATCAGAGGCTCAACTGGCAGGCAAGTAAGCAGCATGGTCTGCTGAAGGTAAGTCCACCCAAGCATTATGAGCCCGGCGCTTCCAGCGCTGGGACTGGGCATATTTATGAGCCTGGTGCCACTGGCGCCAGGACTGGGTCCAAAAGGTCCCAATTGGGACTGGTTGGCACTCGGAACCTGGGTTATGGATCTGCTTCCAAGGGAGTTGGGAAAACCCTGACCTTTTGGAAGCAGAGATCATGACACTATTGTTCTTCACATCGATATCAGGATCCCCAGTGGTCAAGTCTCTTTCACACAAAGTCACTTGCCCTGAGAGCCTGATGTATCAAATAACAAAACAAAAAGTTCCTTTCATCAGATACGGGCTACAGACCTTTTCAGAGATATAAGGACCTTCATTGGTTAAGTCTCTTTCTGCAAAAGTCTCTTTCCTCCGAGGGCCTAATGTATCCAAGAATAACAAAACAAAGTTCCTTTATGTATGCACATTGGGTAATGACTCTTCACCCTGGAATTCCCCTCTTATGGGCTCAGATCCTTCTGCATTGTTAGCCTCCCTCCGTCGGGTTCACTATGGTCTATGTACGTTGGGTGGTGAATCTTCACCCTGGGATCCCCCCTTCCATGCTCAGATCATTCTGCAGTGTTAGCCTCCCTCCATCGGGCACACTACAGCCTTTTCTTAGACTCTTTCTCTTGTTGTATTCGCAAGCCTCAATGTCTTTTTAAACAATGTTTCATTGCGGACATGCCTCAGCCGGGTTCACTTTTGTCACCAGAATGTTAGCAAGGTTATTGTACCTCACCCCGTTCAGCAGGTATCCCTCTGCCGGGTTCACATTTGCCACTGGTACAGTTCGCTTTGCTTTACACAACACAGGATACGTACCCCTTTGCTTTGCTCTGGGTTACGGGTCAAAGAATTTCGAGCGTACAAGGGGTTTTACTCAACCCTTGTATGACCACTTTCACCACATGCGTCGGCCCTCTGAGAGCTTTCTGGTATTGGTAGTTTCAACAAAGAGGGGGACCGATGAGTCTTTCAAATGAGTACCCACGTGGCACCGGACCACTTTGCACTTGGTCCCCCCCTGGGTTTTTGAAACAGTTCTGTAACACACCAAATCTTTTGTTCCTTGATTCACATTACATCGCCACTTGCAACATTCGCTCAATCAGTTCTTTTACTATCGGTTCTCCCTCCGACTCACCAGATGTGATGAACCGCTTGTTTTTTCTTGTCTCTGGAGTCAAGGGCGGTACCACAGTAGCAAGCGTTCCTCCTTGACTTGGTTGTTAGTGTAGGAGGGTTCCGTGCACTGTTGACACCTGGTACACCATCCACTGGATGTTGTTCCTGGCCTTGTAATTCCTTTCTCTGAGGTTTCATGGGTTTGGTTTGATAACGACAAGGCACTTCCCTCCTGGACATCCTTTTGTTCTTGCTGCCTTTCTCCTCCTCTTGAATTGCCATGCTGGAACAGCTGCCTCATCGTACGGTCTGCCTTGCTCGAAGTGTGCTTTCGTGCTCTGCCTTTTATCCCTGTGGGGAAGGGAAAGGGCTGTCAGGTGTGAGTAGTTATTGTCAATGCCTGACTTTGCCTGACCCTTGTGTTGGGATATGTCAGGTAAACAGTTCGGGTGTCAGTCCGTTTTCTGTCAAAGGGTAGGAAAGTGTTTGTGTTGGAAAAGGGGGGTGGAACTTCTGCATATCCTATGGGGTAGGATGGGGAAAAGGTGTTATAGGGAAGGGGTACCGCATCTCGCCCATTTGTGTCCCACTTCCTCTCCTCGAGGACCCCTCATCTAGGTAATCCTCCCACACTGGTCCACCCCCAGGAACTGGATCCAATAGTGATGGCTGTGTCCTGGCCACCTGGCTGACAGATCCCCAGGGACTAATTAGGGAGACACTTTCAGGTTTCTCAGTCCTATATACACATGAAAAAACGACAGCAGGTTTCGCGCCTTCAAAGCAGCTTAAGGACTCCAGGCAGACAGCATTGAGGAGGATCCTGGTCACATAGCAGGTCCTGCTGCTCATTTGCTCGCCCCAGCACCACGTTTCACACTTTCAAGGCAGACAGCATTGAGGAGGCTGCTGGCATTCAGTTGCTTCACCCACCGCCATGTTTCACGCCTTCTATACAGACAGCATTGATGATACTTTCTGTCATTTGACCAGGTCCTGCTACACCGTTGCTCCGCCCACCACCTATTTCAGCAGTCCTCCTTAGGTGTCCTCATCCTCTGCATCCTCAGCAAAGGGCGAACAGAGACAAAGGCCTCACCTGTTTGTGCCCGCTTGGTGCCAAGGACTCGACCCATTATTCTGCATTTCACCTACAAAGTAGTTGTACTACTACTAATCGGCAAAATATATCACCATGTGTCTCCTGCCATCCACAGTCTATCCCCACTCTCACTGGGTTTGAATGGCAAAGCACTCAGGGAAGCATTGGTATTCTAGCACATCTCTTCAATATCGCCCTTCCCCCATCCAGCACCCATGGGCCACAAGCCCCCTCATGCTTATCAATGCTCGCGTAGCAGCGGCTCACTTTCCAGACATAGCAGACCGCATCTCGTACAATTACCTTGATGCACTGTTCATCACGAAACATGGTTTACCCCATCCTTTCCCCATGTTTTTAACATCCTCCTACCCCCAGGCTATTGCATCCAACATGCCTACTGGACAAGAGGGCAGGAGGTGGAGTGGCAATCATCCACAGGAGTGAATGGACATGCCCCATCAACTCCTCTCCCAGAGCAAACTCATTTGAATCACTCATTGCACGGTTCCCTTTATCTCACAAGAAATCCATAACCTTCCGTCTCATCTAATGGCTACCTCACATGAGTGAATCTTTCATTACAGCCATCTCCAACTTACTCTTCTCTGACAAATTAGCACACAGTAATAATGCCTTTCTCTGAGATTTTAACGTCCCTGAGTCACATGCCGACAACCACACTCAAAGCAAAAACAAAGAGGTGATGGCTGAATGGTTTAGAATTAATCTTAAACCTCTTGCAGTTGTTCTGGGCAACCCTCCAGACCATTGTTCTTTGCATGCGAAGCCATTACAGAACGGGGTAAGACCATATGTAAATCAGGCTTGTCCCCACCCCAAAGGGGCAGTCTAGCCCGAACTGCTAGGTCACATCCTTTCTGCACGAGACCACAAGCATCCCCAGGCATGTTTCGGCCTCATTGTGCATCATCAGTGAGGAATACCTTGGGTCTCTAGGCCCAGCAGTCACAGGACCCACGTCTAGGCCTACCTGTCCCACTGGGGGTGACAAAGTAAAAACAAAGGGGTGATGGCTGGAGCCACACTCGAAGCAAGCATAGTCTATATGCCATTCCCCCACATCACCTTCGCAGACCCTATTCCACTCAACTGGTCTGACCATTTTTCCATCTCACTGTCAATCACCCCCTCGACAAAATGCCCCCTCGCTCAGCGCCACTCATTCAAAACTTTTGTGGTCAATGAGCTAGAAACAAACTTTGGAGCCTTCCCCACCACAGAGAATACCTCTCGCCTTCTAGTATTTTTATTCCGCAGCTCTGCTATGAAACTGGTTGACACTCATCTCCTCTTAAAACCAGCTCTGCTAAGACCAAACCATCTTTCCCCTCGTACAATCCCAAGCTTACCTCCAACAAATGCTCAATCAGAGCCCTAGGGAAAAGGTGTTGTAAAAACCCTAACCCTGGAGATCTCACCAACCTCAAATCTCTCGGTGCCAACCATAGATTCTGATTACCGAGGCCTAAGCTGCTTACTACTCTACCACCATCGCATCAGCCTCCAACAGGAGCAAAGCCCTCTTTGAAGTAGTAAAACGTTGTACAAAACTCTCACCCAACCGAGAGCATCTCAGGAAAATGCAATGGAATCAACAACCTTTTAATTGAAAAAACGGACAAATCCAGCAGTTCATCAACTCAACCTCACACATCATTAGCTCCTCTTCACTCCAGAATGCACACTACCCCTCTGGATGGAATTCCCTCTTCCTTCCCTCTCTCCCCCAGGCGTCCTAAAACTATTACTTCACTGAAACCTAATTCCTACTCTGACAATGGGCCTCATTACGAGTCAGGCGTTAAGGGGTTAACGGCGCCGTAAACGGCGCCGACCCTTAACGCCTAATTACAAGGTCCCTTAGCGCCATGGTGATTTTAACGCCTGCTTTTTGCAGGCGTTAAAATCCATGGCGCTAAGGGACCATGGTGCTAATTACGCCACCGTAATTTACGGTGGCGTAATTAGCGCCTTCCCCACTCCCATTATGCCCTATGGGGCAAAAATGGGAATGGGGAAGGGTAAAATGGGAAATGGGGATTTACCGCCCCACTCACCTTGGAACGTAGTTTACACCATGGTGGTAAGGGTACGACCCAGGCGGTAACTTACCGCCTGGGTCGTAATGAGGCCCACTATCATTCCGACCTCCATCATTAAACAAATGATAGGCACGGGGCTAAACGCACTCCTGAGCATCTTTCATGCCTCCCTCACTGAAGGGCAATTCACAGACACCCTCCAGACTGGTCTTAAGATCACATTTGTACAAACTGACCTTATACCCAAATGACCTGGCCAACTACTGCCCCATTATGAACCTCCAGTTTATTGGCAAAATCTTGGAAAAAGTAGTCACTAAACAGCCATTCTCCACAATTGACAAACTATGACTATCGATAGGAGTTCCACCACAAGTGTAGCATCAAGTCAACCACCATCCAGGTTGTAGGTGAGGCCCTCCAAATCACTCATGCCTCCTTGTCCTGCTTCACCTCTTGTCTGCATTTGATGCCATCAAACACAGCATCAGTTGTACACAAGAGTGAAAAGCCACCAGGACATCAGTCACCTGCGCGATGACTTAGCCATGATACAGTCCTGGATGTCGACTGCCTATCTCAAGCTTAACCCATCTAAGACCAAATTCGTACTCATCGGTCCTCATGCTAAACAGCAAATTGTCCAACAGTCACTCAATGATACGCGCCTAGAAGGATTCTGCAAAATCCTTAGGCTTCACCATTGACAGTAGCCTGTCCTTCCAAAATGACATCACCAAGAAGGCCCAACTTTTTGGCTCCAAATCATCACTTTGATAAATTAAACCCTTAATTCCACCAGAAGACTTTCAACCTGTAGTGCAGGCCCTGTGGTCTCATACATCGATGGTGGAAATGCCATGCTGATGGGGCTCTCATCTGCTCCTTTGCCTCCCCAAAAAGCAGTCCACCACCCTGCATCATGCCTTAATACAGGTGCACGTAAATTGACAGAATAACCCCCATTCTGCACAAATTACATTGCCTTCCTATCAAGACCAGGATACCTTTTAAGACTGCATGTATCCTCTACAAATAGTTACAAGCAGCACATCAGCTTACCTTGCGGCTAAGCTCAACATATCTGGTGGCACACGCTCCTCGTGCAGCAAATCGATCATCCGGCTGAAATCATAATTCTGCCGCAAAGAGAGGACACGCAAACAATCCTTCTCTTCTCACACAGCCACCCTATGGAGATCGATTCTGTTATCGGCTCAGAATGACCCCACAATTCTCCAATTTGGCAAATGTATCCAAACGTGGCTTTTTCAACAACACCTCACCATAGACTAATCCCAATGGATCTACAGATCAATGCACAGACCGGAACTTACAGTACTGTGCTACTGTTAAAAGATGCCTGCCCATATGCTGGCTATCCACACCTTGTACAGCGCTTCATTATGTTTGAGCTATGTCCGCACTTTAAACAATAAAAATAAACTAAAAGCTCACTCTTTCATACTCAGTGACAATTGATTGCCAGCACAAAATAATAATTTATCTCATCCACACTACAAATAGGTGGAGTAACATTTACTACAATTAGCTCATTCCTCTAACATAACATTCTTACAAAAAATTATGTATTGACCTTGTAAGTGGGATTGGTAAGTGTAAGGGTGCAGAAGTATGAGTCTGACACAATGGTGGCATGTTGATTGGCAAAGACATTTATTGTGGTATACAAGTAAAGAAAAGAAAACCTATCTCGCCCTATTTCTAAGAGGGGTTTCCCTGCCTCAACTAAAAGTACAATGGAATCTGTCAGGAGTCCACTTTCCTGTGTCAAACACCCATTTCCTTTTCATATACTATGAATTAAACCAAATAACTAAGGTGGTTTCAAAAGATCCAAACCTAGACTGTGTTTTGAGTGAATGCCTTCCTTCCCCAGGATACAGTCACATTCTGAAGCAACATAAAGTTCCAGGTTCACCAGGTTCTTAACGTAAAGTTCACAAGAAATGTCTCTTGTTGGTCATAGTCATTTTCACTATGGTATCCTTGGTATGTAACTTTCTTCAGTCTTCTTGACCAGTGGGATGACTCCCTCTCTCTGGCCCCAGGTCACGCTGTCTGGGGGATGTCCTCCTCCCCCTAACCTTTCTCATGTTTTTGGGTCACCCAAGACTCTGTTGGAGGAATGTCTCCCTTCCCGAAGCCTTTCTCAGGCTTCTCTGGCAACACAATGATTGCTGGGGGGAATGTCTCCCTTCCCCTGGTTTTGCTCAGGCTTCTCAGACAGTTCAATATTGGTGGGGGAATGTCTCTCTTCCCCTGGCCTTATTCAGGCTTCTCAAACAGCACAATTCTTGATGGGGAAATGTCTCCCTTCCCCTGGCCTTGCTCAGGCTTCTCAGACAGTTCGATATTGGTGGAGGAATGCCTCCCTTCCATTGGCCTTACTCGGGCTTCTCAGACAACCCAATGCTTGATGAGGGAATGTCTCCCTTCCCCGGGCCTTGCTCTGACTCCTCAGACAGTTTGCAGTACCGGGAGGAATTACTTCTTCCCCTGGTCTTTCCCAGCTTTCGTTAGGCACAGTCAACCTGGTTCACTACCCTCCCAGGTACTGTCACTATGAAGAATGATGATAATCTTTCTTCCTCTTATGCGTGAGGGTCCCAGGCACGCCTTTCTTGCTTGACTTTCTCCTTGATAGACTTGGTTCACTCTCCTGCCAAATGGCATTGTGCGACCCAAGTTTTGACAACATTTCTCTCCCTTGGTGAAGGTCCCAGACCCTGTATTTTCGGTTTCTTTCTCTCCATTGGTCTTTCTCCCACCTTCTCAGGGCTCCAGTGCCTTCCCAGCAACATGCGTAACTTTTCTCATGGTCCGCAATCGTCCTGGGTCTTACTTGACGCCTGCGACCAGCTGTGGGGCTTCCCCGATGCTCGCGGTCTTCTTTAGGTCTTTAGGTCTGCGGCAGCTCTGCAGTTGCAAGCTTCCTTCAGGCAGCATGATTATCCCTTTTTTCACTCCCCAGGCTTTAGGATTGTCTGAAACTTCTCTTTCTGGGGTTGTCGAGGGGTTCTCCCACTCTGGACCGGCCCTGAACCTTCCCGCTCCCTTCTCCACGTCCCATCTGCTTTCCTCCTTCATGGACCGTGCTGGCTCTCGCAGTTCCTCCAGGGCGGATTGAACAACTTGTACAGCCCTTCTTCTCTTTTTGTATCCTCAGAGTGTTCTTATTAACTGGAATGCGTACCTTGGTTCTGCTGGGCATTCCTCATTCCTCTGCACTTGTTCTTCGTCCCAGTATCAACATGATTACTCTCTATTGGGTTAGGTGGATTCTTCCTCGTTTCAGTTTTCTCATGCATTCTATATAGGTAGTCCCACCTCTTCCTCATCTCGGACTGTCTCATGAGGATGGGGTCTACTATCCTACAAAAAGATATGGAAGTGTTGAGAACTGCAGAGGCTTGTGTAGGGTAGGAGGATGAGGGAGGTTGGGGTGGAGTGTGTACATTTTGTATTCTCCCACAATAGTCGTCACTTGTTCCATAAGGGGTTTCCCTCCCCATGAGATCCGCCTGCTGAGTACCACCCCCTAGGGTAGCGGCCTCACCTCCCTGGCTTCATGGAAAGGGGCTCCCTGAATGGAAGTAGTGACGACATCCTGGGATTTGTCACAGCGAGCCTATTGGTTTGTGAAACTATGCATGAAATCTATTTATGTGTGGTGTTCATGTTACCTGGCATATTTCTGAATTTGTGTTAGTAGGAAATATCTTGCAATTTTGTACAGTTTCTATTAAAATGAGCTACATTATTATTTGTGCTGTCGATCAATTGTCGCTGGCATGAATGATTGAGCATAGTAGTTTTTTCATGTTTCTGAAAAACACCATATTACTTAAGGTAGACAAGATGGCAGCCATATAAGCTGTTTTAGATGTGTTTCTCTGCATCATATGTGGTTTGTAATAAAGGTTTATCGGGTGCTTTACATTATGCATTTTCTGTATTTTTGGAAACAGTTTGAGTAGGATTTTGATTTGTAGTTTCACTAGGATTGTCCAATTAAGTTGGATTTCATATGTTATACTTACCTGTTTGAATACAGCAGCTGGCCAGAAAAGTAACATGCTCCTTATCTTAGGTATTTAGTGTGGATTCAGTGTCATGTGTAAGGGTCCAAATTCAGCAATCATTTGCAGTAAATAATTCCTTACCATCCAAGAAAAATCATTGGCCCTCATTACAACCCCGGCGCTAAACCATGGCGCTATTAGCACCATGGTTGGTGCCGGTGTTGTAACAAGTCCGCCATGGTGGAATGGGGAAATACCACCCCATTCCAAGGTTGGCGGGGCGGTATTTCCCCATTTCACCATGGCCCTTCCCCATTCTCATTTTCGCCCCATAGGGCTCAATGGGACTGGGGAAGGCGCAAATTGCGGTACCGTAATTAGCACCGAGGTCCCTTTGGGGCACCCTACTTTAACGGCTGGTAAAACCAGCCGTTAAGGTCGGGTCCCTCAAAGGGACCTCGTAATCAGGCGTTAAGGGTTTAATGGCGCCGACACCTTGTACGGCGCCATTAAACCCTTAACGCCAGGGTCGTGATGACCCCCATTGTCCTGTATCTCCCCAACCCATATTATCACCTATTGTCACTGTTTGACCTGGACTCAGTTTGTTTATACACCACAGTCCTGAAGGTTCTGAAGGTTCTGAGGACCATAACTGTCAAGTGCTGCCAATTCTTATCTATGTACCCTTGGGGCCTTTATGGAAAAGTTTCTGTGTTGATCTCTTATATATGACGATGTATCACACAGTCCCCTAGGCATCCTAACAGAGCACTGGTCGTATATGGTAAGTGGGATCCCGCACCCCATGTACGGGACTGTGAGCTTGAAATATGCACTGGCAACGTTCACATATCCACCGAGTATAGCTTCAGAGGGCCCGCCAAGGCCATCGATCAGAGAGTATTCCAGAGTGAATTTTCAAGATTTTAAGTCAGGTATGCTGCTCAATGTTATGCTTCTCCAAATCCTCACCGTTGTAGTTTCGGAGTACCTTGGCCTGTCTGTGGAGTGGATTACTGTGCCCCCTCCAGAGATATCCAGACATGAGTTTACAAAATGAAAATAAATGAGCAAGAGGATGACAGGATGATGGGAAAGTGGGAAACTGATGCTACATACGGTGGTCGGTCATTTTTTTGAAAAAATAATGTCGAATAACAATTTTTTCGAAAAAAGAATGTTGAAAAAAAAATGTCGAATTCCGTTTTTTTAAATTATATATTTATTTTGGGGTTCGGGATAAAAAAAATGGGTAAAACAAAAAAAAATTTTTAAAAAAGGGGAGTTGGGGGGGTAACCCCCCATTTCGAACAAAAAATGCATAAAAAAAAATGCGACATTTTTTTTCCGACATTTTTTTTCTCGAAAAAATGACTTTCGACATTATTGGTTTCTACATTATGACTATAAACCGCTACATACACATGGACGGAAGGAGGGAGGGATGCAGTGGGGAAGAGTGTGATATCAAAGCATGGGTGCATGGCATCCCTGTTAGGTGAACCATAGTTCTGCAAAAGGATGAGTGTTTTGTCATGTAAATTGGGTTGTGTTTCCAAGGCAGATTTGCAGAATCATAATTTAGCACACAATTTAATGTTGGGTGAACGAGGAGCTCGGGAGTGTGCTCGGGCAATCCCGTAGATTTGGTGGCCTGTTTGCCTGGGCATCTTTAAATGTTGTACCGCAGGTCAAACTCCAGAATGTTCATTCTGTGACTGCCAAGGGTGGTGTAGTCAGGAATAGAATGCGCATAAAGGTGAATGGTGTGGGAAACTGAATGTCAGGCAATGGAGTAGTCAAACCAGTTGCTTGGTCCCTGGATATCAGAAAGCCTTTTAGAGTTTGCTCTGTGTTCCGTCACGCCTGACTTTATTTTAGTTCGTGGTGACACAGGGTGGTGTCTTACTTGGGAGTAGACTATCAAAATATAGTAATAGGTAGCCACCTGCAGTGAGAAAATATAACCTGGGCTCCTTATGCAGTCGGTGTTCATTAAACTGCAAAAGGCTGAGGTGGATGTGAGAGGTAAGTAGGGAAAAAGGGTCTAGATGTTTTTCCTTCGATATGTAGTGACAGTCTGGCTCCCTTGTGCTACGTTATTTTATGTTATGTTACTATGCCTTTACTGTTAGCATAAAGCTATGACACACTTTGCTGCCGGTACATCGCTTTATGTCACAGCCGGTCCACCTCACAGGATTGCGGAGCAGGGAGGGAGTCATTCAGACTGCAAGCCAACAAACATGAACACCAGTGTCTTGAAAAGTCAGCAATGAGGGGCCTGCAACAGAACTGAATCCCGGGCAAGAGAAATAGTGATATGTACACCTGGTAACCCTTTTAGTAACAACAGTCACGAGCGGTTGTATGTCAGAAATGTATGTTTGCCATGTTCACAACTTCCTGAAAAATTAGCAAAATTGTCACTTCACCCCATTAGTTTACTAAGTTTTTATGCTGTACGAAACCACCAACGTAGTAGTTTCAGAATGCCCATGCCTGTTCTTCTGTGCCAAATGTTTGAGGTCGTGAGCCTGTTTTTGCCTCCGAAGTGAAACAGGAAAGGAAAGAACAACATGATACTCACGAAGACTGTGCAGATGCACGAGAGCAAAAAGTACAGCAAAGGAGAAAGGCCCCCTGTTCCTAAAACATTTCAAAACAGAAATGTACAACTTAGACATAATCTGTTGTTCAGCAATACTTCTAAAATGAACAATCCCGGACCTAATTGTACGACGTGTTTTATTTGACTCAGGAAAATTTGAAAATGTATAACACTTTTTTGTTGAAGAAGTAAATACATCACATATGCTTCTGACTGACTGTCTAGATGAACCGGAACACACTCATTTCACTCTTGGAAAACAGAGGTTACACTGCTGCCAGTGACCAACTTGGTTTGAGAATCCTTAATATGTTTTCCATCTCATACAACTTATGTGAAAGAAATATCAATTAGATAAAAGGTGCTGTACCCCCATTCTTCCATGATAAACGTATATACATGTACAATTTCAAAAACACTCAACAATAAAGTGCGGTATAAAAGATAATTCAATGTAAACGAAAAATACAAAGGGCCTCATTACACGGTAGGCGGTAAGGGTTTACCGGTACCGGTATTTTAACGGTACCGGTAAACCCTTACCGCCTTACTACGAGGTCCCTTTGCGGGTTGGGGAATTTAACGCCTGCTTTTTGCAGGCGTTAAAATCCAACCGGCAAAGGGACCAGGGAGCTAATTACGGTACCGCAATTTGCGGTACCGTAATTAGCGCCTTTCCCATTCCCATTGAGCCCTATGGGGCAAAAATGGGAATGGGGAAGGGCAATGGGGGAAGGGGGAATTACCGCCCCACCAACCTTGGAATAGGGCGGTAATTCCCCTTTCCACCAAGGCGGTGCCGGTATTTTACCGGCATGGACCAAGGTGCTAATAGCACCTTGGTCCACCGCCATCCATGTAATGAGGCCCAAAGTGTTGTTACAAACAGAGCATCAAACATAAAAAATCAACACACAGATGTCGACTCATTTTACTTGAGTTCTGGCAGTAACGGTCCCATGACACCTAAAATGTCTAGCCCCGCCTTACTCAGGACATAACAATTAGTCAAGGCAGCAGATATGAATTCAAAATGTTCATCACTGTTACATGAATGCAATCGTATTTACAGATAAATGAAAAGATTTAAATGCAAACATTGAGTGTGTGGTCTTCAGTTAAAAGTGCCATATAAAATATCACTCCATTAAATTGTTTTAGCAAATACCTTAAAAGCAGGTCTCCTTTTTAAATATAATGGACTGATTCTAAGACATAGGCTTCCCAGCCTTCCTCAGAGGATCAAACCTTTAAGCTTCACTCACACCACTTACCCAAAGGAATGCGAGATGAGCAATTTGCTAAGTTTAAGTTCAACTCGACACTAAGTATAAACAAACATGTGTTGAAATGTTTCTTGTGAAACGCGACATACAATGGAATGTATGCAATCGAATCAGTGACAACCAAAGCAAAAGTTCACCCTTCCTCGCAAACCAAATGTACAAGATGTTGTTATTGCGCCATACGACTGATCCAACAACATACTGACTGTCGCTAACCAAAGAGCGCCATATTTCAAAAGCTCAAATTAAATGACATTGGGCCTCATTACGAGTAGGGCAGTAAGGGATACTGGACACCGGTTTGGAGACTGGTGCTGGTAATCCCTTACCGCCCTACAACGAGTTCCCTTAGCGGGTCCCTCCTTCAACGCCTGGTCTGACCAGACGTTATGGACGGGACTCATTAAGGGAAATCACAGCCAATAACGGTACCACAATTTGTGGTACCGTTATTAGCGCCTTCCCCATTCCCATTGAGCCCTATGTGGGCTGAAATGGGAATGGGGAATGGTTTGGTGAATGGGGATTTACCGGTCCCGCCAAGGTTGGACTGGACCGGTAAGTACCCATCTCACCAAACCAGACACGGTACCGTTATTGGTGGTAGTCATGGTGCAAATAGCGCCATGACTACCACCAACCTCGTAATGAGGGCCATTGTCAGCACTAGAGTGATCAACCGCCCGCTCGACTGTGGGTCATGTTAGCAGCCATGTTGGTTGAATAGCAAATTTGAAACGGCCAGCCTGTGCCACCGTAAGTGAACAGGCGCGATAGTCCTATTGCAGTAATAAACTAAAGACTCTCCTGAATTCATAGCCACATGTAAGTAAAAATGAAAACTAGACCATGCACAGTATATTTGTCTGCCTGATTAAGTGGTGCCAGTTTCCATATCCAAAAACAAGACATGAACAGATTTCCCATGGTCAGGCCCCTTCAAAGAAAAAAAGATGCTAAAATCATCCTGGAGGTAAAAGGAACCAGTTCAAATACTCATTAAGGCATGTGTTATGTGTGTCCAGACTACGGATCAAATGTTGTTCTAGCTTATACAGACTGTTGGCAACCAAATCATTGCTGGCTTTTAGAACCAAAGTTTCAATAATTAATCATTCCAGGTCATTCTCCATGTGTGCAAGGTCTAGATAGTTAGTGACCAGTGGTGCTTGCAAATGTGCATTCCTGATCTTGGATCTATGTTCCAGAATTTGTGTGGTGGTCAGTTGTGTCTTCATGCATATATACCACTGGTCGTAAGGGCAGGTAATAGCATATATCGTGTTTTTAGTTTGGCAGGCGGTAAATTGTTTTAACATCCGCACGACTTGATGGTTTCTGAATTTGGTTTTCTTCATTGTGAAGGGACAAGCAGCATAATGGCCACCTGGGAAATGCCCTTTTGTAATTATATTATTGGAACCCAATGCATCAAGAATGTTACAAGGTGAGCTAGATGTCTGATGGGCTGCTTTAACCAATTTATCTTTCAAGTTGTAAACTGCTGGGATTCAGTCAATTTAGACATGTCCCATGTAGTCCAATATTTACGTATGAGTTTCTTCAGTCTAGGAGTAAATCGTGAGTATGTTGTCACACCGGTACATACAGGCGTGTTGTTGATCACTTTTGTTGAATTCAGAAGTATATCCCTGTCTGCATAGCAAACTCTCTTAGCAAATCTCTTCAAAGGTCAAAAAGGCTAATCTCTCTCCAGGAATGTATTAATCATATAGTTAGCTTGTTCCTGGTAGTCATGTTTGTTGGTACAGTTACGTCAAAGTCACAAGAATTTGCTAAAAAGAAGATTACTCCGTAAATATTTAGGATGTTGACTGGAATATTGTAAGAGGGTGTTTCTATCTGTTGGCCTCCTGAAGAGAGTCGTATACAACACATTGTTGGCCTGTCGAACAGGAACATTAAAAAAAGAATTATCCTCAGTACTCCAATTTAGAGTGTGCTTAAGGTTCGGGATGAGCCCCTTAGCCAAACAAGTGCCAGCAAAAATGTGCTGCTGCCGTGCCAGATTAGAAAACTTTTGTCCATAAATCAACACCAACGGTGGATGATCTGATTGTAGGCATGTGATGAAAAAATAAATGTATCCTCAAATGTAGCCATGTACAGGTTAGCAATTCTGGGTGCAAATGCTGCACCCGTGGTTGTACCTTTGGTTTGAAGAAAATGTTTGTTCCCAAACATGAAATATTTCTTACCTGATGCTATTCTCATAAGGCAAATTAGGAATTCTGTGGGAATTGTGTGTGGCATATCCGTTTAAAGCCTTATCCTGAGGAATATTGGTGTAAAGGACAGTGATATTTAAGATTGCCAAAAGGTCAGTTTGTGTTTGAAATACACAATTTTCAATAAGCTTCATGGCCTCTCTGGTGTCCTTCAAATAGGCTGGTGTTTTATAGGTCAATGGCTTAAGAACAAAATAAATCCATTGACCTATAGGTTGTAGAATGGACCCACACAGTGAGACTATATAGGCCAGCCTGATGGATGGCTGGCGTATTTATGCATCTTGGCCAGTGCAACGAAATGTGGTGTCCTTGGGTCATGAGGTGTCAAAAATCTAGCTTCATGTTCAGTCAGGAATCCTAACTGAATCGCTTCCTCACAAGGATGAATTTTGAAACCATGCACAAGAAAACAGGAGTGCCAAGACCTTCTACTTCACACTCCCTTAGGCCACGAACAGCCATGTTCTATAGAAAGGAAAACTGGGAAGAAATGGGGGCATTTTTTAATTTCAATTATGATGGGTATTGAGCAAAGTCAAGGACAGGACCTCTCAGAAGTTCTTGAGGCCTGCTGGGAACATTATGTGGATAGTTACAGTGGTATGTGAGGCATGACTCCCCTTGGGCTGAGGGGGGGTCTTCCGGGAGTTAATCTGCATAATCCAGCCTCATCTATCCTTTTTGAATTAGGTTGCAGTTAAACATGACATGGTACATCCTGACATAACATGAGCTAACCTGTTAGTATAACAAAACTGACCTCATTGCCCGAAAAATAAAAGGAAAGGGATAACAAATACTTAAAAAATAAAAAGGCAAATAAAGCACCACTCACTTAAAGCAAACGACATTCAAATTTGTGTGTAAGACTGCAATTGGGAAGGGAGAATTAAAAAAGAAAAACAGAATAGTGGAACACGGTTCTGTTTAGATGAAGTGAGGGAGGATGTTGAAGTCCAAACAGAGGTATGTGGGAAGGATACCACTGAATGTCATCACATATTGCTATAACTGTTGGCACAAGAAGCTTTGAACTTCTGGACATATTATGTCCGATTCAATCTGTTCACCTGAAAATGTGATATTCAAAACCAGGTGTCTTAGCAGGGTTTCAATCATCTGTCTCAGATCCGAGATCATATGGCTGCAGCCAAAGTTAGTTTTTGGTCAAATGTGTCCCAGTAACAAAACCAGTTGCGTTTTCTAAATGCCTTTGCTTTTTGTCATGTAAATGGCCCTTATAAACACTGCAACAATTGAAGTAGGACCATCCCACAGGTAACCTCACATTTCTCTTTATCCTGGGGAGACAGAGCACTTTCTGCTGGGTTGCTAAGTGCATTTGCCCTCCCTTCAAGCAGTTTGGAAATTGGGAGGTTATCTGAAATACTGATAACGGTAAAGAAAACTTAAATATTCACAGGCAAGCACCCCCCAATAGGACCCATCAAAGACCCATTACTTCGTGTTTCATTAGTTCAATCTAGTATAGTTGTTTTTCTGCTATAGTGGTACGTCCCTGAACATATTTTCTACTCAGGATATAGAAAGGAGAATACTAGAACCGTGTGCAATGTTTTTCAGTATGTTGGAGAATTATAGAGCATAAAATCCTACTTTTGGCAGACCACACTCTTTGATCTGAGTTCATTTGAAGTAAGAGTATCATAAAAAAGCAGTTGGGACCTTTCTACCAATTATCTCACAATTATGCCCATTCCTTGAGGGAGTGTATTAGAAAGATGGGATTGATAGGGGAAGGGTAACATTACTAGTAATATCATACACATTGGTGTCGCTTTTACTTTCTTCCTTCCACCATAGCAATCATTACAATTTTCTATCCAGCTAATTAAAGACCAAAGGGCCTGATTCATGTAAATTCGCGCAGAAATCCTGCAAGGCAGCGTGCCGAGTAGGACACTGCACGAGCCTGTGCGATTATGTAAATCTGTGAGCTTTGTGTATTAATGGATTCAACCACGCAATTCCAGCAGACACACAAAGGGAATGGAGCCGCACAAGGAACCCCCACAACATGCCCCCATGCAAATCAAAACCCAAGCCATACCCTAAACCAAGCGCAAACCTCTGCATCCACCCCTGAGCCACCATCCAGCATCACTGCGAAAATGCGTAGGCCCCCTCATGAGCATGTGACACCGCTGCAAAAAGCGAGAGCTACCTCATAAGTCACAACTTTGTTGGGAAAGAGTCTAAACTTTGTCTCCAAGCTAAAGAACTCGGGCTGTGTGTGGCAAGATGATCTTGACTGCGAAGGATAGCTGAGGGCAAAGGTCCATGCGGTGCATTTTGTATTAATACCTCTACGTCAGGCACTCCCCTACATTCCCAAAGAAGATCAGGTGGCTGTGGTTGGTGCACTGACAAGCGCCCACCTGGACTATTGGAATAGCCAGTTGGGAATTCCTCCCAAACAGATTCACCCACTCCAGAAAGCACAAAATGCAGCAGTCAGGATGATTTTTAAGCTGAGGAGAACTGCCCGCATTTCAGTTTATCGTCAAGAGCTACACTGGCTATGGATAGAGGATCGTATTAAATTTAAGCCAGCTTGCCTTATCTTTAAATGTGTTAATGGTATTGCCCCTCAATATTTGAGGGACTTGATCCATCCATATCAGCCTGTAAGATCGCTGTGTTCTCGCGATCTTCATCTCCTTTCTCTCCCGCCCTCAGTGTATAAGTCTCGAGGAGACCGAAGGTTTTCGGTGTTTGGTCCCCAGCTGTGGAACTCCCTACCACTTGAATTGAGGACCCTCAACTCACTCTACCAATTTCGCAGAGCACTAAAAACATTTCTTTCAGGTCTGTGTCTGTCTAGTGGTCGGGTCTAGCTATGTTTTACCTGATCCATGTTCTTGGCATCGGCTCCATTATACTGTTTGGTCCGTTCTATGCATGCTATAAATGTAAAAATACAAATACAAATGCAAAAATAAGTCTAGGCTGCACCCTCAATGAAAAACACGTGGGCTCCCTCATAAGCTAAGACAGCACCTCTGCCAAAATGTGAGAGCCACCTCGTAAGTCGAGGCCGCAACCCCCAATGTAAACACGTGGGCTCCCTCGTAAGCTAAGGTGACACCCCGCGGCACCCTGTTATGCTCACCTGGTCTCTGCGGAGGTGTTGGGGCACGGTTGCAGTCCTCCCTGAACTTGAATCACCCCCTTCAGGACTCTCCCTCAGTAGAAAAGCTGTGAGCGTTGGTAGATGGTGATACTGCTCCTGTGTGGAGATAAGAGTGTGTGAGTGCGCCAATCTGCGATTGTTGTACCTTTCGAACCCTACACCCCAAAGTACGGTTTCTGTGAGTATACGCCGGCCCATAAAGCTCACCTGTGAATTATGGAAGATAAGCTCTCTGTCCTGCTACTTCTGGCAGGGGCGCGTCGAATGGGATCTAGTTCCTTCACTGATCCCTGATAAGGATTAGTCCAGTCCAGCTGCGACTATGCTTCTCCTTATGATTGGTAAGTCTTTCTTGAGCTCTTGTGATGCTGTTCGTTCTGTTTAATGTTTTTATATGTTGCTCCTATTTCTGCCTGCAATAATGTCTCTCTTCTGTTTTTTTCCCTTAGATGGAAATGCGGCCTCAATGCAGCTGTGAGATGTGAGACGCGGCCGGATGGAAGATGGATGCTACCGCAATGGTCGACAGCAGGTAAGTGATGGTTTAAGGAAAGCGTGAAGTATGGCGAAGCGCAACCTTAAACTGACTGTTTTTTCGATGTCTAACCTTGTCTTCTGTTTTTCCTTGCAGGCGCTGCTATCGACGATGGAGCGTGTCGTGTTGCGGTGCCAAGATGAACATTTCAGCGTTCCATAAAGTGTAAAGATGGATACTTGGTTCGCCGAAGGGATGTACAGGTAAGAACCGCTTCCACCAGTTGGTAAGTATGCTGGCAGGAAGCAGGATGTCCAGGAAGCAGGATCTTCAAAGGTAAGTCTGACCTCAGGCGACGGTGGGCGTTACGCTGCTTGCAAGTGCAAAATAATGCGAAGCATCTGTCTTGAGGATTGGGGCAGCCTATATAGCTGAGATCGTGGGCACGCCCATTAGGGCCGGCTTACCAGCCACACCCTGCCACTCCTAGAGAGTGAGCACATGCGAAGGCAATCCATTAGCAGCCACACCCAAGAATCCACTTGGGGCTGCTTAATGGATGGAATGTTCAAGGTTAATGCATCCTGCTTAATGGATGGAATGTTCAAGGTTAATGCATCTGAAGTGCTATGTCCATGATAAAAGCTTTTTGGTGTTAAATGGATGTTCTTGTTTACTTTTGTTCATGAGCCTGGTGCCAAAGGCGCCAGGACAGTGTCCACCCAGGTCTCCTGTGCATGAAACCCCTGCATGCCTGTGCCCCTGACTTCATGACCATGACAGATGCATGTTAGTTTTGACACATATGCACATGAGTACCTCAGACTGACTGCTTCTGTGTTACCCAGTATGGTGACTTTTTGTACATGTTTCTGTACTGTTGGTTATCATTACTGGTGTGCATTACATGTTTTCTGTTTTTACATTCCACTTCATGTTTACTGCCACAGTATGTGGGTGTACATTGCATCAACCCAATGTAGTTGCATGCATGTCTGACATACTCCACTTCCCAACAATTGGCTATATCTGGTGTCCCTGTGTCAGATTCAAGTGAGCCCTGGAATCCATGCACGCTTACTGTGGCAGTCACACTCAGGGTTGTGGTGTGTTGGGGGGTAAAAGTACAGCTGCATGTCCATTGGCTGTGTTGTCCAACTGGGGTATATGCTGGCTGATGTAGGGTAGGGGTACATGCTTTCAGTGCCTTAGTTGCATGGAAGTGTGGTACATGTGTCTTGTTGTGTAATGCATGCCATGGTGTGTTTCAGCCTTGGTTTGAGTGAGATAGGGCTACTGATTGACCCTGAGTATGTGCCTATTATTTGCCAGTGTGACCTTCACCCCCCGCCAGATTTGTCCTTCATGGCCTCAACATGTTGATATTTTCCTTCTATGTGCCTTCCATGATCTCATGCCATGATGGTACGTCTGGAGGTATTGATATCACTATCATTCTCCCTAGGTCAACGTCTATGTGCTCTCACCCACAGGAATGTTGGGTATGTCAATCCCCATCTCCACTCCAGGCTGTGTACTCCTTGTTATGGTTTTCACTTGCCTCTCTCTCTCTCTCTCTCTCTTTATCTGTTGTGCTACACTCCACTCCTAGGCAATTCTCAATCTGTGTCCTGTCTCCCTCTTGCACCGTGTGGCACTTCTGCACTGGGTGGCCTATGCCTGTTTTCTGATGCCCTTAATGGTTTTCATGCATCACCACTGTCTTTAAATTGATGCAATGCATGTCTTTACAATTTGAAGATGTGTTTCCCGGTGGGATACAATGTATGCAGGCCAGGTGGGTATCCTGTGCAGGTAAGTGAGGGCACTCAGGGTGTCACTTGTGGTGTGGTGTTTAGCAGGGAGTCTGGCACTGTGTGCATTTACTATTGTTTAACTTGTTTTGTGGGGCACGGGTCAAAGTTTGTGCATGCATGTGTCACATGGTGTTCTTATGGTCATGTGTTGGTGCATGCTGTTTTCACACTCATATCATGGTGGCACAGATTGCGAGATCGTAGTTGTGGGGCGATCTCTGTAGGGCCTTCTTGATGAGTTGCCAGGAGGGTGGCAAGGCCAGCAGTTTGTAGGCTGTGACATGTGTTGGTGTGGTGGTGTGTGTGTCCTTGCACTTTTCACATGTGTATTGCCTGACAAATGGCATCCCAAACAATGACTCACGATTAATGTACATGGAAGACACTATTTAGAATTTCTTGGTCGGGGTTCACCATTCTTGTTGTGCAGTCCTAAGAATGATCCATACACATGGCACCATTGATGCACATGCTTGGGATGCTATGTTGTCAACAGACACCAGGCACACTACATTGATCATGGTTAGCTATTTGCAATGCATAGTGCATCCTTGGGATTACAACGGCATGTTGACAGCTGCTGGGTACATGTCAATTTTGGGTTCAATGCACATTTGACCTAATGCAATTGAGTCACAGTGAAGTCTGCATTACCTTGCACTTTCGACTAGGCTGCTCCATTTTACTTTTGTCTATGTTTCTCATTGCTTTGTCAAGTCTGTTTGTGTGTTTCATGCCAGTTATCTCGGTGCCCAGCCTTCCGGTCTGACATCTAAGTCTGTGAAGTTATGCCTTCTGCAAGACCCTGTCTTTAGTGCAATTGGGAGCATTTGGGTTCAGACATTCCTGGGCTTCGCATCATTGGCTCACATGCCAATGTTCAGTGTACTGTCTCTGTGCTACGCTGATTATGGCATGCCACATCATGGCATGGGAAATGCTGTTAGGCTGATCCAGGCTTTATTGAGCCCAGTGATGTACTTTTTATGGGTCCGATCATTTCTCATGCTGACTGTTGCCAGATGCGTGTGTTGAGTATGTGCCATCAGCTTGATAATGGGGTATGTGTTACATGGACAATAACTGCATGGTACTTGGGTGTTCACACAGTGTGTGAGTAGTGGGTGGGTGTTTGTCAGTGGAACTGTACTGGTAGCCCCTAGTCTATCAAAAATCAAAGGGGTTTGCCGAATGCACACAGAATGCTTGATTACACGGATTAATGGGGGTAGAAAAGGAAGTGCGCAATGTAGGAAATATGATGAACTAAGACGGATTTGTGGGGGTAAGAATTGTGATGCACAGGATGAATTTTAGGGGTTTGAAATGTGATACACTTAGACAGATGGTTGGAAGTAGGAAATATGTTATAGGTGAGAACTGGCCCAATGCACCTAAAGCCCTCCATGACAGACTTTTAATTGCACCAAGAAGATGAACTGGGATTGTTTCTGGACCAGACAATTTGATATTAGCCCACTTACCATACCTACAAAGACAGCCATGGAGTTGTGCCTCAATGTGTGGGTGGTCTGACACTGCAACTATAGGAAAGCACATGCAGTTTAACACTTGTGGTTCACTTAGAGCATTACTCCTACAAGTTTCAGCCCGCCCTTGACACCCAAAGACTTATGTTAGCAACCCCCATTGCACTTATAACTGCTTAGGTTGGCCATTGCAATGCACAGTGGTTACATTCGGGTATCCTTGATATAGCGCTTATTAGATGACTTTGATTAGCGTCTGTATAACATGGAAGATACGTAATAGCTATGTCACTTAGAGCATTACACCTACAAGTTTCAGCCCGCCCTTGACACCCAAAGACTTATGTTAGCAACCCCCATTGCACTTATAACTGCTTAGGTTAGCCATTGCAATGCACAGTGGTTACATTTGGGTATCCTTGATATAGCGCTTATTAGATGACTTTGATTAGTGTCTGTATAACATGGAAGATATGTAATAGCTATGTCTATTCGTTATATAAGTCTATTGCGCTCAGAGAATCCCTTAGTCTGGTTTCCATGGTAGCCTGCCTTTCCCACCTGGAGGATGATCCTGAACAACCAGACTATTGCCCTTGGTAGACTTAGGGGTAGCCTCCACATAGTGCCTAGAAAAACCTACAAAGGTGTCTGGCTTTTTCTTCCTCAGAGGATTGGAGGACACAGCGACATCAAAGATAGACCAAGGTGAGCTCTCGGCAGAGGAAGTGACCAACTGCCCTCTTGATGGCCCTGAAAGATAGGCTATATATGAGCTTAAGGTATGTATAAACGCACCACTTCAGTGGACATCTGCCACAGGTGCTGCTTTCCATCAGACACTCTAGAATGCAGCTATACTATGACAAATTCAGTCTAGCTGGTTACATACATTTTTTGCACTGAAACACCAGATTTGCCTCAGCACCTCTGCCATTAGAATGCAGCGACAACCTATGAAAAATTCGGTCTCGCTGCGTACATATCAAACCTCCTGCACTAGCACTCTGTCGTGATCATCCACAGCATCCGTCCACATGCCGGACATCTTGAGTTGCTTCCTGGAGCCTAGCCAGCCCTCCTAAATCTTAATCTTGGCCAAATGCACACACACAATTTAAGCTTCCTTTCAGAATGTTCCCATACCTGGACTTCGGTGCCAGAGGTCTTACCACAAAGCACTTTGAGGCCATGTGGCCATACAAATTAGAAAGGCGCTATGTAAATGAATACTACAATACAATACAATAAAAATGTGTCAAAACTAGCACAATAAGTCAAAAGAATAAGAAGAGATGACCTTTTTTTGCAATGAGCAGCACTAAGGATGTAAGTGACATGTAGCAGAACAGGTAGGTACGGGTAGAACATAAACTAGACTATAGAGATACTAAAATAGAATGTTTGAGAAACTCAAAACTCGAGACTGCCTGCGCTGGTGTTCAAAATATTTCAACTAGTATTTCTGCAGTGAAAGTATTTTATTCTGAAAATCAGACAACACGTGTTTCGACCAGCTGGGTTTTTATCAAGGCCATTAGAAGAGGGACCTTAACAATGACGCATGTTGTCAACCGTGTAATGTAAATTAAAATCCTCTGCAGGATATCTTTTCCATACAAAAGTGTAGGGTGGAAGTTTCGAAGTGCAGATTGTCTAGAGGGTGTGATGAATCAGTAATAATTCCTCACAGAAACCTGGCCTGGGAGCCTTCTCATGTGGCCAGAGAAAGTCAGACGCTTCCTGATCCTGACCCTGTGGTTGGGGTACTGCGAGAGGACACATGGGGGGGGAACAGGCCTGGAAGACTGGGAAACCCCTGTGTTTAACTTTCCCTATAATCCCACACTCTTAATGGCTGTTTGCAAACCAGCAGAAGTCAGAAAATCTAGATTTGTTGGCGACTACAAGTCCCATAATCCCAGAAGTACTGGGATGACGAAGAAGGCTGAAGAGTCAGGCTGTAGTAGTAGTCAGGCAATTAAGCCTAATAGCCCACAGCTGAAGGAACCTGAGAGGCATAAAAGGCCCCATCAGGGGCAGGCAGTTAGAAGGGGCTGGAACTTTGACTAGAGTGCATGCAGTAGAGGCAGAGGCAGAAGGAAGAAGATACAGTGTTGGCAATCCAGGTAGAAGTGGGAAAACCAAAGAGACACTGGGATCCTGATGCAGCAGATTTCTCCTGCTTATCCTGTGAGGGTCTTGTTCCCCCCAAACTCTGCTGTGCAGCGGAAGGCATGCAGGAAGGCTGCCTTTCTCCATGTGCACCTAATTGCTGAGATTGCCCAGCGGGAAGCCTGTCAGAGACGATGGTAAGAAGCTGCTGTGAATCCGTGATTCTCAGGAGTGAGAGGGGTTCCTTAATTGAGTGGTCGGACCAGAGACAACTTCAGCGAGGAAGGGTGTGAGTTCCAAGTGAAGCCAGAAGTTGTAGAAGTGGTGCAACATGTGCAGAAAGGAAAACAGAAGCAGGTGAGTTAAACCTGGTGTTCTGATTCTTTGCGCGAGCACTGCCGGCAACATTATCCAGCTTAGTAAGCACTCGCGTAAGAGTAGAAGCGAGGCCAAGTTACTTGTTCATTCTATAACAATGGAACACTTGAAATGTAGCACTTTCGTGTGATTGAGTAATTCTATTTCACTCGCGTGAAGAGCAAACACTATGGGAAAGCAATTGTTAAACCTTTAAACCTTGTAAAAACTGTGAAGAGTGGTTGATTGTGCCTAATTAAGTTTCTCGAAGCAAAAGTGAATTATTATTCACGCAGACTACAATTGCTTCTGAAGAGATGTCAAGTGTTGAAACTATTTATTTGAAGTTGGAGAGAGCAAGCATTGCCCAATCCAAGAGTAGCCTCCTATTGAGATTGAAAGCAGCTTTTCCCAAAGCCAGAAAGCAGTTTAAACAATACTGTGAACCAAATAGAACTTTACCATTGCCCAAAATACAAGTGTGCAAGCATTACCTGAAGCCAAGAGAGTGGCACCAAAGCTTCTCGGTAATTATACTGCCTAACAGTTGACAAAGGAATAAAGGCAACGTTGGGGAAGGGAAACTTGCTACTTATAAATATTCCTTGAAGCTGATACAACCTACATTGCCAAAGACTGTAGATGGAAGAGAGAAGTCTGTTTCAAAGGCATTTATATGTTATTGTGGGTTGCAGACAGACAAGTGAGGCAAATAGGCTACCCCATTGAAAAGGGATACTCTGAGGAAGAGTGCATTGCCTATGTCAAGGTGTTGAAGTACCTGAAACTGAATCTTGTCAGACCAAAACATGTTTGAAGTTACAACATACTAAAGCTGTGATAGTATTACAAAGTACTGAAGCTGTAGTAGTGTCTTTGTTTGTCAGTAGATGCAAGACTCCAGTAGCACACGTGAAGTGGAAATCTATGAGGCAAAGAAGCGAGCCCTCATGGTCAACTCTTGTCGGAGTTGAAGTTATTGAAGTGGAAGTAAAAGTACTGTCAAGTCATCCTGACAAAGATACCTACTGTGAGTCCTAATCTTATTATGAGAGACACAATAGGTTTTCACCAAGAACTGTTTTTAATTAACATATACAGAAATTGTATTTCTTTTGAACTGCGACAAGTCTTCTTGGATAACTGAAAGTGGTGGCAAATCATTGTGGCTGGGAATAACATTGGTGCTATTTTGAGGAAGCGGAAAGTCCTTACTTCACCAAAACGAAAAGCTTGTTGTTGATGGAACTTTGGTTAACAAAACTTTATCTTGACATTGAAACATCAAGAACTGAATTGAGACTGTACTACCTACATGGAGTTCCTTGTTTCTTTTTGTTGTACATTGGAACTGAATTTCCCTTGAATCCTGCGGAAGGGAGTTCACCCAGGTTACTAGGAGGTTATCAAGAAACTGTAAATATCATTGTTGATGTATTTTGAATTGACATATTTTTACTTTGTGTATATGATGTTTAAGTGTGAGGGCCAGACATCCTGTGTTAGAGTGTCACCCTTTAGCTTTGTTAGGGAGGGAAATCCTAGTCAGAGTAAGGATAGTGAGGCATTTGATAACTTTTATAATTTAACTAGCTTAAGTACCCGGCATTGCCAGCAATGTCCATTCTCAGATTTATTTTCATATTCCACTGAAAAAGATGAACAAATATTGTTGTTTGCCACAAAGGAAAAATGCGATACATGGTATTTTCACTAATTACTTGAACACCAAATGTTCATTTATCTCTGAATGACATTCTCACATGAATATCATATTTGTATGCTTGCTCTGATTATTTGCAGTGTTGGTAGCAGTGGCAGCCATATTGACTGCTAAACACACACTGTAGATAATCAGAGTAAGCATACAAATATGACATCCAAGTAAGTATTTAAATTGGGGGCAAACACAAGTTTGGTGTGCAATTAATTAGTGAAATTAACATGTATCAAGTTTATTGCAAAACAAATCAATGAAAAGAAAGACACTCTAACTCTCATCTAAAAATATGTGATAAAAAAAAAACAAGGCCAGTTTAGCACAGACATTGCGATGATGAGCACTTTCTACAAATGACCTCTAGATTGCGCATGGAACACCACAAAACATAATAACGAAAAACCATAAAATTCATTATCTAGTGAACGGGTTGACCTATCGAGATAGAAATAGTTGCATTAATTTGGCAATGGCATAAAGAATATCCCATGCAAAATTCATGATGCCAGACATCACCGTTCATGAGGAGTTACGTCCCCAATATCCAACACGACTTTGTTTTATATGTGGATAGATAAAATGGCATTTTTTGAACAATGATCAAAAAGTTGTCCACCTCACATTGTTAACCCCTCACAAGAGGAATGCGAGACATCTACTGCTTCGCCCTTCTACATGTCCGTGGCATCCTTCTGAAGATCATTGTTAAGACCTCTCTACCAATGGCCTTGCTAAAGACCAAGCAGGTCAAAACACATGCTGGTGGATTTTCAGAATACAATACTTTCACTGGAGAAATACTAGTTGTAATATTTTGAGGCTAAGCGCAGGCAGTCTTGAGTTTTGTGTTTTTAAAGTATCTTTACGAAACTTGGTGGGCACCATCTCCTCCACTCTGAGCACCTGCAGCAGGTGTCAGTTATTTTGCTTTTGCATTGGGCAACTAACAGGCTTTTGTTGGAAAATCTAATCTTGGGACAATGCACACGTTGATTTGCAAGCTAGCACCCATATCCATACACTGCTAAAATAGAATGAATAACAAGTTAGTGAAATGATGAGATTGGTCATCAGATGGTTTTTTCAGAATATGGAGAGTAGATGTGTGATTAAACGAAAGAGGTAATATCCCAAAGGAAAAAGAAGAGTTAAAGAGAGACAAAAGATAGGGGAGAAGGCAGGAAAATGCAGAGTCAATGACTATCCATGGTAGTGGAGCCTGGGGAGGAATGGTGGGATTGGCCCTTTGGAGAAGCTAGGAAAGATCTGTCCCAGTAAGAAGGGCAGAGGAAGAAAAGTACGAAAGCAGAGAAGGAAGCAATGGTTTAGAGTGAGAAAAGGCAGAGAAGAGGAAAAGGAAGAAAAATGTATTTAATCGTAGACGTGCAAATTGAATCAAGGTTTGTGTCAGAGTAGAATGTTAAAAGCAGGCTTGTGACTTCGATGTTTCAGATGGTGGTAAAATATATCATGAAGACAGCAATGGTGTGTGGATAAAACAGCAATGAGAGACAGATAATAGAGCTGCTTAGCATGCAGTAAATCAACATCATAGGAGGAATGCAGACAAAAGATCATAAGAGGATTTAACTTCTTCTGGATTTTCAGATGAGTAAATCCTACTTTACAGGCTTAATAACCTGATGGTAATAAATATTACAGCTTTAACTTGCATAAAACCTTCCTGCATGGATGGTTCTTCTCAAGTAAATATGCAACATTTCTCATCTGTTTCCTTCCCAGAACCCCGGGGGTGGCGTGGGCTTATTCGCTTGCTCAGTTCTTTTCCCGTGGATTTTTAACATCTACGTTATGCCCCTGCTTCCCGTTTTGAAACAACCAAAATATTCTTCCGTCGACATGCTGACAATAACCACAATTTGGTGAGAGAAATGATTAAAGAAACCTGAATATCCTTGGCACTTGCGTTTAATTGATGTGTGAGAGAAAACTAGAACAATATTTAAGAATACAGAGCGCCTGCCTTGTCACTAATTCTTAAACATTGTTCCCGGAGTCCCTCAAAAGGCAGCAGGGCCATCATGCCTTACAAAGGAGAGCCACAACCATGGCTTTCCCCCCTGCCCCCATCAAGGGGAAGATTTGTGTTTTGGAGGGAGTTGTTTCCAGCCACCTACAAGAAAAATTAAGTGCGAATAATACAAGTACCAGAATCCTTAGAGTCAATTAACTTGCCACACCTGAAAAAAAATGAAGACATGCCTGAAAAAGCAAAGAAACACAGCCTCCCCGAAGATTGATGGAGTCATGAAAACGTGCGTTTGGAGGAGAAGCTAATGAAGGAAAACTTGACTGGCAACAGAGCGCTTGCCTTGTCACCAATTCTTTAGCAGTGATGGAGCAAAAGGAAAATCTGCTATGGACAACTCATGTAAAAGGCCCCCAGGCCGTGCCTAGTTGTGAGGAGACAAGCACAATTGCATCTGATCAAGAAATAAATTGCAACATTCTGGAGGATACACCATATTTGAGTCTGTTTTGGAAGAGTTTTTTTAGATTGGCCCACCTCCCTTGTGAGGTGGAGGGAATTAGGTTGTCACCGGACCATACGACGAAACCAGTTGTAATGAAAGGGACTAAAAGAAAGAAGAAAGGATGGGGCGATACTTGTCTCCAAGGACAGGAAGGCCAGAAACAAAATCTGGAAACCACAAGGGGCCCCAAAGGGATGAATGAGGTGAGAAATTGTAATGTTCTCGGGGCAGTGTAATTCATTAAAGCAGAACTGCGGCACAATTCTATCCTTCTGGGTGAGCTGAGGTCGGCAGCATCAGCGCAGCCTGAACATGCAAACACATTTGTTCCATGTGGGGTAACACAGGCAGTAACTAACTGCAATGAACCAGTACCAAGGGCTATTGAGAAAGAGCAAGATTTACTGGATGACATGCAACTATCCGAATCCCTATTGGAAGAGTTTGCTAGTCTGGCCCACCTCCTCTGTGAGATGGCAGGTAATGATCGACCTGTGGACCTCACGAGGGAACGGGTTACAGCTACAAGAAAAAAGGAAAGAAGAAGGGGCGGGAGGAAAATGCCCAGTCAGAGGGCACCCCAAGAGAGCAAACCCGTAAATATGAAGGGCTGCAAACACAAGAGAGGCTCAAAATTTAAATTATTGAAGGCATTATCCCTCACCAGAAACAAGTGAAAGTGAATTCCATTTTTACAAAGAAAATCACTAAACTGCAGAAGGCAACATTCTCCGCCAAGTTAAGTAGAATCCCCTTGGCGAGTGCCCTAGGGGTGGCCTGCCAAGCTGTTCTTCCCCCCTCTGATGTTGTTTCTCACTCTATGGTTGGTTCTAAGTACAACACTACCCAGGAGTTTCCCCTTACCTCAATACCCTGTGCCATGGCTGATGTGGGTCCTCATTTGTCATTTTTACAGCGGAACTGCCAGTCCCTCGAACTCTACGAAGAGTGTGCTGATACAGTGTGGAGATCCCACTCAAGACTTTCTGGATGGGGCACTCTGGGCTAGGGAGGGAAACTGGGCCCCCCACCAGCCACAGGGTGGTAAATGGGCCCACCAACAAGGAAGACTATGGCCTCCCTCAGAAGGGTGCAATTTGTTTCTAATTGAATGTGTCTCCCCGGGAGAGGACAATCTTATTATGGATAGAAGCACTATCCTGTCAATACTCCACAAAATACCAGCTTTAAAAATTAGTAATTCAGGGGATATTACAAGAGTGGAATTAATCTCAGATAATAGACCGGACATTGCAATGATTGATATCCCTTCTATTCTGGTCCGTAATCTTCTGCTGTCTCATATTGATAACCTAAGACAGAGTGGTATTGACATGAGTTTTTATAATGACTACCTAACTGCTACTACCTGTCCTGAGGTGACTGCATGTCCTGTTGGAAGTTGGATGTCTGGCAACATAAAACCTGCTACTTGTCGATCCAACCCGTCAGGGGAAATTGGGTTTGGGCCCCAGAAACGACCAGGGATAGTGATCCAGAGGGCCGCAAGGACAAGAGGGCTTTTTAGTGTTGCTTGTTGAAATGCCTGTTGCTTCAAGCACCTAGCTTGTTGGGGAAATGCTATTGAGAAACTGGGTGAGGTTGAAATAATTCTTATCCATGAATCTTTCCTGATTGAAAAAATCTCCATTGATAGTTACATCATTGTGTGCCAGAAAATGACACTGAAAAATGTGCTTGGGAGGCCTCAGGAGGGTTGGTGGCGGGGAGAGGGTTTGTTGATGGCAGCAAAACAAACATGGGACCTCACAGGCAAACCTCTATGTTCCCATTGTCCTTGTATTCAGGTTGTGTGAGTTAACACACAATGTGATTTGGGTTCATTATTGATCACCAACTTATTTAGTAGCTATTGCGAAATGAGCCAGGGTGCCTTGCTAGAGAGGTTGGAACTTATTCTCATGCACCATCAGTGTGATGAGGGTCCCAAACATGTATTGTTAGCAGGTGACTTCAATACAAACTGCCTCAGAGGTACCCTTAGTCTAAAAAACACATTTGGGATAATGGGAGTCTTTTTTCAAGCAATGGAATTTTACCACTCTGAATGGAAATGTGGTGGGAGATTTTGAAGGAAACACCACTTGGCATTGTGGGGAGCAGTCCTCAAGCATTGACTACATCTGTGTCTCCTCTGGCCTGTTCTAACGATGTCAGTACCTTGACGTCATAAATTCAGAACCTAGTGACCATTTTATATTGTGGGGAAAATCTGTATGCTTATATTCCGGTAAGGGAGGAAGTAAGGCTGCGTGTGTGAAAGTGGATAACACTAAAAATAGGCTAGCATGGAGTGATAGGAACATGACTAGGTTTATGAACCTGTTCACTGTGGCATGGTATAGAATGGGGACGGATGCTTTCAACGACATGGCTCTTTGCGATTTCTTTGCCAAAATAATGTATGATAATATCCAGAGTGTCCGAACTTCGGGTTTCTGTGCAATCACAAGAAGGGGCACCTATGTGCCAGAAATACAACAACTCAAGAGACAGATGGGAGCTAACATTAGACTCACTAAGAATGCAACATTAAATATTCTTGAATGTCTAATTTTATAAAATAGGAAAAATTGAAATATGAAAACAAACTGAAAGGATTGTGTGTGACGAGGCACCAGAAAGCCGGGGAGAGCATTCTAAACAGCATTTTGATAAAGTTGGAATATAATTGTGGGCAAATTCTAAATGAGTGATGTACTCCACAAGAGAGACTCCAGGAATTCCCTATTAGGGAAGAAGTTTGGATTGTCTATTTTACTGACCTGTCTAGATCAGTACTACCACTATGCACGCCTGTATGCAGTGTGGGTTTATAGGACCTTAATTTGATTCACAGGGATATCAAGCGATTGATTCAGAATCCTAGTCAGTCTGGAGGCCCTGGGGCCAGCAGCCTCAGTAATGCTTTTTTAAAGACTAATCCCTGTTTTTGTGCCTCTTTATTGTCTAGAGTGTTTAAATCTGTCCTCCACCATCAAAGGTTCCCAAACACCTGGCACACTGCTACTATTGTGCCTATATTTTAAAAAAGGTGATAGGTATAGGCCCTCAAACTACAGGGCAATAGCTCTCCTAAACGTGGAAACTAAAATCTTTGCATCTCTGGTCTTAGCTGAGATAACTTCCTGAGCAGCTATTGCAGGCGTCCTTAAGACAAATCAAATTGGTTTCCGGAAAGGGGTGTGAACCACCACCATGGGTTTTATCATTGACCACTTGCAGCAGGTTGTTTTGCAGAATCGTGTTTCAGAGATTTATATCACCTCTATCGATTCGTATATGCATTTGATAGAGCAGAGAGAAACGTGCTTTGGTCAAAATTAAGGAAATGGGTGAGTCACAAACATCTGTTGTCAATTCTGATCAAACAACACTCCGAAACGACACTAAGAGGTAGACTAAGCCAAGGGGGAAATACGTCTACTACCATCAAAACAGTGAATGGGTTGCGCCAGGGCTGTGTCTTGGCACGCTTGTTATTTAATATACATTTGTCGGCCATTTGAGTGGAACTGGCTGATGCAGCCTTCGTTTCCCCGGCTGCGTTTGGGTTCACAACATTCTGGCTTACCTACATGGATAACATCATGCTTTTGGACCACTCCAAGGTCGCCATTCAGCACCTATTGAAGTCTTTTGGACACTGCACAAGGGAAAATGCTTTGACCATTAATACTACGAATACAAAAATGTTGGTTTTGCATAGTGCCCGTAGTAAAGTGTGTACAAGTTGGTCACTCCTCCTCTCCCCTGTTGAATCGCCTGATTGAAACTGAAACTGTATTGGTTACCTGGCCACCCTACGATCACGGGCCCAGGTCCCCTCCCCCACCAGTCGCACGCCGCAACTGCCCCCCCTGCTACCCCCTGCACTGGGGACTGTTTTCTGTATCCCTACAGTCCCCCTACCAGCACTTGACACCTGATGTCTACACTTACCCTTGCACTTGCCTCCTGCTGGCCGTACTTTTACTCATTGTTTATTTATTCCATTTATAGCATGTAATGCACTGTCCCCTGCCCCGCAGGTTCCCCCTTCCCACACACTTGCACGATCTGAATGACACCTGGCCTAGTAGGATCATTGTCTCTGTTTTCCCTCTGTTGCCCCTCCCTTGCCTCATCACACCTTGAAACACTTGTGTATAGGCGCGTTATAAATGCCACATCATATCATATCATATCGTGAACGCCCAAAGAAGGGACGAGGTCTGAGAATTTAAATATCTAGGATTTAATATCCGTGAAGTAAAGGGGAAAGCAGTCTAATTGACCATATCATTAGTAAAACTAAGCAAATGGTCTGCCAAGTTAATGCGTTTAACACCTGCGTTTTGGCAAATTTTCTATCAAATGTGATGAATCCTGCAGAAATCTTACAAATACCCGACCTAATGTCTCCTCCCCGGTGGCCTGGGGACGGCAACCACTACCTGATCCTAGCCCTGTGGGTGGTATCACGTGGGAGGAGAAGGGCCCCGAGGCTATAGAAGGACTCTGTTAGGTACGACGCGGTCTGTGTCTTCCTCAGAGGAAGAGATGTCAGGGGTGCCAGAATATATAATGGCTTGTTGTCAGAGTGAGATTTCTTGTTCCAAAACTATTCATCCTGGGGGTTATGAAAGGCGTCCTACTTAATCATTTATTAAGCAAAAAGCTCCCACTCATAAAGTTGCCCACATATTTAATGGTAAGAATTCTTGTAGCCAACAAGAGAACGTTACATGTGGACATCAGAACATTACCATCTTACGTTATGATTGTTTTGGAATCAAAGGAGAGTTAGCTAACTCTCCTTTGATTCCAAATCAATTATTGACTCCTTTTAAATTTCCTCCTCAAAACGTAATCAAGAATGGAAGCGAAATGAGTACATTTAAAAAAAGATGTGCAGAAAGAAAAGGATAATTTTAACATTCAGGACTTCAAGTCCCACAATGCCCAAAGTACTGGGATGTACAAAGTACTGGGATGAGGACGAAGGAGGCAGAGGCACTAGACTGCGTGGTGCAGTCTAGTGGTTCTAATGACGCACACCTGAGAGGGAATGCTAAGTATAAAGAGCCCTCTCAGGTGCAAGCCATTAGGAGTAGTAGCAGGTGGACTGTCTGCAGTGATTCCAGATTGCAGTAGGTGCTGAGGAAGCAGAAAAGTAGAGACGTCGGTGCTGCCACTATTGCCAGAGTGGATGATGGGCCCTAAAGAGTCTCCAAACTTAAAGACTTTGCATGCAGAGGTTGCGCAGGGGGAGCGTTACTGTGGAAAGCTTTCCCACTTTGGATGGCCCTGAATGAAGAGGTTGCGTGGCAAGGAAGCGTGAGTCTAATAAACTTTCCCCGTTGCAAATCATGCTCCAATGGCAGGCAAGCACCGAAGCCTTAATGGTGTGATTAACGCTCCTCTCCCGACCTGCGTGGGTCGCAAGAGGTGAAGAGAAGCAGTTTTCTGTGCAGAGCGAAGCAGAAGGCACATAGGCTGCAGACGCGTATGCAGCACCCAGTGAGTTCACTGTTATTATGCAACCCCGAAACGCTCCGTAATCACCCGCTAGCCATAAATATAATTGTTCTTTTAGAACACGCTTAATACCGGAGACCTGTTTCCAAGTGTGAGACCTGGATTTGAATCTGTGTTGCTATGTGTTGTCTTGCTTCCAAGACAAATGCTTTGCCCCTGAGCTATACTCCCATAAACCAGGGTTTTGAATACTGAACTGATGATAAGAAGTTAAAAAGTGGCATAATACTAATAACTTTAAATAACAAATTGATACAAGGAAGCTAAAGTGGCAGAATAAACTGTGGGAGCAGATAAGAAGATTATAATTTTACTTGTAAAGGGCTGAGTAATTGCCAGAACTAAAAGAGGGCAATATTCCAAGAAAATAACAATAATCACTATTGACAAAGCCAAGAGAAAGCAATATTAGAAGCTGACGAGAACTATTATTGCCAAAGCCAAGAAAGGGCAATACTAAAGCCAGTTAAAAAGAAACAGTATTGCCAAAACCAAAAGAGGGCCATATGAAAACAAGCTAACAAGAATCATCATTGCCAAAGCCAAGAGAGGGCAATAAAGAAGCAAACTGAGTGTAAACCTTATGGCCAGAGTGAGAAAGGGGCAATGGTTGGAGAAGAACCAAACAAGCATTGTCTAAGCCCAAGAAGAACATGTGTGTGAGAAAGCCATTTTCAGCAATTGGTTTATGTAAGAATGGGAACACAAGAGTGGCTGCATAGCAGCCCTTCTGATAGAAAATATTCAGCAGGAGAAGAGCACAACCTGCATTGCATGTGGGAATCATAAGCATGGAACAAACAGCGCCAATGTGTTTCTTGTGTTCCCAAAAGAAGTAGCCAATATTGAAGTAGTTGGAAGTCAAAAGACTTTACTGAGTTGTTTGAAGGAAACCTGACCACAGAAGTACTTGTAGTAGTTTTAGGGGTTTCTGTTGAGGCATGCAAGTATACCAGGGCAGGGACCTCCCAGTAGTAGACCTGGCAGGTGAGTGGACCAGGTTAAAGTCATTGAATTACTGTGGTGTGTTTAACAGCTTTGAATAAGAAGGAGCAAAACCACTAAAGTATTTGGTTGAACTCTTTGTTACAAGTGGAGAGACAAAGAGTTATTTCTTTTGAACTACTGTGGAAGCATCGTGACAAATCATTACTGTTACTAAAGAAGAACATGTGGAAGAGTTTTTGTTCCCCAGGAAGAAGTTGTGTTCAACTCTTTAATTCAAGTGGAGAAACTGAGGCTTATCATTTCTTTTGAACTGTTGGAAAGTCCAAGTGAGAGACATTTTGAATAAGAAGAACCTTATCACCAGAACTTTGTTGTAGAATGGAGCTTTCCTAATTTTGGACTATTGGTTGCAAAATCCTACTTTGAATCTGGGGAAGGAGATTTCATCCAGGTTACAAGGAGAAACAGTCACAAGGTGTATGTTGAACATAACTGTATATGTTTGTTGTATGTACAGGTGCAAGGGACAGATTCCTTTTGTTACAGCATTTCCTTTAGTTTATTTTGTTAGGCAGGGAAATCCTCTTCAGGGTAGTAATAGTGAGGTCTTTATCAAACCTTTTTGAGTTAATAAAATGGCATCTTATGAGAAACCTTTACCAAGTTGTCTGCCTCACAATACTGACCCCTCACACAACCCACTACTTAGGTTATGAGGCAAAGGTGATCCCTACGATCATCTATGGTTTGGAAATACACCATCAATTGACTGAATATAATTTCGATTACATTGAGGGTATGTTGTGGAAAAGCACATTGGGGCTCCCGAAATCAGTGCTTGTGGCTGCTTAGAGAGGATCCTTCTGTGCTCAAAGTTAATTCAGCCACCCTGGAGCTCTGTTTTCGAACACATGGACCAAGTCAGGGTTGGAGCTGAATGTCCGCTTGAACAACATTGTTGATCTCATTTACATAAGGCTTCTAGTAGTATTGAAGAGGCCGTGTCAAACCTGATGTTGGCAAAGAGTTTAAATAAAAATCTTGATTGGATTAATACTGGCAAACAATCACACAGTTATAAGTATTACAAAGACCTAAGTAGGGCAAATTGAAAACTTGAATGTTGTGCCACCTACTTATTACCATACCCCTCTTGGCTTTTTGCCAGAACCTTTATGCATTTTCAATCAAACCTCCTGCCAACTAGAGAAAATAGATGCCGCTGGAAAGACAAGGACGTGGAAGATTCAACTTGTAGGCATTGCCATTTTCATCCAGAATCCCTAAAACACTTGGTGAACTAGTGTTCTGGAGAAATAGCATTTTCGGTCAATTTATTGAAGGTATTAGATTTGAACCTTCGCAGGGGTTATATGGGAGCCCTTTTTCTTGGATTATTGTTCGAAATCATTACAATTTGCAATTTTTTGTTATTTGAGGAAGTTGGGTTTTTAGACATGGGTGAATATTTTTTTCATTTTATCTGTTAAGCTGTAATGAACATGAGTTGACTGAATCAAGGAAATGTAAGTTAACTGGATGCAATTTAAGATGAAAGTAAATGTGTGGTGTTAAAGTCTATTTACATAGGCCAGAGACACAAATACATAAAATAAACATGTTTAAATATCAGATCCTTCTATGCAGCCCAGTTTCACTACCCTCCCACTTTCCTGGCCAACATTGTTAGGAAACCCCTAATGTCAATGAACAACCTGCAAGGTGTTATTTATTATTTGTATAACTATTATTAAAGCTTACACGTTTACAAAGTTTCGAGTGGTGTGGATCCAAAGGGGAACTGAAATGGACAGGCTGCATCAAGGACAAAAGAGAATCAAGTGGACTAGGATGGACATACTACAGGGAATTGGAAGCGGAGGCCCTCAAAGGTGACTGAAGGTGGCAGGTATCTGCTGAGCAGAGAGTGCTTTTGTGAATTTTCTGTGCGGGTTAACATAACATGTGTTCATTGAAGCTAGAGCACTCTATATGAGTATTGTTGTTAACATGCAAAGATTGGTGGTGCTAATCTAGAGGACCTTTACTGTAGTTTGGAGCTTTGAAGTTTGGGTACCTTCGCGTACAGTACATGTATTTCCCTCTTGAGGTTTCTCTGTTAATGTGCCCCTGTCTCCCTTTATGCATCCCTGTAGACCCATCTCTCCCTCCCCCCTGTCTCTACCAGCTTCTCTGACTTTCCCTCTTTCCTTTCCCCTCTTTTCCTCCATCATTCTCCCTAGCTCCTTTTCAGTCTTCGGAGCTTTTCTCTTTTCCATTTCTCGCTGGAAACACTATATACGATTGTGCAATTGGATGGTAATAAGTGTAAAGTACAGCTGATCGTCCAGGACCTTAAGGGATCATCGTTTATATTTAAAATTCATCTTTTTTTAAAATAAATGTTTTATTGTGATACGGTTTACAACAAACCTTACAGAAAACACAAAAACTTCATATTACAAAATCAATTCTACAAACAAGAACAATATAATAAAAAAATGGAAACACATAAACATGAAGTCGATGGCAACATCATTTAAAAAGCGACCAAGGGCGATAACTAATGACAGATCTTCGCCCCACATTAATCTTACCATACAAAGTTCTTCGAAAAGTCATCATTAAAACTGTAAAATTCCTTATGAAATGCAAGTGACGAGTGCCTGACATTCTAATACCCAGTGCTGCAGAGTTTCAACAATACCTATTAATTGGCAAAAGTGACAGAAGGTAGAAGACTCGGTTGTCCCTAAAACACTCCAGTTTTTCGTTCTTTCTCTAGTTTGGAGTTGATTAAGCTTAAAGCGCATATACATGGTGCACAGTTTATTGCAAGGAAGACATTTAACATTCATTTGTGAGCACTGAGGTTCTTTAGTCTAGTGTAGCAAAGTCCACCCCATTAGCAGAAATACAGCCTACATCATGAGCTGTAGATTCTGATATTTGGAGCACAGAGGAAAATCATGACCACCACACAGTTATGAATGGAAATCAAGCTGTCTTTTTTATTGGAGCTGTTTGCATCTCCTATTTCTCTTGTCACATAACTATATACAGTATATAACTACATTTCAGGATAATTGCACCTATTTACTTTCACATAGGCAACCCTTTCGAAAAGATCCTGGATGCTGTGCGGCACATACTTCATTTCAGGGTTTCTCACTCAAACATACATACATAGGATCCCAACCATCCCAAGTCCTTCTTTCGTGGTGGCAAGAGTGTTCCCCTCTTCAACAATGTCCTACCGACACAAGGCTTTAGCATGCCCTCTGTATTACTTCAGCAATTGCAACCAGAGTCTTGGTTCTGTTGATAGCCTCATCCTGGGTCATTTGAAGTTCATGGTTAGGTTTTAGGTGCTGGTGTCCTCGGAACATATCTGTGCACCAGAATATCATGCCGTTGACTACCTCCCTTCAGTGAACACTTTTCCTAAATGAACAGGATTTGATCTGTAGCAGGCGCATGAACAATCATAAACACTGACATCATGGATGGATAACAACCCAGTAACTTAGTGCCTGGCGGAGAGTGAGATTTGCCTCTACCCTTCAACCGATCTGCACTTGATTCAGGTGGGCTACACTATTTATTAGTGGGTGCCGGGATATTGAACACAGGACAGTAAGCTACATTAAGATAGGTCTTGTAAATATATGCTTTTACTGTCCTGAGGAGAGACAACAATTGTTCTCACAGCTGAAACTGGTTGATATTTATGAAGGATAATCTCCTGTACCTTTTAAGTGATATCCCCCAACCTAACTGTTCCTGCCACTAAATTAAAGCTTACATTAAGGAGGACACGGGAGTCAAGTTTTATATTAGCATGTCCCAGTTCACAAGCCCCCCCACCCTTTGTCTTTTCCAAGATTCTGGCAGTGAAGGCTAATCATTGGATACACTGCACAGTTTTTGCATTTAGCTCTTCCTGACTTCGTGGACTACTCAAGCAAACCATAGTGGATTTCTCCAACAACAGGGTCTTCTAGGCGGTTGTTCAACAACCACCCTTATAGGCATATTGATTGGCCCCACGATCAAGGGATACCCTTAGCCCCCCCCCACCCGATCCCATTATTTCCTTCATATAATTGCTTTACAGGTAGTTTTGGATCTTTTTGTCAAAGTGAAAAGACTACCTTTTGGCGTGCTCTATTGAAGTTATTGGGGAGCAGAGGCATTGCTAGGGGGGGGGTGTCAGGGGGCTATAGCCCCGGGTCTTTGGGTTGGAGCCCCGGATAGAAGCTGAGGTGCTACAACCAAATTGCTAGCTAGCCCCGAGTCCCACCAGTCCCGACAGTAGCTTAGCCCCTGATCTTTTCCAGACCTAGCAACACCCCTGTTGGGGAGAATACACATACCTTTTGGCGTGCTCTGTTGAGGTAATTGGGGAGAATACACATATCTTCGTGCATGCTCTATTGAGGTTATTGGGGATAATGCACATATATTCTTGCATGCTCTATTGAGGTTATTGGGGAGAATGCACATATCTTCTTGCATGCTCTATTGAGGTTATTGGGGAGAATGCGCATATCTTCTTGCATGCTCTATTGAGGTTATTGGGGAGAATGCACATATCTTCTTGCATGCTCTATTGAGGTTATTGGGGAGAATGCACATATCTTCTTGCATGCTCTATTGAGGTTATTGGGGAGAATGCACATATCTTCGTGCATAGGATCCAGTCTTAGTTTTGGGAATCAAGCCCAAGTCTCGCATCATGCAACTCATTTTTACTCTACATATGTCTGTAGTATTCCTCCAAATTTCAGTCCTTACTTGCAGGGCAATGCCCTTCATCCTTCAAAATCAGTTTTCCGACTATGGAATTTACTGTGGCCCCCAAACTTCATTTGTTCTGTGGTTGGAAGTCTAACAAGGGGCTCCGATTTCATGTAATCAATACACTGTGGATTGTAAAGATTCCACCTTGCTATCCATCCGTTGCACACCTATAAGGCGGTGAGGATAGCTCAAGGGCAACATGCTCAATATGGTGCTGAGCAGCCGGGTTCAATACATGGTAACACACTTAAAGGCTGGAATCCGACATGAAGCACATTATAAAACAACTATTTTCTTAAATATTATATAACTTTAATTAATCCATGCCACCTGTGCACCTCCACACTATTGATGTCACAATAATTTGCTATCTTGAAACCTTCACAAATGAATACAAATTACTTGTAACTTCATTGTAAAAATGTTGAAATGTCTTAATTGGGATGGTCAGATTAATCTGCATCTTACATTTGTGAAACACGTCACGTGGCTTCTCTCCGGGAGACATGGGCAGATTGATCTTACAAAAAGCAATGACATAAATCACTGGCTGATGATTTTGCCAGAATTCCTCCTCCGGCTATATCACCCTTCAAACATATTTACTTTTAGTTCTGTTGTGGCGGACCATTGTCTCGCCCATCACAATTCTGTATTCTAGATCTCGGTCACAGCTACATTGACATGTCTGTTGAGGGAAGAGAGTTTTCCTCTAGCCAACAACTATTGTATGTGTCACTTTTTGCCATAGTCTTGGCCTAAGTTTATTTCTTTACATTGGAGTCCCAGTAGCCCAGGGTAGAGTCAATGATGACAGTATTTCTGATGCTGGGCTTACGCTTCTAGATCACTCACATCTATGTGGCATCTCCTTATGTGTTAAGCTGCAAGATATTAGCATTTGCCCACTGTGGGTTCATAGTTGCAATGGAATAGTGCACATGTTTTTATATCAGTCCTTTCCTGGTAGAAAGACAATGCAAATGTCCATATCACATTACACACCAACATCATTGGCATCACAATGATATGAAGTAAATGTGCATCAATAACCAAAGACCTATGTGTACAATTTGGGTAGAGGCCATCAACACTCCTGGCCGTTCTTATAGATATTCACATTTGTCTCACAAGCATCATAAAATAAATACAAATAGTATCCTAGCTGATGTTGGAGTCTCTAGTCTCTTGATCCATCTGGACTTTGGCTGGTCCACTTTCCTCCTCATCATCATCCTCTCTAAAGACCTTCTTCAAGGCCCTCTCGAGGTATGCACAGACTCCCTTCATGTTGTGTCTTCCGACTAGAAAGTAGATAAAGGGGTTGACACTGCTGTTGATTGAGATACAGAGGTAAACTGCAAAGAAGAAGCCCTCAATTGAGAAACTGGATGGATAGGCATCCAAGTATAGCAAAAGCCATAACAAAGTTACGGGTGCCACTGATATGAGGAAGACAACGACTGATGCCACAATGACGATGATAATCTTAGATGGTTGAACTTGCCTTGAGGTCCGTCGAATTGTGATGAGCAAGATCAGGCTGGAAATTATCATTAAGGGGATAACCACCAAAAAGACTAACACTGCAATAAATACAAGGACTGATGTACACCTTCCTGATATTTCATGAAATATTTCTGAGGGACAACCCACATTGTTCACCAGAGTCACCAGAACAGAAAGACCCCAAATTATGACACATACAAAAACAGATTGGTTCTTTGGTCGATTATTGCGATACCAGATGGGACAATAGACAGACATGCACCTTTCAACGCTAATGGCTGTCAGAAAAAACATATCTGCATACTTTCCAAAGTCAAGTATGATCTCCAGTCCATACACTATGTTAAATGCATTCTCTATAGAGTTTGCTTTCAAGTAAAGAACAAATGTGATACACATCACAATGGAGATAAAGGTGAGGTAGATTAAGTCGGCAACGGCAAGGTTGATGATGTAAATTGTGTACTTCGTTCTCTTAATCCTGAAACCTAGATACCAGAAGACCAAGCTGTTCCCAATCATTCCGAGAATAGAAATGAGCAAAACGAAAGCTGCCGCAGTGATGATCGGTGTGGGGGAGTCCATTCCAGAAGTGGCTCCATCTGTCCCATTAGAGCTTGCAGCACCCGTATCATTGAGCGAATTATTTTCAAATCCTGCCATAGCAAGGTCTTGGGGATTCCTGTTGGGAAGGAATCGAAAATTATTTATAGTCCCAAGAAACCTCATTGTATTTACAAGATGGGATGCATAATACATTAAAGTACTTTTTTCCAGGTGTATGGAACACTTCAAATTAATCAGATCTACACTGCTGTGGACAATTTATTTTATCAACATGAAATACATTTTGCCTAAAATTTCATTTAAAAACCTGTGACATCACATCCATCAAGTGCACCTAAAGTAAACCCATTTAATAGTCCCAAATGATTTTTCGGAAAGTTCTGGAATGAAAACCATCCATGGGAGGAGAGTCAGTTCCATGGTCTGAGCTGCAGCGACTGATTGAGAAAGCGGCTGATGTACGTAGAGGACAATGTTGTGATATAAAAATGTTAAGGCTCTGGATTGTCAGTGATCTAAATGTGGACCTTCCGTGGCATCTACCTCGAAATAAGGATCTTTTGTGGGCCAGGACTAAAGGGATTCCAGATCTCCAATACACTTGTGGATTGATCTTGCTATTTGCCCGCATGGACGCCATTGAGGGGCCATTAGGAGTAGAATTTACTACCCCTGGAAGCCCCATTGTAGCCTTTGCAGTGGCTCTGCTACTTCTATCCGAAGAGCATAGCCAATTGCAGATCATGCTAAGGTCATGGAGGCGGCTGTCTGCGGAAAAAGGTACAAGATTTATTGCACCGTTGTTTTTCAACATGTCATGGTGATAGATTCAGAAAGATTAAAAGGCTGCTGGAAAGTGGGGAAAGCCAACTCATGCAGAGGATATTCTTGGACTGGAGGCTGGCCTGGTCCAAAGTATTTCAAGAGCAAATTACACTAGGGTCAGCAGCAGTCTTTTGGTTTCTCACTTTTGACGTTGTCCTTCATACAGCTGTATTGGGATCATGATGCCTGCTGTATGTGGGTTTCTTTTTTGTAAATGACCCGAATGGATTGGGGGGGTTAAGTTGGTCTGTGTGAGGAAGAGCTCAAATAGTCTCCAGCCTTATGCCGGTATACCCATTTTTTAACTGTGTATCATATTATTTTCGTTCCCTTAAATTCACTTTTGTACATTGATGGCTTCGGAAATGTGTGTTTTTGTGGGGAGGTCACTGGCAGATCTCTTCATCCTGTACTCTTATAATGTGCCATTTCTCGACTTACATGCTGATGGTTTTATTAGAATGTCATTTGTTCAGAAGGCCTTCTAACAGCTATTTCCTTCATAGCACATCTTTCTCATTCATCCTGTGGAGTGGACATGCAGAGATGGGCGGGGGGGGGGGGAGGTGGCGAGAAAGAGGGCGCAGGTAAGTGTAAAGAGGCGGGGCAAAGAAGAGAAGGGTAATGAGTGTGCAGTAGGGAAAGTGAGAAAGAACTGTATGAGGAAAGTGAACATCAAAGAATGCAGGAGGTCAGAAGAGGCAGGATGGAGGGCTGCAGGAGTTACCAGGACTACAGAGAAGGAAAAACTGAAGGAGCAGCGAGGGACATGAAGGTTGCAGGTTGCCAGCCTTTCCAACACCAAATTTCCCACATGTGCTTCGGCCAAGATATAAGGACCTCCTTTGAGCTCTCCTCACACAATTGATAATTCTGTGAACCTGGCTGATCCGGTTCCATGTAATAATGTCCCTGAAAAAATGTCTCCTGATAAAAATGTTGCAGTTTTTTGCAGAGACATTATTATATTGAACATGCGGGGGACATCCCCACAACCTTCAACTTTATTTTTACAAGGGGAGCAGGGGACATCCCCGCAACTCGTCCCCATACATAATGTCACCATATATAATGGCGACATTATCTATGGGGACATCTTATATGGGGACATTGTTACCTGATACCGCTGATCCATGCTCTGAAGCAATGGAAACCTTTAACCAGACAGTAAACAAAAACACAATGTTGCCCCCTGTAAAGAATGATACGAATATATGGATTTATTACAATTCTAGGCTCACGATTCCTGCGACCCCTTTTTACATCTTCCAATACTTCACTGAGTATGCCATGCGACTCCGTATGTATTATATGGAAAATTAAAAGGAACAGTTGACCGAATCAGCTTCAGTTTTTCTCAAAGTTCATGTTTAATAGAAATGGTCTATGCCAGCAGGGTTAAGTTCAGGATAACAGTAAAGGTAGTTAAGAACACTTAACTGTGGATTTGGAAAATGTCCAGCTACCTGTGCTGAGGCCAGAACCACCATGTGACCACACATGGACATAGCTATAATATTTGAGATGGAGATGTTGATAGCCGTGGAGCAGGTACACATCCCTCCAATCATCACACAATGCTTTATTCCACATACATCTTTCAGCAGCAGGTTAACACAATAACAAAATCAATATCATGACACATTAAATGGCAGCATTCTTTTTTCATACACACATTATAAAATATATAAACTACATGAACATACATGCTGCAGCACTGTACAAATCCAATATGTGTCGTGTGGCAATGCTAGAATCATATAAATTACAAATGACCCTTTACTAGTAGATTCCTTTTTAACCATGCTCTGGGAATGAAAACTGAAACAGCTATGGTCATGTGATGGCTTGCGGCAGAGTTACAAAAATTCATTGCATCACAACAGTTCTAATTGAATACTGAATTAGCAAGGGTTTCTGGTAATGAAGTTTCAAATCACTATATAAGCGACAAAAAAGTATAAAGTGCTGTGGTGTCTTTTTTACTGATGTAATAAAATGATCTATATCTTCATAATTTAACGGTCTGTGTTAAATAAATCGCTCTCTCAAAAAGTACTTACTGTAGATTTACGCAACAGTACTTTAGCACCTGCATCTGTGTTGTCGAAAGACCTTAGAGAGAGGGGTAGTCAGTCTGTTCTGTTTCCTTGTCTTTTACTGATGTGCATGAAGTACATACAGCAGTTTCAGCCTGAATCCATGTCTTTTTTAAATCAGAAAGCAGGAGGATACCTAACCTAAACCTGATGTAAAGAGGTCTAGCAAGATGTGGCCAAACCTAATCCAGGAAATCCTAGAACCCCAGTGCATTTTAACGCAACCAATATTCACAGAGTAAGGTAGATTTTTGATAGTTCTCGATTTGTTGTTTGTATACCTTGTTGGCACGCACTCACTTTACCCGTTCCTTAGTGCTAAGGTTTATACTGGTAGGGATCACCCACAGATTAATAAGGTCTATGTTTTTTAGCATGGGCTTAACATGCTTGGACCAGGGTAGTTTAGAAAACCCTTCCTGGGCAAGGATATCTAGCAATGCAGTACTCAATTTAGTTAACATGTGGGACGGCCACAATCAAAGCCAATACAGGACAGGTTTCAGGCCCATATCATAGATTATACTTTTCAAATCAAGTTTGACTTTGAGTGATATGATCGGCTTAATCTTCGGAAGGCCGAACAGCCCCTCTATGAAATATTTTCAATTATTGATAATTTTGTTGTATTTCAATAGCCCAACAATTCTGTGCCAAAAGTTGACAAAGAGCATGCCTGTGCATTAGATATAATCATAGAGGTACTAACAGCACCCTTACCATGTAAGCGGGCAAATCTACAAAGCGCATTGCATGATCGCTCAAGCCTAAGGTGTGATTTCTCTGATTGTTTATCCCACAATCCCTTACTATCGAACCTATACCCAAGTAGTCGAAGCTGGTGACTTGCCCAAATGTATTGCCACCATGGAGAGAGACAATGTGGGTTCCTTTGTCCTTTGCATATGCAGCTTTAGTTTTTGAAAGATTTAGCTCCTTCCCATTGTCTATTCAAAAAGACGACCTAAAAGGAGTTTTGCGTATGTTTACGTGCTGCATCTTATAAGGCAATAAACCTAAAATTACTTGGCATGTCTCGGCATCCCTTTTTATGTATTGGGATTGTCTCTGCTTTGGTCCAAGATTCGGGAACCAATAAGTCAACCACTATTGTTTTAAATAAGTGATAAAAAAGGTGACCCATATCTCACCATCTACCTTAATAATATCAGCTGGAATTTTATCTAAACCCGGGGCGTTCTAATTTTTTGTGACTTAATCGCTAAACTGATGTCCTCCAGTGTAAAGCGCACATGCTCAGCGCTCGCTAACCTCCCATCTGAAGAGCCCGTACTGCAAGGTTCAAAAGCCGGGTGGATCTCTTTGTGTAGAGTTTTAAAGTGGAAATACCGCCTATCCTCAGTGATACTACCATTTACGAGAACAGCTGCTTCCAGGGATCCCTGTGGCACTACTTTCCAAAAGAGGGTAGTATTGTTCTCCTGTATTGCATTAAGCAGACGGCTCGATTTCCCTTCAACGTACGCCTTCTTTTTGTTAGTGATTAGATTTTTGTACCTGAGTTTAAGAAGTCGTATATTAGCACTGCTATAGTTGCGCCATTTTCATTGCCATAATTAAATCACATTTGGCTTTGTGACAGTCCTTAGGCACAGTGTGTGCATTTGACAGTTGGTTTTTCCACGATTTTACAGGGTTTGGTGAACAGCTGATACATTAGGTAGGTAACCCAACACCTCCGTGCAGGAGGGGAGAGGATCATTGAAGACTTCTTGCACAATGGTAAAAACACTATGATAAATTACGGGTTGAATTTGAGTTACATCAAGGTGTGCCAACCTTAACCATGTTCTTTTAGACCCCCCTACATCTATTATCATACTCCTTTATTCTGCTTCTTTGGAATTAGGCACAACATGAGGGGTGAGTATACAAGGGCAACAGGTCTATGATCGCTCTATACCTTATCAGGGACATTAATACTTTTGACAAAAGCCCAATCGCTCACATCCACCAAGATGTAGTCTATATGTGAAGACTTCTGCATAGGTGGGTGTGGCCAGTCTTTCACCCAATGCTCTGCCATTACATGCCTGTCGCTCCAGATTTAACCATGCTCTTACAAAGTAGAGTGAATGTTTGTCTTGCCTCATTGGCGGGTTAGCTAATGAGTCCGGTATACCCCATGTTGTATCTTGACCATAATATCTATTAAAGGGGTAATGGGTTCAAATTGCAATTTAAAGTCACCTAGCAATAATATGTGAAGCCCCTGCCTCCTCTGAGTCACCAATCTTCAATTCATTGTTTTACTTTTTATAGTAATTCCAGACTATGGTTAGACCTAGGTCTATTATAGATATTCAACAAAAGGATGTTAAGCCCCCCCCCCCAACTTCTATTAGGCCCACCAGTAAATCAAGGTAGCCTGTGGGAATCTCTTGTAATTTTGCATTAAGAGTAGCTTCAATCCAAAGTAGAGGGCCACCACTAGCCCTGCCCTTAGTATGTTTAATTGCAGGGATGCTGAAGATCGTATAACCCTGGAAGAATATCGGGAGAATGGCTCATGTCTCTTGAAAGCACACTATATTGTATTTTCTCATAAAATCACACTAAGTGTTATCGCGAAATCATTTTCTCTCCCAGCAATGTTCAAGGAAATAACACTTAGGTCAAGCGATTGGGTGGTGTTGGTACAATCATCCTCGCTTAAATGTCTTGAGTCAGATAGTGGGGCTAGTCAATCTACACCTTCTAGACCTTCACTGTCTTTCCCATCTTGCTATGTGGTCAGTAGCACACTAGGGACGTTAGTTTCTACAGTTCGTACATATGCCATTGTGTCGCTTTCTTCAGTATGTTTGTCAAGGTTGAGCATCACTCTCCCTCTCAATCCACAAGGGCACATATTGCCAAAGGGAGGGGTACCTCTAAACTCTATGTCAGTCCCAACTCGCGGGTAGGATCAATATCCAATACTTAATGACCCCTGCGCTAAATATACATTGTTTACCTCAAGAAATATGTCATCTCTGTTGTCAACACCTAATCCCGAAATTCTCCTGCATTGTACACTATTGTCTCTAATATGAGAGTGACATCCCTTTTTGAGTGGATCCAATGTATACATGTATTGGTTAATAACGCCATTGTTTCAATTTTTCCTGAATAGTACCTAGGGATATTTACCATGAATACCATATTCTCCACGGTGTGCTTTGTACTGGAGAGTTCTTTCTCTTGGGTTTATACAAGACATAGGAGTTGTTGGAATAGTACAATTGCTCCTATTCTCTTGCATATATGGCTTTCCTCTATTTTGTAGAGTCTGTGTGTTACTACATAGACTACTATCAACTATTTGATTTGAGCCAGACAGACCTTGGCGGGACAAGATATTAAATGGAGTCCTTAATGCCATGTTTTCCATGGATTTGCCAATAATTCCAACATCTTTGGTGTAGTGTAAGACTTTGGGTCTATTAGCCTACAAACAGTTTCACTAACAGGAGCTTCCTTGAGATGGTCTTCTAATAAGGACTTCAAACCTTTAGCCTCTTCACTCAAATAAATTGCTTGCTTCACATCCACAATTTCTTTCAGGAATCCACTACACAAAGAAGAGATATTTCCCTACCTTCGTTTTTGGTAGAGGTAGGGAAATACCTCCTAGGATAGGGATAGTAAAGCATGTCCCCAACCCTTTTGATTTTGAATAAAAGGTCATAGCCAACATCTCATTCCTGCCTCCTCACACAACACATAGTTTTTTGGCAGTGGATACGTCAGGGATACGCTGATCCTCAAGTGTGTGCAACAGAGATTCAATTTCAGTTATAAGCACATTTGCCTATTATATTTGCCGTGTTATAGTATTCATCCCCTTGGGGATCTGATGAGAGGAAAGACTAGCTGAGGCTTTTCTTTTATCCATTGCTACGTGAGGCACACGAGGGTAGATGTACTGAAATGATGTGCAAAAATGCGTACGAATAATGTATATAGGGAGAATTTATATAATTGTCATACAATAGATCTACATATTAAAAGAAAGAAAAGAATCCATAAAAAGAGAGGAAAAGAAAGAAACACCAATTCAGTGTTTAAAAGTGCTGCAACATGTATTCAAGTGAGTGGGTGAAGAATGCCCCGACAGCTTGAGGGGCAGCCAGAGTCCATCTGCCCACGTCACCCCAAGCTCACTGGTTAAAAGAGTTTAAAACTAATGTCAGTCAATTACTGGCACACGAGTAACAATGGAATGAAATCTAATAAAAGAAGGTAGGGCAACACAGTACAAGTACTTGTAGATGATTGACCTTGATGTGACTCCACAGTCTTCACCAGGGAAGCTCCCCATATATCGGCAAGGGGGGGGGGAAATAGTGAGGGCTATGCCTTATTAATCAGACATCAGGAAGTTCATCAAAGCACGTGAGTCACCCCCCCCCTTAGCACAATAAGAATTAGCCAGAAAGTATAAAAGCCTGAGAGTTCAGTAGGAGTATTGATCTCTTCAACTCGTCAGTCGACCACGGTGTAGGAGCGCTTTTCTCCTCAGAAGGTCGACCGCGCGCACACAAGGACAGCCGTTAGCCTGAGCCTGCTGCTGCAGACTGCCCTCGCCCTTCCCTCTGGCTATGCAGATGCTTGACCACTTGGAAGGCTGTTGGTCCTGGAGTGAGCACTCCAAAGTGCATGGACCACGCACAGCAATTTCCAGTTTTGAGCTGCCACAGATTGCCCTTGCCCTTCTCTTGTGCTTCCCTCCAATCAAGTTCTGAATGTGGACAATTGCGAACAGGACTATACACAGTGACTGCCCCACATCGCTGTGCAATAATCTGTCTAGAATTCTGGAGCATTGCATGCTGTGTAAACTATGCACACAGGATTTAGGAAAGATTCTTTAGGTTGTACAATTGAGATGGGGTGGCAGAAACTAAGAATGTCCTGGTGGGTGTCTATGCGTGTTTTATACTTAACCTCTGATCAATGCTGTAATAAAGTTGAAAGGAGTGGTATCGTGCATACTTTTTAAAAAAACTTAAAAAGTGTTCATCAGTGGCACATTGAAGCAAAGTTATAGACTGTATGTGACTATGTAAATTAACCCAAAAATTGAAATTTCTGGTCAGATGTGGTGAGAAACTTTGCAGTAACTGCTACAAAGGAACACAAATTGATTGATGACCGGTAGTCCGACATTGAGCCGGCGCGTAGGGGATTCAGGCACGCGCAGGAGCCACTGCCTTGTGATAGTGCTTCTCTTGCATCGAGGCGTTTACTGGTGCTTGGAGTGGTAGGCATACCTTGGATTTACCTGAGCTGACACTGCTGAGGACCAGCAATGTCTGATCATGGCTGCCACTGGGGCTGAAGCCAATCAGGCAAGTGAATGCTCTTTTGCTCGTGTAAGATGATATGTGTTAAAGATATCTGAATGGTTGGCTAGGAACCAGATTTTGGCAAAACTGGTGTTCAAGAACATAGATCAGTCACCTATTAATCATTTGTGTGAATACTTTGTGCTATGTTGTATGTTATATAATTGGAAGCAAGTGTGTGATGAGATGTTCTAGGCGGTTTATGGTCTTTCCATCTAATGCCATTGCATCTAATGCCATTCCATTGAATTCTTTCCATCGAAAAAATGTGCATCTAATGCATTTTTTGGGGCGGGGTCCCCCCAACCCCTGTTTTTTACCCTTTATAATGCACCTAAACAAATATTAACCCTTTACCCCCACCCAAAAAATGCATTAGATGCAAAGTTTTTAGATGGAATGGCATTAGATGGAAAGACCAGATACCGTTCTAGGTGCACCTGCATTGCTGCGTAATGATAGAGGTTTAATCAGACATGTGCCCTTACAGCATATTATTTCTTAAATTCACCCAGAGTGCAGGCCTGCTTAGCTTCTCGACATGGTTGTCTAGAGGTTTGCTTATTAATGCATCTCATTTGTTTGTTGCACGTGGATTGCTAGTGCTTTTGCAATGGTATAAAAGTACAGTGAATGCCGTTTACTTTGTACACAGCAAGGTGCACATTCCTCCAGCTATTGCGCTGGTTGTGTACCTGAGAGCTGTGATTAGCCCCTGAGTGGGTACACCATGTGTATGTATTTGTGCCACTCGTGGTGGTGGCGGAGCACTTAGGGAATAACCTTTGTAAATGCTTGTTACATGCAACTTATTTTAAAAGTTGGTCCAAGTGCTGAACACTTTGCTTGATGCACTTTAGGTTGCATGCAACTCCAGCAGTTGCACTGAATATGTATTGGGTTTGCTAGGCGCACGCTAGTGTCCATGCTTATCTTGAAGTTGCCCTGGGTATATGTACCTTATGAGGTGCTCATGTGGTTAATTCCATGAGTGTTTGTAGTGCAGTGTGTGTATTTGTGTTGCGCTTGAGATATGATGCTTGTAGCTGCAAGTTTGGAGTAGGTCTTTTGTAAGTGCATGTAATTGTGGGGAAGGCTGTCTACTTGATGCCCAGCAGCGGGCAGCTACTTCGGTAGATGTGCTGGGTTTTTAATGATGGTTGGATAAATGGTAAAATGTCCGATGTTGAAGTTCTTGATCCAGCAGTTTTGCTCAATAAGTTATATTGGGCTGCATATGCATTGTGTGCTGCATGCGTACTGTGGTAAGTTCCTAAGTGGGTGCGTTGTGGGGCTTGTATTTCTGCTCGACATGGGAATGGTGTTATTGCTGTTGTTCTTCATTTGAGCAGCTCAATGTTGGTGGAATCTGAACCTCCTGTCAGGTGATGGTTCTGGGCACCTTGGTTTCACGGTGTTGTTGCTTTATGGTTTGTGGTTCTTGAATGGTAGTGCTCTTGCTCCTATACCACTTTTGCGATGGATCTGTGGAGCTTAGTGTCTGATGAGGGGCAGAAAGCTGTGTTCTGGGTGCTTGATCCTGTGTCTATGGGATCCAACCTTTGCTTGCAATGTCTGCTTTTCCTAGTTATTTGTAATGGGAAACTGTCCCATGATCTGTCTAGAATGCAGGAGCCTAACATGTTGAATGTGGCACGAGTAAAGGAGGACATAGATCTATGTGGGGCAGTTGGAAGAGAGTTGGCATAAGTGATGAATGTGCCTGGTTGGTGAAACTACATGCTTTCTAGTTGACTTCTGATCTATGACTTTATGAGGATTAAAGGTGCTGTCATGAATGTCTCTATCTCTGGGAAAAAAGCATAAAGCGCGAACAGTAAAAATACTTAATGATCTTGTATGGAAAACATGCTAAGACTTCCACTGGAAACATGTAGCACTTAAAAGCAACTTTGCACGCCTTCAAAGACATGCACACGCAATGTTTAATCCTGTTAACATTGAGGGCCTCGATTCATAGAATTTATGCACGGTTCAAAGTGACTTTGCACTGCTGAAAAGTGACTTTGCACTGCCGAGACAAACCCTAATTCATGGAACCGTGCAAAGTGTATTGTTGCAGTGCAAAGTCAGTGCAAGTGGTCATGTTTGCAGTACAAAATGACTTTGCACTGCAAAAATACACTTTGCACAGTTCCATGAATCAGGGTTTGTGTCTGTAGTGCAAAGTCACTTTTCAGCAGTGCAAAGTCACTTTGAACTGTGCAAGGATTCCATGAATCAGGCCCTAATTGTCCAGCTTACCAAAGACCCACAGGAAATACTATATAATGTGTAAGGATGCATGCTTTTTTCAGTGACAAATTAACAGAGCCTTGTGAGAGACAAGGTTCTAAAAGCATGCTTGAATGTAATGTTTTTTTAAGCCAGGCTGAAAGTCACAGTCTTTACTTAGGGAACAGACAACCAAAAGATAAAGCCACAGAGACAGCAGATCTATTTGAGCTAAACACATTATACAAAAGGAATGATAGTGCCGAGGCATTAGACTACGAAATCACAGGGAGAGAAGCAGACGTTACAACACATTCATTCAATTTGCATAAAAACATGGCACCCAAAAGGGGAATATCTTCATTTTTTGGTAATGTTATCTTAAAATCTAGAAAAAGCTCCCGGACAGATCAGGAAGTAGTCATGGGCCATCAACCACGTGTAATAGATGAGGTCAGACTGGATTAGATTCAAAATGACTGGAGGCTCATGGCCTGACACTCTCCCCAAAGGAACCCAGTGGTTTTGAACTAAAATAACAAAATGAACCAGTCTAAATTTGAGATAAGGATTGATAAAATGCCAGGGCTCCTGATAAATAGTAAGCAATCACAGGGCAGTATAGTCGGGCATGTTGAGCAAACACCTAGTAACATTATAGTGGGTTTAAAATACTTTAAAAATCAAAGCTTCCACCTGAGGTGTGATAGCAGCAGAATTAGCCATTTCAGCCAAGTCACATGAAGCACAACCTAGTAGCCATCACTGAAAGTTCACTTTCAGTTCAGAGCTAGATGGGCAATGCATTGTGGGTATGCAAATTAGCTCTAATGTCAAAAGTGACTTGGCTGAAATGGCTAGTTCTGCTTTCACAAAGACAAAGAAACGAGGATCCAAATTGGAACCCTCCCGCCCCCTGCACACTGTTATATCCCGCCATCAGACGGTTAAGGATTCAGTTCAAATTATAAATATACCAGATATTTACATATCAAGGGTACTTCACAACAGTTTTTGGCAACAGTTGTGAAATACACTTGAGATGTAAATATCTGTTATGTTTATAGTTTGAACTGAATCCTTAACTGTCTGATGATGGGATATTACAGTGTGCAGGGGACGGGAGGGTTCCAATTTGGATCCTCATTTCTTTGTCTTTTTATATAGTAGTGGTTCTGTGCCAGGACCATTTTTCCTCCCCCACACATTGAAAATTGTAAATTACCACATTGAATTCTTTCCATTGAAATTTGCTTTTTTACAGTAGGAGTGCACCTATATTTCTCTTTTTAGTTCTGCTTTCACACCTCAGGTGAAAGTTTTTTTTTAAAAAAAAACATTAAACCCCACCATAACTTTGCTGGTGTTTGCTCAACATGCCCCAATGCGTCAACCACAAGGATTCAGACTGGGCTGCACTGATGATCCCTAAGAAGGGTGAAATATGTACACAGTTGTCCGAATCCTTGCGAGCTGTCTGTCTTGGGTCTAAACATGTCTTGTGTATAGCACTGCCCTACAGGCAAAGTCATTTTGACATTTGAGCTATTTTGCATATCCCCAGTGCATTACCCATCTGGCTCTGAACTGGTGGTGAACTTCCAGTGCTGTTGACTACTGGCTGTGGGACTGACTTAATTGAAATGGCTAATTATGCTTTCACACCTCAAAGACATTTTTATGTACATGGCCAGAAAAAGACAAGAAATAAGAACTGTCTGAAAAATATTTAAAAAATAATCACCTTGCAGCTAAATTGACATTCCAATCACTGGTTTACATAATGTATACTACTGTTTTATACTTTTCTTTTCAGGATTCATTGTACTTTTAGTTCATATTTCCAAATCGAAATTGATAATTGTTTCATCAATAACCAGATGGTCTATTTAAAGAATGCCTCCCTGTTATGCAAGCCAGTGGGCCTCATGTCTTGGCAGGTCCTATGCTAATGAGTAACCAAATATTTTGCCCCATGGATTCGTGTAATCATGAGTCATATGCATGGAACGCCATCTGCTAAACCTGTGCAACCTCTTTTGCGGAGCTATTTCACAATCTCACACACAACCTGCTGCCTCGTCCCTCAGAGTGCACCACGCCAGCCCTACCAGATACACAACATGATGCGTTCTCTTATCATGCAAGCCAACCCTCCCGATTTAGGCGAGAGACTCCCGATTTTTCTGTGAAAAATATTGATATTGTTCACGCTCTCCCGCCTAAAATAAATCTTTGCCCAATGCATTCCAAAGGCAAAATCTTTGTCTCCCGATTTTTCGGACAAAATCTCCCTCACAGGTAGGTTGAAATGTTGGCATGTATGTCTTGTGCTCAGACACACCACACACACACTGCAATGTATTCACAGGCATATCATAGCAACACACAGATAAGAACACACAACCACACTCTGATGCCGGGGCCACTTCCAAACACTCTCAGATAGACACAGGGAACACTCAGATTACAGTAGGTTTTATAGATGCAGAAACCGATTTAAGGACACACCAGCTCACACACAGGATCTCATTATTAGTCTGGTAGTAATGGTAAAACAGCTGTTATTTTCAATACCCACTCTTCTCACTGCCGCCACATTATGGCACATGGGATATTTACAGCATATTGTTCCATCTCACCAGCAAATGTGATAAATATCGCCTGATTTTGAGGTAAAATACTCAATCTGCTTTACCCAAATGTGTACCCTTGCCCAAAAGATGGACTTTTTAATATCATTAAGTTTCATTAGGTTTTAAAAAATGTTTTTCCTGTAGCGAAGGAAACAAAAAACTCCCTTTACCGCAGGAAAACCAAATTCTGCATGCCGATACCCAAAGAGGGTAAAGTGCGCTTCTTCGATGCCCTCCCTCTCACCCCATAAGAAATGCTACACAGAAGAGTGCAAAAGGGTCCTTTGCTGCATTATAAAAATTGCACAGTAGTAGTATGATACTTTACTGTCTACAGAGTATACAGAGTTTCAGAAATACTGCCTGCAGCATTTCCGAAAGTGCACCATTTAATGCAGTAAATCTCTACTGAATCTGTGCATGAGGTGATGTTAATCACTGCAAGCAGAGTCAAACAAAATAGCCAGAAAAACACAGACATGCTCACACGAAGTCAACAACAAAGAGGTGCATACATGTGCACGTGCAAAGATATGCACATTTGCACATTGTCACATCCATCAACCTCCACGAACAGTACTGCGCTACTGTATAAAATGCCAAGCCCAGCACTGGCACCCTCCTGTTGTAAAGTCCTCCGCTCCTCTCTAGCTAAAATACATTTTTTTTTAAAGTGGTTATTTCTAAATGTACGCAGTGACAGGCATAAACACATGCAGAGACTCACATATACACAACGTTGCACACAAAACAGGCACTCACAGAATGATACGAGCTTCCTCAAATGATCTATAATGATAACAGCATCTCTGAAGGTTACGCTTTTCAGTGCACCGTACGTACCTCTCTTGGGGGTGAATGTGTGCCTTTAAAAGCACATGGTCTCCATGATTTGAACACAATGCCTTCGCCTCACTGTGCAATCTTTCCTCGCTTCCAGCTCAGCTGAAGGAAGCTTGGCTGCTGTATAGGCAACATATGAATCTTTGGATGGGCCAGGACTGATCCTACGATAACCCCTAGGGAGAGAAACTGCGAAGGGAGTCCTTCCTTTCTCAGGGCCCCTTTGCCACTGACTCTTTTTCTAACCTGGCTGTCGCTTAAAAAGATGTTGTCATTTGTAAAATTCCACTTTTGTTCTCTGCCAACACACGTCAGATAGGAGGAACAAGGAAAGGGAAGTTTCACCTTCCAAGGGCATTAGCAGGCGAGATCAGGGACAATCCCTCATTAGTCACCGACCTGAGTGATGCTGTGGCTTGCAGACGTAACACGCTTCCAGGCCCTCCTCGCCCAATCTCATTTATAATGCATTTCTCCTGGATGCCTCAGCAAGGAGTCGGGCCTGAAGAGCTCAAGTCTTTTTGGAATAGGTAGTGCCACTCCCTTCGCGTGCCGAGCAGATGGCCTAGTCTGAAATGCTTTTTGGATTTGGCACATATGGTGCCAGAAATTGCACGGTATTAGCACTAGGGCAAAGTTTGCCCTATTTTTGAAAACACTGGGCCATATTAGAAAACTATTACACCATGGCAAGTGCAGTTTAGGATGATATAAGCACGAGGGCAAAAATTACCATAGTACATTAAAGATACATTTTCAATGAGTTTTTTCATCAGGGCAAAGTTTGCTCTAGTCCTAATACCATTTCGCATTAGCACTAGGGCCAACATTGCCCTGTTGTAATATTGCAGTGTAAATGTATCTTTTTTGCCCGAGGTCCATTTTTGCCCGGTGCTTATACCATGACAAACTGCGCTTGGCATGGTGCATAACTGCTGAACCCATATGCATGCAAATTATATTGGCCAAACCCTTACTCTCACCAGTAATAAGTTAGAGCACACACTTGTCAAGTGTTGGCAATAAAAGGCCGTAGGATTTTATTGTGCAGATATGGTTATGGAATAGCAATAATCACATATAATATCATCATACTTTTGGGCACCGGATCCAGAGGTTACCCCCTCTGGCCCATGCCGCCTTATTGTCCCACGACTTGTATTGAGCACCTTACAGTGTCCTTCTTCGTTTTTTCTTTGTTCTTCTCCCTTCTTTTGTAGGGTGGGTGGGTTTTGTGGTAAAGAAACAAACATTGGAGGACGCTGAGTGCACAGCGAACCTCCTGTTTGTTTGGGTCCCCGTTCAGGGTCCACAAACAAGTAGTGTTGTCTTAGAGCATGCTGCTCTTATTTATAAGACCCAGGGGAGCCCTGGGTCTTTGAAGTGCATAGTGGGGGAGCTGTAGTCCAGCCCCCAGGCCCGTGTAGCTGACTGTCTAAGCCCCCAGGAGGGGGGGCAGGTCCTTGACCCTGCTCCCCGCCTGATGGCTACCTTCCTGGTGCTTAGCACCTTGCTGTTTGGAGGAAGGGTGAGGTGATTGTTCACACCTCACCCTTCCCTTGCTTTTGTGTACAGGAGACTGCATGGCTCTGTGTACGTGGGGGGAGAGGAGCATGCTTGGGGGTAGGGGCTGCCCCTCTTCCAGGCCTGCCACATGGTAACATCAGTTACCCTGCCTCACCTTGGGCGGCCCTGCGGCATTGCCCAATAGTTTTCTTATATGTCCCCCCATTGTTTTTAAAAATAGGGCAAACTTTGCCCTAGTACTAATACCGTGCAATTTTGCACTTGCACCAGTGCAAAGTTTCTGTAATCTGGCCCATGGTGGTATATTAGCGCAACCTTTTGGCAAAACAATTCTTCCTAGAAGAGAATTGGGTTCCATATACAGAATATGTGGTCTTCATGGCAACTAGCAATGCTATTGGCTGCATTACAGAATTTTGTTTTGGTGTCCTGCCATTCACCAGGCTTTTTTTCTGCACAGCATGTCAGTGCCCAGGCTTGAGTTAACAAAAGAAAACTGCAATTATCACCCCCGGCAAATGTAGAGGACTAGCCCTAGTCACATTTCTAGTCCTACGCACAGTCTTATTCCTAGTCCTCCTCAAAGTCCTAACCATAGCTAATATTTGATGCTACATTTCACTGAATGATTTTAATTTCTGCATTCCAGGCAATATATGAATGGAATTAAATTGCAGTTTTCAAAACAGAACTCAATTATTTTATTATACACACAAAACAATTATTACTATGACTATACAAATAACATAATGTATACATTAAAAGATCATTACACTAGAGTAAAAAAAAACAATCTGACTAGCTACTTCAAACATTCAAGATTTTCAATGTATCAAAAATCATATCCCAAAAATTGCTTGTAAGCTTCAAGGCATAGGTTTGTCATTATTAATGAGGTCTTATTGGACATTTAATCTTTGCATAGAAATAGATCTTTCACTTACCAGACCATCACATTTTGCTAACAGATATTCAAACGTTTTGATCACTGAGCCACATAATCTAGCTGCAAGAGGTTTAAAAGGAATTTGTGAATCTGACTCCACGAACAGAAGAAGTAGCTCAGACATGCCCACGTACATTAACAAAATGATCGTGCCTACCCCATAACTCCTGTACTTGACCATGCCGCACTTATCCTTCATGACTTGCACTTCTGCCCCACATTAAGACAAAGCCGGATACCAGTAAATGTGCCTGCCTTGGCCATTCAAAGGGTTACTTGACGTGTTGGTACTGCCACTTGTTTCATGTTTGTTGTAATATGAAGAACGTACAAGCACCAGAATTTCTGTGACCGTCGGAGCCTTAGCAAAAGCATCACCCACGCTATGTAACCCAGATGTCAGCTCCGATATCGTATACTCGCTGCGACTAAGCAAATATTTGGCTGTGCAAACTCATCCAATGTTTAATACTCCTTGTCTATATGTCACACTTTTGCATTGTAGCCAATTTCCTCTTTTGTTTTTCCCATGCCTGGTGCCCCTGTGAGTAAGCACACTATGATACTGAAAATAAATACATACATTAACAAAGCAAATGTGGAATCTTTCTCTATTTTCCAATCAATGTGCAGATGGGCAGCTGAAAGAAGCAAGGTTTCATATAATTTCTTTGCTGCACTTGGAAAATATATCCTTCAAACAGAGTGGGGGTGGCAAGCCTTTTCAACAATCTTTCCAGAATCTGCCAATGACTTCAGCGATTTAAGATTGACAAAAATGATTGAAAGATCTGCAACTGTCAGGGCACTTTTTGCCTCTTTCTTGAAGAATGCAAATGACTGGAAGCTGAAAATATGAAGGTCAAGTCTGCTTAGGTCCCCATGAAAAGACAGAGATACCAATTAACATCTTGCGCGTTCTTACTGAAGAACACTGTCCTTAATAGGTGCATAATGGGCACACCTCTCCCAAATCTTTGCACATTGATTGACATTAGCCATAATGTTCAATAGAGGACAGTTTTGACTCCATGAGAATAATCTGCACAGAAATTCCATGTGCCAAACCCACATTTCGACTTATGATTTTTCGTCAATAATACTTATAGTTAAGTTTGCGGTCAAAAACTTTCCTTCGATAACAAAACGTGACGCCTACTCAATATCATGGCATGCAGCTTGCCACATGCTTTGTGTTATCTACCAAAGCACATGGGATTTGTTTTTGTGTAATTACTCGCGACAGAACATGCCGTTAGCATTTGTAATAACGGCAGACACGCGAGTCACCCTTTGCCACAATGCACCTTTTGCTGTGATGCACCTCCAACACAGTTCAATTCTATTTCCCCCTCAACTAGAGGCCTAAATATGACTAGCTACAGCTTTCCACTTTCTCCATGGCACGGCGCTACATGAAAACTACACTGCGCATGCGCGAGTCTTTGGCCAAACCCTGGGTGTCACGGTATCCACTGTCCTGCAGAGCAGGCACTGAATGACATCGCAATCTTGCCTCCACGCACCAGGGCTTTTTTATTGGCCTAAAATGGCCGACAATTACAAAAAATGATATTATCTCTGCTTTACTTATTTCTAAGAAATTAGTGTGGCGGTTTTGTCATCGAGGGATCAGTCTGTGTATTTGTGGGCTTGGCGATTTCCATCCCCGGATCAAATTAATCTTCCTATTAATTAGTTCGGAACTACTCAGCGAACAAAGTTGATTCATTTATTTTGTTGATTTTGTTTTTCTGTCTACAAACCATGGATCATTAGCCAACACATCTGGCTGGGGCACTGATTGATTGATGGACATCTGTGCAATTGTAAAAGGGGAAAAACAGGATATATACATAAGGGCATCATGAAATGGCGGTGCTAAAAGGGGGTGCAGAAGTGACCATGAACAATATGTAATGCCCTACTATTAATCATGGGGCTATGCTCAGCCCGGTCTTCCACTGCCTTGCTTATAATTTATTAGGCGAGGCCAGATCCTATGTGTTACCTCAGTACTCTGTGTTCCTGCTGTGAAGTATCTTTCGTGTGAAATTCTAGCGCTGACTGGGCCGCCCAGCTGAAATAGAGTTAATTTGTTAACCTTCTGGAAAGCACCCAGGACTGCATTGAGGTCTGGTGTCCTCACGACTCACACATTTTCAAATGGATGATTTCTGTCTACGAAGGATGCACAGTCAAGACACCAAGCAGGTAGTTGTCTTTGCAGAGCAACTTAAGTGAGTTGGTTTTTTTCAATGGTTATCACTCCTGCGATTGTGGTGCACTTCACATCTTTCTAATTTGGGACATTGTATTCTTAGTGTGGCTACCTGTAGCCAATATGCTTTGATTACGAATTAATTTCTGGGTCCCTTGGAGCAGTATAGCCATGATGAAGATTAATGGGCTGTGTCTTTTCCATAATAATAATATCAGACTTTTAAAAAGCCCTTTATGAATGAGTGCACCCACATTTAAGTCCTGTAGTATTATTTTTACACCAACTCAATGGATGTCAATTTAACAAACGTGAATGGGTGACTTTGACTTGTGATTTCAGGGTGCACACTCAGATGTATTGCCTGCTGGTTATCTTACTGATCTTTCTATTTGTCAAATTCCAAATCTCTATCGGGACCTGCTGTGCTGTTGGGTGACTTTCCTGGGTTCATTCGAACACCTCAGTTTTTAGCATTTAAGCTTTTATCATGTCCATATATTTTTTGACATTTTTTTTCTAGTTGCAGTAACCTAATTGGGATCCCTTGGTATCTATCTATCTATCTATCTATCTATCTATCTATCTATCTATCTATCTATCTATCTATCTATCTATCTATCTATCTATCTATCTATCTATCTATCTATCTATCTATCTATCTGTCTGTCTGTCTGTCTGTCTGTCTGTCTGTCTGTCTATCTATCTATCCATCTATCTATATATATATCTATCTGCCTATCTATCTTCACTGAAAAAATGTTAGTTGAAATTTAGTTAAGTTGATCAGATTTATCGCAACAAAACCCTTGAAATTCAGCAGACGCTAGAGGTGATGACCGCTTAACTCGACGCATTCCTGTTGCAATGTCCATGAGCACCTACATATTATAAGAGAAGGGATTCACAATGAGATTCAAAATGGCAGTATGGGGGACATTGCATTATGGGGGATATCAACAGGAACGTGGCAAGTTAAGCCGTCCATCACCTCCCACATCTGCTGAATCTCAAAGGTTTGTTGCTATACATCCGGTCAACTTAACCAAACTTTAACAGAAGTGTGTCCACTGCACATGTTCCCTCTGTCTTCTGGGCCCACTAGCCAGGTCCTTTGGCCTTGGCCGGTGGGCATGGCCTTCGGCAGTGCCCACTGTATATTTTACAACACTACCATGCCACTAGCCATGACCAATGGGCAGGACCGAAGGCTGTGTCCACTTTCCACCTACCCCCTCACTGTAGCTGTAAAAATCCTTTCTTTACTCTCTTTTTTAAAATCTTTTCCCCTTAACCGTAGTTATAATAGCAATGTACTACAGATAGCCGTGTTATCTGTAGTTATCCAATACCCACGATTATCGGAGAAATTGCAGAAAATAAATGTTTCCCTTCTCTCACCAGGTAACCCCCTAATCTGGGCATGCTCCCCACCACTCCCCTCAAGTACTCCTTGTCTCCTCAGCCCTCTCCCATGCCCCATCAACACCCATAATTTCCTGTGCAACACTTTCAATCCTGATCTCGTTTTCTTTGAGAACTGCGGTTATCCCACTGAATAACCGTGGCTACAAGAAAACGTTTGTGCTCTGAACATGGTCCCTAACCCCCCTCTAACTTCCAAATTTCACACGGTGTCCTCTTTCCCACTCCCCACCTCTAGCCTGATACCATTTCATCGTTTTTCCTCCTCCTAATGGCATTTTTCTGCCTTTTTGTTTTCGGGTAGCCACAGGTATATTTTATGTATTGAACCAAAAAATAAATGGCTGCATTTTCACTTGTTGGAGAAGGGGGCACTTTCAAATATTAAAACACTACAGGATGCAATAACCCCAGTCCCGTCTCCCCCAGAAATCGAGTCAATGCTTCCTGCCTAAGGTGTTTCATATCTGGTCCAATTCCATCCAGGGGTTTTCGTGGTGTGCTCGAGCAAACATTTTTCTCTATGGGAAAAGGAATGGGGACTAGGCCGAAACTGCTTTTTTTTCCTCTTAATCTTCTTACTTTCTTAACAGATCTCTCCCATAATATCCAGCCTAGGGTGGGGGTGAGGGGTAGCGGGTTGGGGGCGGACGGGATGCGGGGTCTTGAATACAATTATGTCTGCAAAATTTCAGCCAAATCCGTCATGCGACTGCCGCACTATAATATATATATCTATATTCACTGAAAAAAAGTTGTTAGTTAAGTTGCACTAATAAAACCCTATGAAATTCAATGAAAAAACGTTGTTAAAGGGACATCATGGTTACAAGTAAAACCTGACAAACCCTAGACATTTGCCAGGTATGGTAAGATAAGCAACCATAACTCGCCCCACCACTGTGCACTGCTAAGACTAACACCCAGGATATGAAAGATGACATCACAAATGTCATTGATGACATTACATATGAAATTAAGTTTGATGAAAAGTCCCTACAAGGGGTTGTGTTTATAACGTTGGTAACAGGATGTCAGGGGTGATCGGGAGACCTATCATGAAAAAGTTAATCTATTAAATAATGCACTCATCTAAACAAAACATTTTGGAGTGTTGTTGTTAATACAAGAACCTAATCATACATAAACATAGGCAATGGCTGCAGCATGCACCATAGAAGTACAATATTTATAATATTATAATTTTGGACAGTTAAATAATGAATGCTACCTTATAAGAGTAATGTTAAATATGTAATAACTAGCTAACAATTCAAGACTTACACTTGTGCTACTACAAACAATACATATGAAGACCCACAATGCATACAAATCAGAGGCACATACAAGGAAACTAAAGTAAGGAAGAAAGAAACAGCATCACCAGAAAATGTTAATAACATTAAAGTTAATCTCCATGCACACAAACAAATTGTGTATTTGAGGCCTGCGTATTGCCCCATGTATGTGCACCATGAGCTGAGACCAAACCCTAAGGAAAGTACTTTAAGAATATATCACAGGGTTAACGTCTAGATATATAGCACCTTTTGAATTTTAATATTCTGAATGTCAGTGAACAAAACCACCTGGCCTAGATATGTCAGTGAACAAAAAGAAATGGCCTAGATATGTCAGTGAACAAAAAGAAATGACCCAGATATTTGATGCCATCAGTGATGTCATCTTTGATATCCTGGGTATTAGTCTCAGCAGTTCACAGTGGTGGCATGAGTTATGGTTGCTTAGCTTACCATAACTGGTGAATTTCTGGGGTTTTTCAATTTTACTTGTAACCATAACATCCCTTTAACAATGTTTTTTAATTGAATTTCATAGGTTTTTATTAGTGCAACTTAACCATAACGTCCCTTTAACAACGTTTTTTCTGTGACTTTCATTGGATTTTACCAGTGCATGCTAATTTACTACAACTTACTAATATCATACTTACCCAAATATAGCAACATTTGTGTCCAATTTACAAGGTTTCACCTTACAACTCTTCCATTTCCCACCTTCTAGCACCATTTTTAACACTTCTATAAACTTATTGCAACTATTTGCACTGATTTTGCGTCTGTCAACATTCGCCGACGTCATCGTGGACCTTCCGGACATTGTCATGTGACCACCCACTCGCGCAGCATGATGACGTGTTTGCGATCGTGTCCGCACTTCACGATCGGGTCCCTGCTTCGCGGACAGTATGGAACTACATTTTCCGCTCATCTAGGTACTTTCAAGCTCAAAATGTTCCCCTTGCACAGCTCCTACACCTATTCTTACTCATTATCCATTAACAATATAATACATAGCACATACTTGAAGGAATATTAGCAAAACTGATATTTATCCTAAAAATGGCATCAGCTATTGCCATCCCTCCTCCCCAAGAGCCACCACCACCACCAGCTGGAGTACGTACACAACAAAAGAAGCGCAATATTTCAAAGGACAATCAAGAAGACCAGGAAGATGAGGTAGAAGAAGTGAATCATAGGTGTGGCAGTTCTTTACCACTGTTGGGAATGTACCAAAGGCTTAAGCTACCTAAATTTAAATGCACAACGTTGTACTCAGTCGTGGACCACCTGGACAGTACTCCTACGGGACCACATCCATGCGCTGCCACACTGAATACAACCACTACAATGCTCTCGGAAAGGCTGTTCCTTTCTTAGCAAGTAGTAGGCTGTCTTCTTCCACTTCATCTTCCTCCACCTGTACTGTAACCACTTCTGTGGGACACAAAATCCCACCAGCTACCTTGCAAGCAATAAAAGAGGCTGTTGATCCATATCTTTTGAAGACAGCAGTACTCTGTATATACTGCAACACACTACTCTGCAGGCGGGAGTAACTTCAAAAGTGCTTTTGAAGCTGTAATCAAAGAGCATGAGAAGCTCTGCCGCCTACCTTAAATGTAATACATGTGTAACATCTTCCCATGTCCACCTGCACCTCCATATTAGTGCTTGGTGACTATTTCCTCATTTTCCTCCACACCTTACAGTCTTACCTCTCCTACAAAAACGAAAAAAGAAAAACAACAACAAAAAAGGTTCCATTAGGATCCACCTTTTCAGTTAAAAAATAGAACTAAAACAAACTAATCTTATATACTCCATCTACTTTACATTTCTCAATAAAGTAGACTCAATCAGATTCTATCAGCCAAACTTCAAAGGCCCTCCCGACACTGATTACATTTACCCGCCCCTAATGCTAACATTACTAAACGCTGAGAATGAGCTCCACCTATTTGATTGACAATGGTAGGCAGCGTAGCCTAACATACCCTGTCATCACCAATGTCATAAGGTTATCTAACGCAGAACAAGGAACTTAACACACACACCGACAACAAATGCAAAATATTTGTTTCTTTTTAGAAAAATTGTAGAAACATTTTATTTTGAAGAAAACAGCAGTAGTCAGGACCGTAACAAGTACTTTTCATTTTTACACAACAATGAAAACACTCAATTAATTCCACAAAAACTTCATTAACTTTTTCAAACATAGTTCATAGCTACCGAACTTTGCATTGTTTAAATTTTTAGTGAAACTGTCAACGGTAATCTTCTACTACCAAATCTGATCATCGATCGATCAATGCAAGTATTTGCGTTCTTCACCAAAAATGATCTTCCATGACCGACGAATAATCTATGTACATGGTGCTCCATCACAGATGAGAAATTAGTGCTTTAAAATGGAAATAAATGCAACACATTCACATCCGCACTTTTCTAGAAACTATACGATATCATGTTGCTCCTTGTTACTGCAACTGCGAAAGGACAGAGTGTTATCTGACGATTGTCCCAGATGATTGTTATCACATATCCATTGTTGATAATTATTGTCCAAATACTGTTGAAGAAGCCGTCGGCTGGTAGACTGTACCCATGACACGCACACAGCGGGACTATATAACTATGTAAATCGAAAATGCAAAAACATATTTCAGTAATCACTTTATAGTTAAATATACACAGTACATTCTTATTTACATGTATGATGTCTATTCTTTGCGTCAAATTGAACATTCATCCTTTAGAGTGTTCATCGTATAACACACAGTGCACGTTCAAGGCACACTTCAATAACTATTATTTAACATTTTACTTGCATGTTTTGCAAATCCATTCTTCCGATGTAGCGGAGGACCAACCGCTTGAAAACATTGTTTTCTGAAATGGAAACTTTACTTTTCGATGTCAGCTTTCAATATAGTGAATCTTATAATTTCTTTGTGGATTTCCGACACAAGTACTAAAATTCTTAGTGCGGTGTATTGAAGGACATAACAATGAGACCCTTCAGCGTGCCCGAGTCAGTTTTGTTTTTTGGAAACACATGCCATAAAAATTAACAATGTTACTGGCAAACAGTGTACGGAAAAACAACGAAATATTTCAATTAAACCACATATCACAATATTTACTTCTATTTTACCGGTATCAATGCGCCTGTTCCCAATACATTTACATTTTTCTTAAAAAAATAACCTCAGACGCGGTGCACACAGGCACAGATTTCCCTATACGTCAATAGCATTGTGCCCCCTGCTCTCAGCTTTAAGAGGCGTTTCCCTAGCAGAGAGTTGGAGCGGCAAGATCAAATGTATCTTAAAGAAAAGTAGTTTGACAGAAACAGCTGCAGGTAGCTTTCCCACACCCTAGAAAGCCTTGTGGATAATTCAAGGCTCTTCAATTTCATCCTTAAAGCAACCACGAAGGCAGCAGAGTTTGTCCGACATAATTGCTGGAACTTAAAGGGATAATAGTGACGATAAGACAAGTACACTGATCACGTAAAAGTGTAGACACGAAAAGTGGAGTACAAGCTTACTAGCTTCTGTGTACATCTGAATTCATGCGCACACCCCTCATTGCCATCCACAGCATGATATAAATGTGCAAAGACCACAGGTGCATGTTCATAATGCACATTGGCAATAGAAATGTCTTTGTCTGTTATTTAAATGTTGGCTAATACTGTGGCACATAAACATTTGGTCTATTGCAATCTGTAGCCACTTATCATGGTATTTAATTTGCTGCGTGTCCAGACTTCATTTACTTTATTCATTTATTTCTTTGTTATTTGTGAAGCCCCTATACCCAAAAACAAATGTGTACATCGGCACAAGACCAAAAAAGGGTGGTGGGGCCAGGGAACAAAACAACAATGATATGATATGATAAGTAATTTATAACACACCTGCACACAGGTGTTTCGAGGCGCAACAAGACAAGGAAGGGAAACAGAATAAATGATCTTACTAGGCCTTGTGTCATTCATATCACGCAAGTGCAACAGGAAACGAGAGGAGAAGTGGCAGGGGCATGGAAGGGGAGAGTTCAATAAGCAACCTCCAGTAAGTGACGCCGGGGTGGCCAGTTCTAACTAAGTGCAAATAGGCATGGCACCATGTGCTTGCAGATACAGTCCATAGTGCGTGGTGGGCCCGGAGACAGTGCATGAAGCTACTGGTCATAAGGCAACCTGGTCCCCATAGGGTTTACCGGATGGCCAGGTAACCAGTTAGTGCAGCAGAACGAGAACTTCAGCAGGGGTGAGAGAGAGTTTCAGAAGCATAAAAGAAAGTCTTCAATTACTTGCAGACCCTGAGGTGTTCCTGCTCAAGTTTGAGAGAGGCAAGGCAGGGAATCTGTTCCAGAGGAATTTACCAGCCAAGGAGAGAAAATACCCCCCCCCCCCCACTCTCTACCTAGAGAAGCATCTAACCCTCAGAGAGTTGGAGGTGGATGAGCAAAGGGCTGAAGACGAAAAATGCTTACGAAGATGAAGTTGCAAGTAGTATGGTGCCTAGCCCTCGAAAGCCTTGTGAATAATACAGAGGGCCTTGAAATTGATCTTTGCAGCTACCAATTGGAGCCAATGTAGAGAATTCAGGACTGAAAATATATCATCCCTTGAGTTAAGGCCAAAGACAAGTCTTGCAGTCCTGTCTGGATGAGTTGCAGAGGTCGAACAGTAGAGGCAGGACGATTTAGAAAGAGGCTGTTACAATAGTCCAGCCTACACAGAACTATAGCTCCTGAGACAGTAGGCTTTTGGGGCAAAGTAACAAAAGCAACAATACCACTCAGTAGCTGCAGTTGGTGGTGGTACTTATTGAAGACGCCCGTAATGTGAGTACAGAAGGAGATGACACCAAAAATGTTTTTCTCACCGGAAGGCGTAGGCAAAGGACCCAAGGAGGACAGCCACAGTTAAATAGGGAAGACCGTAGCAGGGGTCTCATAAGAATGATTGCAGTCTTACTGGCATTGAGGCAGACATTGTTGGATGCACACCATTCCTGAATCGCACATACACAGTCCGCAATAATCGAGAGCGGAGAGGAGACAATGCAGTACACAGCTTGAAGCATGTCATCTGTATAACACTGAAAGTTAGAAAAGAATGTAGAGATTAGGTGCACTACAGGTGCCAAGTAATGGTTGAAGAGCTACAGGGAAATATGTGGTCCCTGGTCTTGAGGCCAATGATTAGTCTTGCAGCCTTATTTCGAATTACATGGAGGGGCCGAGAAAGAAAGTGGGTAGATTAAAGAAGAGGCTGTTGCAATAGTACAGCATACAAAGTACCATAGTTCTACAGACGTTGAGCTTCTAGGTAAAAGTGGGAGGAGGATGAGGTTGGGGCAAGCGCAATAGGCCCTGGACAATGTTCAAGGGACACATACATATGTTCATTGCAGGAACAGGATCTTCAAAGGGGAGTCTGGACTGCGGTGGCCATTTGGATAATAGTCACAGTGCATAAAATGCCTTTCAGGTGCACATGGTATACCACACCTTCAGCGTCCCCATCCACCCAGCCCCCTTTGCGAGCACACGATCACAGGTGCCAACTGCCCTTGATACTGGAGGGGGGTATATAAGGATAAGGAGAGCGCATTGGCCAATTCACATGTTATTGCACACCAATATGTAACAATACTCTTATATGTTTGAATGGGTAGTGCACTTACAAAACTTTCTCACAACTGTTTACCTTCAATTATTTTTAATATTTGCATTTAGTTTGGTAAGGTGGATATCAAAGACACTGCAAATTATACTGCTGAGGTTCACATACTGGCTGCATCACTCCACGGTACTGTCCGCTGTCACTGGGGAATTCACCAATAATAGCCCAAACCACACAAACAGGTATGACTCTTCGGATGCAAAATCCCAGTCTTCCATGAATCGACCATGTAAATGTGGGATGTGCCACAAACCTGCACCACCTGTGTAACAGATACAAACATAAATGATTGAAATGAAAGCAATAATTGCATTTTGTTTACACTACTTTTAAAATGTATAGCATTGTTTTCATTCATAAAGTACCTTTTCATACAAAGTATTAACAGTACATGTATTTTGCGATCCACAAATAGAACTCTCTGGTCCATTTAAAATCAGTAACACAAATGGAGAAAAATTGTTATGCTAATGTAACAATGAATGTACTCTTTCAATGGTCACCAATTTTTCACAACATTTACTTAAACGACTCAGACCAGTTGTATTTGCAAATGCTCCTCCTTCATAAAAATGCCACAAACAATCCTGAGAACACTTACAGTGTCTCAGGTATAAAGCAACAATTGGAATACTGTGCAGGAATGGTAACATTTACCATAAACACACAGGAAGACTCACAAGAATTCCTAATATACTTACTACAAGTACTGGAAACCAAACACATCCCTATAAATTAAATCTTCCAGATTTCATACATGTGGAAGCATACATGGACTCTCTACAACCATGTTTCACAAGACCACATTCCTAACAAATGATTTCTATATGTATCCATACCAAATTGCGAATCTATTCCATTTCACCAGCTCCTGCAGAATGCAAATCATGGCATATTATGCCCTTTTTGCAATTCAGACAATCGTTCCGCCATACAAATACACTCACATAGCCAATATGCCATATTAATGCTTCTAAGGTACAATGCAAATGGTACCAAAAATAACTGTAAACTTTCAAGCTTCACACACGGCCAAGTATCTCTTGGAAAGAAAACATTCACAACAGTAGGTACAATATACCACGCTGGTGCGACAACTACTTCTGGGCACTGCACGGCATATGTGGAAAAAAAAGTAGTTGGTTTGAATGTAATGATACCTCCATTACCCCAAAACATAGGTTACCAGAATATTTAACAAATGCTTACTTAATGTTCCTTCAACCCACATTTAGTCACTAAACTATAGCACAATTAATAGAATATGCCAGCAGGTATCTAACTGCATCCATGATACTGCAAGAACACTTCTGAAAGTCAATCTACTTAGAATACAGCAAGAGGTGTCTAACTACTTCAAAAACACCCTTCATTGCAAAGCACTTCAAATACGCCACCTCTATTCTTATATGACAAAACATCTTCTGACCTCTAATGTAGTTAAACAGAGGGGGGTCTGGGAAACTCTCTACCAGCACAAACACAGACCATTGACTTGTTCTTGGGTGGATTCCCCTGGGAGAGTCTCAACCAAGTCTTTAGCTCACTGTTCTTTTCACAGAGAAGAAATGTCCCCACATATCAGTCTTTGTCCTGCCCATGGGCAGTCCAGCACCGAAATGCTAGGCAATTCTCCTCTGAACAAGAGTACCACAGTAACCCTATACATGTGTTTCAGCCTAGTTGGGCATCATCAGGGAGGTGAAGCTGTGCCTCTCTAAGAGCAGCGAGCAAGGGGTCCACGTCTGGATTCCCCTGGTAACTTAGGGTGAGACCCAAAGTTACTTGGTATGCAAAACAGAGGGGGGTCGGGGAAACTCTCTGCCAGCACAAACACAGCCCATTGACTTGTTCTTGGGTGGATGGCCCCTGGGAGAGTCTCAACCAAGTCTTTAGCTCACTGCTCTTTTCACAGAGAAGAAATATCCCAACATATCAGTCTTTGTCCTGCCCAGGGGCAGTCCAGCACCGAAATGCTAGGCAATTCTCCTCTGAACAAGAGTACCACAGCAACCCCATACACGTGTTTCAGCCTAGTTGGGCATCATCAGTGAGGTGAAGCTGTGCCTCTCTAAGAGCAGTGAGCAATGTAGTTAGTATACGTCAACAGGTATCTAACTATTTCAAGCATTCCCTTAATTACAACATACTTCAAACAAACATACTATCACCTTTACACTCACATAACTATAATCGTTTTTTTTTATCCAGTACAGATTATTTTTCCCAATGACCCAATAATTATATAATTGCAAAACACAGCAGTGTGTCATACACTAATGTTGCGCCAAGCACAGTACTTAAAATGTACTGTTTATGACGGTCTAAAAAAGAAAATGTATATTGAAAACTGTATACCAATACAGCTTTTGAACTATCATGCTTAACCAACTGTACTGTGTTTTTTTCCCCAGAAAAGAAACCAGATATTGCAGCTTCATGATGCTACAACACTAAGTAGCCACAGCAATCTTAATTAACTACATATTCTTTGAGCACTAACCTCAATTGTACTACAATCATAAGTACTGTATGATTTGTACTCCCACTACATTACGTACAATTACTTTACACATATTCCTACTATGGTGATTGTGACCAGTGCCCCCCGACTCTGGCCACTAACCACAACATAATTAACTGTATAACAAGTGTGTATCATGCACGTCAACTAAAAAAAACTCACCCCCTGCAATTGAAATGATGTCCGCGGACACTGAAATTGACCACGGACCCGGTGGCATTTTCAAACCCTTTTTTCACCTATAAAAACAGCTCTATCTTACCTTCATTCCATTTCCCTGACATTTATATGCCCTCTTTCAGCGATCAAATAACCCCAAATGTCTTTCCCAAGCTGTCCGTTCACGACACTGTCTGTGAATTACTGCGGTGTCCGTGGACAACTACCGCACCTACCGGCCTTTATCAACCTTCAAAAACAACCCCATATCCTCTTTTTTCCACTCCTCCACCCTTCCCAGCCCCTCTTTCCACCACCAAATGACTTAAAATATGTTTTGCAGATATTTTCCCCACTGTGCTGTCCGCGGTGAGCTGTGTGTGTCCGCGGATCCAACAAGGCGGGCGCTTAAAAAAATTGGACCCACCTCATGTTTTGTACTGACCAGTCAGCGGGCACATCTGATGTCCGCGGACCACAAGCCACCTTTTGGATCAATCGGATGTCCATCAGTGGATTGAATAGGGAAATGAGTCTGCGGACCGAATCCAGATATAACACATTTATTTTGACTTACTTTTTGGTCGTTTTAAAAGAACTACTGTACAGATTTACACCACATTTAAAAAAGCACACTTTTGGGACCAAGCTGCCACTCCTGACACAAATTTGCTCAAAATCTGTCCAGCGGTTTGGGCTGTAGGTGTGAACAAACCTATTTTTCCATTGCATCTATGGGAAATAAAACACATTTTGGGACCCCCCTATAACCTCCCCCTTGACAAAAATTCACCAAACTTTGCAGGATCGATATGACGGGGTCATATACTTTATGTGCAAAGTTTTGTGAGTATTCGTAAAGGGGGGGGGGCAAAGTTATAAGCCGCAAAAGTCTCATCCTAGGGGTTGAGCAACTTAGCCATAACTGCAGGGCCGCTACCGCAGGCCCTGTAATATATATCAATGTGTCTTTGTTTCTATGCATATGTATGCATTGGGTTTGACGTAAACTTAGTTGAAAGCAACAACAGTATTTGGTAAGTGGACACACTAACATGAATAGACTCCAAAAGTGCAACATCATTAAGCAACTCCTGACACATTTTAATAGTCAATTTCTATGCCAATGTTTACCGGCTTTAGGAAAGCAATTCTAAAATATCTGTTGAGTTTTTCTTTCCACGAGTTTACCTCCTAATTATTGTCACTTTCTTCAATTTAAAATATATTTTTGTTCGGTGTAAACAGAAACCTCTTTTTCTGCCATCTTTTCCGACAATCTGGAGTTGAAATTAAGGCCTTCCCGTATTCCTAAACTTTTTCCGTTGTGCCAGCTACATCAGGAATCAATCCCAGTACCGTCTTTGGTTCCAGATATGTCTTCTGCTTAAGAACTGCACAGCCTCCTGCAGACATCCACTGCTCTTAGTTAGTGCCTCAGACCTTGGCAGTGCCCTTCCGATGTGTTGGCAGCCTGTTGATTGAGTTTGGTGGTTAGAATATCAACCTTATGGGGGGGAGATTCAAGGGGCTTCCCTTGCACAAATCTGAGGAGAAGCCAGAAAACCATCTTGGATATGCTTTGGATCATCACTACATGCTGCAATTGTAGGGCCCCAAAGCCCAATGACTTAGGTTTTGGTTGCTGGGTCCCATCCTTTGTACTACCTCACTGAAACCGTGAAGGGTGTTATGGTGTAATATGAAACATGGGATCATAAATTCACAAACCTTGGCAGTGCCTAAAAAAGGTGATCAGTGAAAAGGGAAGAGTGATGACATAGACATACTAAGATCACTTACTATTAGCTTCATTATTTCAGATGTTGTTTTCCCCTCTGCTGCCCTTATGTTCCCTCTCTGCTGCCCATGGAGTGGATGTTCTCAAACTGCTTGTCAATTCACTGTGAAAACTCCAAAGGGATCCTAAGTGGCTGGCTCCTTATCTCTACTTCCATGGTAGGGTTAGGGGTCTGCGGCTACACTGCAAAATATTTACATAAGCAGAAATGCAATTTGTGTAGATCCTATGGCATTAGTGCAAACTCAAATTATGTGCAAAATAATTTGCACTGGTGGTAAAATAACTGTAGATGCACCAACACTGTATGTGCATCTTCATAAGGCATTTCTTTCTGCTGGCACAAACGTTTAGTGATCTGACCCATGGTGTGTTTTTACACAAAAGGTAAGATAAAACGGCAGTTCAGTATCGATCTTTCGAGTTGATGACTCACCATAAATCTGCCATGTAATGAAAAAGAGAAATTTTGAGCGATGGTGATTACAGATACACTTGAAACCTTCAGACAAGATTGACTTTTAACCAATAGTACATTCATATTTTAATTTTATTGGGTTACACAGGCACAGGCACTTTTGGACCAAGGCAATGTTTCAACTATTTTTGGCCAGTGAATACGTTTAACTAATTGAAACAGACAATTCAATCAAATACCCAATTCTCAATTCCATTTTCCTAGAACATAAAGTAACGTGACCCCAAAAAATTATCTTATCTGAGTTTTACAACTGTACCTTCATGATAAACAAAAAAGGAAACTGTGTTATGGGGGTATATGTTTGTAGTTATGGCTTGACAGCGGCATGCAGCTTGCTGCTTGTGATGTAATGAGCAATTTGAAGTGTGTCAAACCAAAGAAAGGGGCTTTAACTTGTGAGTCAATTTGTTATTGTGAGAGTTAAAATAGGTAAATGGGGCGTGTGAGGACTTTGAGACCAGATCCACCTATTGCAGTGTGAATGGCTCAAACATCCACGTTTATAAGAAAGACTTATCACAGGCAAATTGTTGAAATTAATTGCTTTACACTGATTACCAGTAACCTCAGAACATTTTAAACAATACATGTTAATATTACCCAACTAAACAGGATATAGTTTACCAGCCACATAAAGATGAAAGAAAGATTTGGTGCTGGCGCAGAATGTGTGAATATTCATATTTTCTCTTCTGGTGCAGGAGTGTAATATGCACGCAAAGTAACTGTTGAGAATATGATAATTCATAAGCCTTCCAAAGGTAGAAAAACACAATCCAGATGTCTCATCTAGCACTATTTTACAGTCAAACTCCTGTTTCTGAAAAATATGCCAAAACAAGGATCTCAAATCATGTTATATAAGTTCTGGTAATTGTATTGCATCCCATTTATATACCTGTACATATTATACATGCAGTACTACAAGTATCAGAATGCTATATGAAGAGAATCCAAAAGCCTGAACTAGTTTAATAGTTCATGCCTAACATTCTTTTTGCCTAATATCTTGCCTATTTGTTTTCAGACTTACACACAACCCATAAGTGACTGTGCAATAGTCGCCTGCTTGTACTCATTGTTTGACATATGGAAGTATCATGGTACTATTCATAATATGCATACAATATACACATCTTTAAATATAGGTGTTAAATTACTTGCACCTGAAGGCTAGTCAAAGCCTCCTGTTTGAGTTTGACCTGCGAATATCACACATTTTACTGGGCTTTTTTGTTTTTGCTGTAGAAATAGGGTCTTTCTTCAGAGACCTCAAATGCTTTCCTTTAGGATAAAGGACTCAATGTGACAAAGAGCTTGCAGTGTGGATGCAGGGCTCCTGTGTACATTGTAGCATGAGCATACAACATCCTGCATTAGTGAGAGAAGGGAAATGCTTCTTAAAAAGATGTGTGTTTTCTCTTTTGTCAAGACACCATTTGAGTCCATCGAAGGTACTGAAATTGGTCAAATGTGTTTATTTTATCTACTGGAGTAAACTGAACTGCAGACAGAGCACTAATGTTGAGGATGCTCTGGTTTATCTCTCTCCTGTGCTTTGTGAAATTGTGTCTGACCCTTTTACGTCAATGCCATCTTACCATATTTTTGGGCCCAGGTACAGACACCTTTTGCAACCCCAGAGACAAAATAAATGAATGGACCCCAATAATCTCTGGCTGCCCTCACCCAGACCCCTTTATTGCAATACCCGCCCATAGCTTCAAATGTTATTCTGGTAGCAATTAAAATAAGCATGGTAAACTCCCTCTAAATCCCTTTATCAGTGCTGGATTGGGAAAAATAAACAATAGACCATTCAAGGGAAACATGTGTTGTCCACAATGTGTTTGCTTGGTTTCTAGCCTATGTACAGGACAAATTTTAACAATAGCATCCAGGAGGAAGGTACAAAGGCTGTAGTATAGATACAGGGCACAGATCAGTATCCATATGATAAAGGTACATGAAGGTTCACATACCCCCACATGCATACGGAACTCGGCAGCCTCACAGAATGTACAGCTGATGAAGCATGGACAAAGGAGGCAGATTGGAAGCAACGAGTAATGTACTCATACCACATCACAGATAGAGGCTGCAGATTAGAGGTAATCAGGAAGGTGCCCATACCTGAATAAAGACTGATATTAGAATAGTCCATGGCTTTCTAAGTAGCATTGCCATGAGTGTGCCAAGAAACAAATGGTGTGTGGGGTTTAATCACAGCCCAAACAAATATAACTGAAAGACCCACTTGAAAAATGACCTGCCAGCCTTCAAAATAACTTCCACACTAAAAATGGGCCTAGTAATGCATACTGTGCGTGTTTCTGCAAGTAACATAAGGAAGTGTTTTGACAAAATGAAAATGTTATCTGAATGGCCAAGGACTGGAAATCAAAAGGCCTATCTTTCATTAGAAAGGGAAAGGTTGAACTGCAAAAACACCCTTTAACTCGCATTTGCAAGAGAAAATAAAAGTCCCCTTCTACACAAAAAGCAGGGTTTTCAAATACTGTAACTAAAATGGCCTTGCACGTGCGTTTTGCAGTTTTAAATCAAGACATGAGAAAAAAATGTTCCCCAGCTAAATTAAATATATCAGGGGAAAGATCTGGTGTGTGTTGGTGAGATGTAATGTATTCAAATGTATAATATGCTTCACATGCAAAATACCAGCAACAGTTGAAGACGCTATTTGTTTCCATTGGTCACATGTAATCTCATTAAGGCCCTAGACCGACCATGTCTCTTGTTGTTGGGCAGAGATTGGAAGGCAAATCTCTGTGAAGCTGATGTACACCAAACCATTTACAACAGGGCCAGATCAACACAGACCCAGCACTGGATGGGGAAAATGCTTAGACATATAAAGTTTGAGGTCACAATTGTTGTCAACTTCAGATTACAGGACAACATGCCAGATGTCAGCATGGGCTCATGGCATCACAGGGCATAGGTGAACAGTCTGCTGCATGATAAGGATCTCCTCTGCCTATCAACCTTCAAAGAACAAAAGGCTAATGGCTTTTACCCCAGCCTTAACTCAAGAGACATGAAACCTAAATGGGGAAATGAGAGTTAAGATGTGCATACATGCTGAAGGTTTCCCATTAGTTTAAATGCACTATCATAACTAGTGAGTTTCTCAGCAACGATAAGACACACTGCATCTATGCCATAAATCACCAATGTATCAACTGAAAAGGATACAGTAACCAAAAAAGGATACAATTTGGTAGGGCTCTTCCGGATCCTATTTTCACACGACTTGATTGTAGGCAGGTCAAATTAGACCTTCCAAATGATACAACTCTCTGACTGGATGAAACAGGCAGAGAGATGGATCACTGGAAAGGGCGTGGGAATTGTGTAGGAAGTATGCCTAGGATAGATAAAGTATCATAAGAAACTGTCCCAATCGAATTACTAAGATGACACAGTTTTAGCATTAATTCAGACACTGACCTTATGGCAAAAACTGAAGTAATCCACGAAAGTTCCTTGAAGAAAACCAGGAGTTGAACAAACGACAAAGGAAGGGAAGATTAGTAAGGGAGACTTATCCCGAACGGCACGAGGCTCTCGCTAGATACCGGGTCGGTGCACCACAGAATAGCGTCCAAAGTACTGTGCACAATAACCTTCCAATAGTTCATGAAATACTGTCATGCCCCGCATTCCTGTTTCTGGACACTCGCGGGTATATACTTCCCGGTGGAAACTGCCCTGGAGACTGTTACCAGCTCACGGAATCCGCTGCACTACAAGGTCCAGAATTCCATCTGCTCGCGGTCACGTGAAACGCCCGCAACGTGCCTCGCGTTCTGAAACTGATTCCAGTACTTAGTGTGGCGTGTCCCTGTAACGGGTGCTCCTAAAACTGACTATTCAGTTTGAGTACTCGATCTAACTGTTACTCTGATTCCTGTTTGATTCCTGACCCGGCTTTGTATCAAGGACTATTCTGAACGTCTTTTCCTTCAATTTCTGGCTCCTGGCTCCCTCGGTTGTTTCCCCTGGTTAACGAACACTTGGCTTCCATTTCGGATTTGTTCTCCGCCTGCTCCCGTATGTTATGGTATTCGGATTTATACAAGAATAAAAGACCCTCAGTGCTATTCTCTGTTAAAGACTTCCACGCACGTTTTCCTTCCCTCTGTTGTGCCATCACTATTGCACGAGTTTCCCGCTTCCCTTCCCTTTCAACTATTGCACAGAAAATATACAAAGACAGATCCACGGCGCTGCCCGCCGCACAAGAAGACAACGCTCTACATACTGAAGTGACCAAACGGACGCTGTGCTGTTTCTGGTGGTCACTCCCTGGATTGGTTACACTTGGGGACGCTCTGCTGAATACACTTGGGGATTATTTTGGACACTTGCCGTTTCGGTTAGGTGGACCTTTGCACAGACTTCCTTCAACTGGAACTTCCATTTTCTATCATCACGTCAACTTCCTACTACACTCTCTCAGGTTACGGGACTTCCTATCTTACTAAGCAGGTAAGAGGGGGCAAGTACGGGGGAAGGAACAAGTGCTGTATTTTCGTACTTGGCTGCTATCTTGAACTATCCTTTTCTTTGTTCCCTTAGCTCTGTTGTCGCTGCTCCTGCCTTTCCACTTAAGCCCCTGGCCTGTTAGTTGGTATACTTTCTACAGGCTGCGCTCTTGGGGGGAAAGTCTTGTGCAAACCTCGCATTCAAGATATCCCAGAACCATCTTGGTGATAGTCCAGGACGTCCCAGAGTGAAGGGGTTCCAAAAGCGGATGCTGACCTTGTATCCTTTAACGATCTGTATCCTTTTCCAAAATTGCGTAAAAGTTGTGACAGATTTAGGAGCCTATTAATTTTGCCTATCGGTTATGGAAACTGGAGCGGATCCAATGGCTGCTTTAATGCAAGCCTTTGCGACCTTACGCACCGATATGGCATCTGCTAATGCGACTCTCCATCAACGTATGGATGTACTACAGAGTTTTGTGCAGCCCTTACCCCCCGATGAGGAGTTCGGTGATGCTGCTGCTGCAGCAGCCCCTCCTGTACCCCAGGCACAATCTTCCGCACCCGTTGTGCTTCCTGGACCGTTCCCTTTGGCCCCTCCAGAACGCTTCTATGGAGATCCTAAGACTTATCGGACCTTTGTAAACCAATGCCGTCTGCATTTTCTTTGTCGACCACTGGCATTTCCTGACGCTGTTACCAAAGCAGCGTTTCTCCTTTCGCATCTGGGAGGAACAGCAGCGGCTTGGGCTAACCCTTTACTCGAAGCCAATGATCCAGCCCTATATAATTTTGATGCCCTTATTCAGTCTATGAATAGCGTATTCGATATGCGTTACAAGGCACAAACCTCGGACCTCGAATTCCTTGCTATCAGTCAAGGCAAATCAGACCTTCTGTCTTACCTCGCTCGCTTTAATCAATTAGCAGCAGAAACCACCTGGCCCGAACAGAAGAAGGCAGCTGTCTTCTATAAGGGTCTTTCGGATGAGTTAAAAGACACTTTATCAGTGGTACCGGCGTTACCAACCGGCTTCCCGGAATTGTTGGACTTGGTCCTACAAGTCGACGCTCGGCTGCGGCAAAGACGTGGCGAACGGCGTAGTCCTGACCTTCGCCTCTCAGTCAAGTCAGAAACGACTCCGACTACTTCCTCAGGTGAAGCCGAGCCGATGCAAATAGGGGCCATCAGAGGTCCTTTAACCAAAGCCGAACGAGAACGGCGTATGGTTAACAACCTATGCTTCTATTGCGGTCAATCTGGCCATTTCATTTGTGCATGTCCTAAGAGACCTGTTAAGGTAGCGGGAAACGCCAAGACTCGTCCTTAAACCGAGCCCTAAGGATGAGTCGCCATATGGATGGCTCAGGCCAATGCCCTTCCTCCTCGCACATCTATCTTGCCATGTGTTTTGTCCTCCCTGGTGTTGAGCCCTTCACCAGTCCAGTTATGATCGATTCAGGGGCTAGCGGAAACTATATAGACATACAATTAGCTCAACACCATGGCATACCGGTGGTTCCAAAAGAAAGACCTGAGGAAGTACATGCAGTGGATGGTTCTCATCTGGTGTCCGGATGGATAACGGAACAGACTGTCCCACTTCGCATGTCTACCTCCGAAGACCACATTGAGCAAATAGTTTTCGACCTTATTTCAGCCCCTCAGTTTGGGATCATTCTTGGGCTTTCTTGGCTCCGGACTCATAACCCTATGATTGATTGGGTCAAACAAACGGTGCATTTCTCTTCTGCGTTCTGTACCCAACATTGCTCTCGAAGCCCCGGTGTGATGCCTTCGTCTCCTTGTTTGGCTTTGGTGTCTAATGTCTCCTCTGTTAATGCCACGCTGGGAGACTCAAATCCCGAACTACCAGCAGTATACAAAAACTTTTCCGATGTGTTCGATAAAGGGCTATCAGAAAAACTCCCTCCACATCGTTGTTATGATTGCCCAATTGATTTTGTACCTGGGGCAGTGGTACCTCATGGTCGTGTTTACTCCCTGACCCGGAACGAAGAAGAACACCTGAAAGAGTATGTGGAGAAGGCACTGCGTCTGGGACATATTCGACCTTCCCGGTCCCCTGCTGCCTCTCCCATCTTTTTCGTACCGAAAAAGGAGGGGGATCTGCGCCCTTGCGTGGATTACAGAGCCTTGAACAAAATAACAGTCAAGAACCAGTACCCGTTACCCCTCATAACGGAACTACTTGATAAGATGACTTCCTCCACTGTTTTTACCAAATTAGATCTCAGAGGGGCATATAATTTGGTGAGGATACGAAACGGGGACGAGTGGAAAACCGCTTTCAAAACAAAGTTTGGGCTATATGAGTATTGCGTCATGCCATTCGGACTTTGTAACGCTCCAGCCACGTTCCAACACTTTGTTAATGATATTTTTGGAGACATGCTAGATTGCTATGTGGTGATCTACTTGGATGATATCTTGATCTTCTCGGATTCACTCACGCAACATATCCAACACGTTCGCTCTGTTTTGCTGCGTTTACGTACACATTCTCTCTATGCCAAATTGGAAAAATGTGTATTTCATGCATCATCAGTTGAGTTCTTGGGGTTTCAGATATCTGCAAAAGGGGTGCTCATGTGTACTTCCAAGGTCAAAGCAGTAAGGGACTGGCCAGTCCCAGATTCTGTAAAGGCACTTCAATCTTTTCTGGGTTTCTCGAACTTTTATAGGCGCTTTATTGCCTCATTTTCTGAGATAGTAGCGCCCTTGACCCGTCTCACCAGCCCGAAGATTCCATTCCTTTGGGATTACGAAGCCCAGTCGGCCTTTGAGGCATTAAAAGAGGCCTTTACTACTGCTCCCGTTCTGCAGCACCCAAACCCTTCCCTTCCATTTATAGTGGAGGCTGACGCATCCGCTATCGCGGTGGGGGCCATATTGTCACAGAACTGCCCCACTACACAGCAACTGCATCCAGTGGCTTATTTTTCCCGTAAACTTTCTCAAGCTGAACGCAATTACACTGTTATGGAGAGGGAACTCCTAGCCATTCGAGCAGCTTTTAAGGAGTGGAGACACCACCTTCTGGGTGCTCGACATCCAGTAACTGTGTACACCGACCATCGGAATTTACAGGCTCTTTCACACGCAAAATGCACCAATGCCCGACAAATACGTTGGCATTTGTTTTTTACGTTATTTGACTTCACGGTCACTTATCGTCCTGGACCTCTACACGGAAAGGCAGATGCCTTATCCCGTGTCGGTGCCGATTTCGACACCCGGGAATCGGTTACCTCTATGCTGCCTTCGGGTTCTGTCATTTGTGTCTGTTCGGTCTCCCCCTCACTTCTGGATCAAGTTCGACAGTGGGCCAAAGAACATGCCTCTTATCTTGATGCCTTGGGTGCCCAGATTGTCACGGGTCTTCCTTATGTTCATGGTCTTTTATACTTACCCGACAGCCACACCAGACGGAAGGCCTTGGAATGGGCCCATGATATCCCGTTAGCTGCACATCCAGGTCAGCTTAAAACATATGACCTGTTACATCGATGGTGCTGGTGGCCAGGAATGAAGAAGGACACCGCGTCATACGTATCCACGTGTGCGATATGTGTACAATGTAAAAGGCAACCAGGGAAACCCTTCGGTCTATTGATGAACATGCCGCTTCCTCCACATCCCTGGCATACGGTTACACTCGACTTTGTGGTAGAACTGCCCTTGGTTAAGGGAATGTCGACGGTGCTTGTGGTGGTGGATGTATTCACAAAATTGGCACGATTTATACCATGCTCAGGTATACCTACCGCCTCATCATTGGCTACTCTTTTTTTTGATCATGTGGTACGCTTCTTCGGACTACCCACAATCATGATTTCTGACCGGGGTACGCAATTTACTTCGCGGTTCTGGAAAGCCCTTACCCTTTCTTTGGGTATTGATGCACGGCTTTCGTCATCCTATCATCCTCAAACGGACGGACAAACCGAACGCACAAATGGCACCATGGAACAATACCTTCGTTGCCTGTGCTTGCAACATCAGACAAGTTGGTTATCCGTTCTGGGAACAGCGGAGTTCGCTTATAACAACTCTCGACATACTTCAACAGGATGTTCCCCGTTTTATGCCTTGTATGGATTACATCCAAGGATCCTTCCGCCTGTCTTGCCTTCCTTGGACCAAATCCCTGCTGCAAAAACCACGAGGGACACTCTGGTTGCTATACGGGATTCTGTTATGTTACATCTACAAGTTGCGCAGTCCCGGGCAAAGACGCAAGCGGACAAACATCGATCGCCTGCCCCCTCCTATGCACCGGGTGATCTTGCCTGGCTGGCGACTAAACATCTCAACATTCGGGGTAAACGAAAACTCATGCCTCGTTATGTAGGTCCCTACAAGATCCTTTCTTGTCTCAATCCTGTTGCTGTCCGTTTGAACATACCATCCCATTGGCGGATTCACCCAGTCTTCCACGTATCCCTGCTCCATCCTTTTATACCTGGCACTCGGCTTCCTGTTACCCCTGCTCCGATTATTGTACAGGGTGAAGATGAATACGAAGTACGTGCTATATTGGACTCCCGTCTGCGTCGCGGAGTGCGTTTCTATCTGATTGATTGGAAGGGTTACGGTCCTGAAGATAGGACTTGGGAACCGGCTTCAAATCTGCATGCACCCCGACTCTTGCGGGCCTTTTGGTTGGAAAGACTGCGTGCCCGCAGAGGTGGTCGTCCTTTGCGGGGGGGTACTGTCATGCCCCGCATTCCTGTTTCTGGACACTCGCGGGTATATACTTCCCGGTGGAAACTGCCCTGGAGACTGTTACCAGCTCACGGAATCCGCTGCACTACAAGGTCCAGAATTCCATCTGCTCGCGGTCACGTGAAACGCCCGCAACGTGCCTCGCGTTCTGAAACTGATTCCAGTACTTAGTGTGGCGTGTCCCTGTAACGGGTGCTCCTAAAACTGACTATTCAGTTTGAGTACTCGATCTAACTGTTACTCTGATTCCTGTTTGATTCCTGACCCGGCTTTGTATCAAGGACTATTCTGAACGTCTTTTCCTTCAATTTCTGGCTCCTGGCTCCCTCGGTTGTTTCCCCTGGTTAACGAACACTTGGCTTCCATTTCGGATTTGTTCTCCGCCTGCTCCCGTATGTTATGGTATTCGGATTTATACAAGAATAAAAGACCCTCAGTGCTATTCTCTGTTAAAGACTTCCACGCACGTTTTCCTTCCCTCTGTTGTGCCATCACTATTGCACGAGTTTCCCGCTTCCCTTCCCTTTCAACTATTGCACAGAAAATATACAAAGACAGATCCACGGCGCTGCCCGCCGCACAAGAAGACAACGCTCTACATACTGAAGTGACCAAACGGACGCTGTGCTGTTTCTGGTGGTCACTCCCTGGATTGGTTACACTTGGGGACGCTCTGCTGAATACACTTGGGGATTATTTTGGACACTTGCCGTTTCGGTTAGGTGGACCTTTGCACAGACTTCCTTCAACTGGAACTTCCATTTTCTATCATCACGTCAACTTCCTACTACACTCTCTCAGGTTACGGGACTTCCTATCTTACTAAGCAGGTAAGAGGGGGCAAGTACGGGGGAAGGAACAAGTGCTGTATTTTCGTACTTGGCTGCTATCTTGAACTATCCTTTTCTTTGTTCCCTTAGCTCTGTTGTCGCTGCTCCTGCCTTTCCACTTAAGCCCCTGGCCTGTTAGTTGGTATACTTTCTACAGGCTGCGCTCTTGGGGGGAAAGTCTTGTGCAAACCTCGCATTCAAGATATCCCAGAACCATCTTGGTGATAGTCCAGGACGTCCCAGAGTGAAGGGGTTCCAAAAGCGGATGCTGACCTTGTATCCTTTAACGATCTGTATCCTTTTCCAAAATTGCGTAAAAGTTGTGACAAATACTTCCTTTCCCACGATGAACAAAAATTAGAATTTCACCTGTTAACTGTCACAGGTACCAAAGGTTCAAAAATAGTTCAGATAACCACGTGCAGGATAGCACGCGATAGAATACATGCAGCCAGGCCAGCCGCGCTTGAAAACAGCGTCCGCGTGTAGATATTTAACACGCGAACAGGATACACGCAGCTCAGGACAGCCGCGCTTGCAGACAGCGTCCGCGTGGAGATTTGACACGCGAACAGGATTCACGCAGCTCAGGACAGCCGCGCTTGCAGACAGCGTTCGCGTGGAGATTTGGCACGCGAACAGGATTCAAGCAGCTCAGGACAGCCGCGTTTTCAGATAGCTTCCGCGTGGAGATTTGGCACGCGAACAGGATTCACGCAGCTCAGGACAGCCGCGCTTGCAGACAGCGTCCGCGTGGAGACTTGGCACACGAACAGGATTCACGCAGCTCAGAACAGCCGCGCTTGCAGACAGCGTCCGCGTGTAGATATTTAACACGCGAACAGGATACACGCAGCTCAGGACAGCCGCGCTTGCAGACAGCGTCCGCGTGGAGATTTGACGTGCGAACAGGATTCACGCAGCTCAGGACAGCCGTGCTTGCAGCGTTCGCGTGGAGATTTGGCACGCGAACAGGATTCACGCAGCTCAGGACAGCGCGTTTGCAGATAGCTTCCGCGTGGAGATTTGGCACGCGAACTGGATTCACGCAGCTCAGGACAGCCGCGCTTGCAGACAGCGTCCGCGTGGAGACTTGGCACACGAACAGAATTCACGCAGCTCAGAACAGCCGCGCTTGCAGACAGCGTCCGCATGGAGACTTGGCACGCGAAGAGGATTCACGCAGCTCAGAACAGCCGCGCTTGCGGACAGCGTCCGCGTGGAGATTTGGCACGCGAACGGGATTCACGCAGCTCAGAACAGCCGCGCTTGCAGTCAGCGTCTGCGTGGAGACTTGGCACGCGAACAGGATACACGCAGCTCCGGAATTAGCGTGTGTAGGAAACACGCTCAAATAGGCCAAAGAAGTTGCTGAAGGGAATGCGAGAACGCAGGTCCGGAGTTCAGCTACCAAAATGCCAAAATTGACTTAATCGGAAGCAGCGATCGGAGTTTCCATGCTGCTTATGTACACACTGCCGTGATACACGTGACGGACCCAAGTCACATGAATTTTAACGACGTGAAAAATGCAGACGTCGTTTTCCGGGCAATGCATCGAACAACCTCCATTTTGAGTAGAATGTTCTAGTGGTTCTATGGGCGTAACTCATTTTGTATGGAGAGGTCGTTCCTGGTCCAGAGGTATGTCCAGCAGGCATGACAATCCATTCATATGTGATTGTGAAGATAATTCCAAAAGGTGATTTTGTTTAAATACCATGTATAGAAATGTCACTTATGGAATTTCAATAGCAAGCTAAAATTTGTTTCTGCTGCCCCAAAAATGTCCTAAATTAAGAAATGTGCGAACTGATGGGTCATAAAATTAGGTATCTGGAGATTAAATTGTATGTTCAATTAAATAATCATTGCAGGCCCGGGCAATAAGGTGCCAAAATGAAAGTAAGCTTCACTGTTCTGTCATGAGGAGAGGAATATTAATATATATATATATATATATATATATATATATATATATATATATATATATATATATATATATATATATTCATTGAAAAGACTTTGTTAAAGGGACATTATAGTTACAAGTAAAACCAAAAAACTGAAGAAATTCACCAGTTATGGTAAGCTAAGCAACCATAACTCGCGCCACCACCGTGCACTGCTAAGACTTACACCCAGGACATCAAAGATGACATCACAAATGAAGGCCATTAGCACCCCAGGTTCCCAAAGCAGGAATCCGGGGGTGCTAAAAATAAATATTTTTCTCCCTACACCAGGACGCCTGCACCGTGCTGGTGTAGGAAGGAAAATCCTTTTCCAAGATGGCCTCCATGGAAAGGGAAGGCAGGGTTCCACACAAGGCCCCTCTTTGCTTTCCATGGCAGCCTGCAGAAGGTGAAGAGAGAACCCTATGACCATATTACCAGAAGCACATTTTACTTCCCTTTCAAAGCTATCCCACTTTCGAATAACTTTACCACAAAGCCGGTCCCAGGTGGACATGGCAAATTTAACCCCATGTGTTGTCCCTTGTGGTCATGGCCAGTAGCCAAATTGTCTGTTTCATGACCTTATTCCATGACCCAGAAAATGTGGCCACTCCCATGGCCACAGGCTACACCTCAGTCACCAAAGTTATATCACTATTTTTTGTACTTACATTATGACACTTGAAAAATAAAACACGGGCACATTTGCAAAACTATGCTTTAAGGTCCTTGTCAATGCTCCTTAGACAAGTTTCCTGGAAATCCACCCATGTTTTATTTTTTCAAAAGTGTCAAATATATGCACATGCAATAGTCATAACTTAGCCACCACTTGACACAATCCATTAAGACTTTACAAAAACATTTATATCTAGATCTACAATCTTCTTGCAAACCTGTGTGTAGATTCATCACATGGCACCACATTTATAAGCTTCTCAATATTTTGGGCCCCCCTCTAATTTTGCCCCCTCTTGACAAAATCCCACCAAACTTTGCAAAAACATTTATATCTAGATCTATTATCAGTTTGCCAACTTAAGTGTCTATTCGTCATATGGCACCTTATTTATAAGCCTTTACATTATTTTGGGACCCCCCTCTAATTTTGCACGTTCTTGACAGAATCCCACCAAACTTTGCAAACTCATTCCGAATCAGGTCACAAATATAATTACAGAATTTCATGCAATTTAATTAAGTGGCGCCAAAGTTATAAGCCATCCAAGAATTGCTTTTCACCAACCCTGCAATGCAGATGTGTCTGCGAACTTCACAGGACTGTTCACGAACATCCAGACTGTTTGCGGACTTATACGACAAAAAACAACATTTATTTTGTTTCTTGCAGCCATATTTCATCCCACCCTCATTACCTCTCACCTCCCCAGAGTTTATTTGATAAGTTTGACAAGTGCAATGTTGTGTTTCTTAACATGTTTTTAACGTGATGTTCGCGGACACCGGCCGCTGTCCGCGAATCCATGATGGTGGGTGTTTCCAAAAATCTGACGCACTTCACGCTTTTCACCATCCAATCAGTGGGCGCGTCTGATGTCCGCGGACACCATGTTACCTTCTAAGCCAATCGGAGCCCTGTCCACGGACCAAACAGGGAAATGGGTCTGCGGACCAAACCCAGATATCACAGATTTTTTTGGATCTACATTTTGGTAGTTTTTTAAAAAAAAAACTACTGGACAGATTTCCACCAAACGTACAAAAGCACGCTTTCGGGACCAAGCCGCCGCTCCTGCTGCAAATTTGGTGAAAATCCATCCAGTGGTTTGGCTGTAGGCGTGAGCAAAGTTTTTCTCCATTCAGTCTATGGAAAAAAATATAATTTGGGACCCCCTAAAACTTTGCCCCCCCTTGATGAAACGTCACCAAACTTTGCAGGAAATATTCGGGGCAGGCCATATACTATTTTTGCAAAGTTTAGTGAGGTTTCGTCCAGTGGAAGCGAAGTTATACACCTCCCAAAAAGAGGTCTTCCTATGGATTTAGCAACTTACCCATAACTACACGCCCGCTACCGCGGGCCGTGTAATACATATATCATGGAATTTATTGGTAAATTACAAAATGTTGTCATGTAGGGACTTTTGGGTAAAATTGGACATGGAAAAAAATGTGAATCTCAAAGGGGAATTGCAAGATTTCTGTTCTGGACTCCTGAATTGATCTTTAGCGAGGGGTTGGACTTTGGGGGTGGAGCCAAATGTAAATGTCCAATCCTGGTTGTGAGATCATAGGTTAATACTGCCTGATGTTCACTTTCCATGGGAGGGGCTTAGAGAGTAAATAGGTCTTGCACTATGGAAGAGGGGACAGCTGCCAAAAATCACCGAAGGAGATCTGCTGAAACCTCATCTGGGTGGAAATATTGGAAGGGGGCTAGAGATTTCCATTGCTGGGGAGACTAGAAAACAAAGGCTGTAATATTTCCCTGGAGCCATAGAGGGAGGTTTGCTGTGGGATCCTATTGACTGAAGTGCTGGAATCCTGTTTTTCCCCAAAGACCTGCTCAGTCTCCATGAGTGCCAAGCAAAGAGATTTCCAAAAGTAAGTAGATTGTCCAACCAAATGTCAGCTCAATCTAGTCAATTAACCCATTCCCTTACATTAGTGGGTTCCCTTTCATTAGGGTTTGGGGGGAAAATTGTGTAGACCTTTAGCACATTTGACTGTATATTAAAGTAATTAACTCCCAAATAGATTTACGCAGTGGGGAGCTTGGAAGAATTCAAAACTTTCACCCTCTCTCATAGCAGGAATAATGTTATGGCCACTTTAAGTAATTGGAGTGCCTTGATTTTTCCTGTTTACACCTTACTTCTCTAATGAAAAGTGGTATCCTTCGTAAAATGAAATGCCCATATGATACCCCTTACCAAAACTTGTTTTTAAACAAAAGATATACTTGCCACCAAAACGAAATTGATAATTATCACCATCCTCAAATCTTGCCGTTAAAACAAAAAGGTGTTTGTTCCATCCCCAAATCTTGCCTTTCAAACCAAAAGTATACTTATTTTAGAACGAAATTCCCAACTGAAACCCCTTGCCAAAAACGTGCTTTTAAATAAAAGGTATACTTATTTTAAAAACAAAACCCCTAAACTGTCCCCATTCCCTAGACCTGGCTTTAAATAGAGGGGTGTTGCATATCGCTGCTGCACAGGTTTTGGTGCTTGGGGTAGAAGCGTTTTGCAATGTGAAACTAGAGTAATTTCCAGTGAACAATATACACTCTCTACTGAGAGTAAGTGACCATGATAGCAGAAGGATTTTACACTGCTTTTGGGTGAAAAGGAAAAGTGGTACTATCTGCCACATGCATTTGTTCAAATCTATGTTTCCAAAACTGCAAGCAATTTCAAGCGGACAGGGAAATTAACCTAAGAACTGTTGCTGTAAAATTGCTTTGAAAATCGAAATGTGTATGTGATTTAAAAGTCTACCCTTATCAAGAAGTGCTGATGTTTATGCTCTAGTTATTTTACTAAGTATTCTTTAATGTGACAAAAGGGGTTTGTGGGACAAGAGGGTTGAACCAGTTATTTAGCCTGTGTTCCATGTTTTTGAGAAAAAGGTATATTCAGAAGGAGTGCGTTTAAAGGTAACATCCCAAACAGTGTGTTTTGTAATTGAAGCTTTGTTATCTGTTGGCGCAGGGGGTAGATTTCTGTTGCTCTGTATGAGTCGTCAATAGGGCCAGCGCTAAAAAAAGTAAGCAAATTGTTGTGGGGCGTTTTGATTGGGGGGGGTGGGGACCTTCCAGGTTAAGACTTGTCTTTCAATTTTATATGAAGCAACAATTAATCCATAAATGTGGATTTTCGGAAAAGCACACTGACAACTAAATAACTTTCAGGGTCTGACTAGTTTTAAGAATTAGGGGCTGAAGTTTTTAACATATCTGGCACTATGACTATGAGATTAAATGAGCTCCCGAGAATCACATACTCAAAAGGAGAAATAATGTTGCTTTATTTTCTTCATCATACATGGATGTCTACAAGTATCAGAAAACTAAACTAAGTAAAACTAAATGTTCTCATCTGGCTTGTCCGCTGTATTTTAAAGATTTAAATATACTCAGCAAAGGAAGTTTGTAATAAGTTTACCTACTCATTGGGCCTCATTACGAGTCTGGCGGTAACCCTGCCGGTGCTTCTGGCGGCTTGCCGCCAGACTCATAACATTTTTACTGGCGCCTGACTTCAAGTCCGGCGACCTGGAAGTCAGGCGCCGGTAAAATGCTAGTCCCCTATCGGACTCTATGGGAGTGGGGACTTGTAAGGGCTGGCACTGTGGCTAATGGTGCCGGTGCTTCCATGATGAGTCGGCCTACCATGGCTGCTACACCCGGCAGGGTCGGACCTGTCGGGCGCAGCGGCCCCAGCAGCCAAACTTGTAGTTTGCCGGTCTGGAAACAAGGGTGCCGGTGAGTTTACCGGCACCCTTGTTTCCGGACCGGCAAACTTGTAATGAGATAGACCTGCAGTTTGTTATTAATGATGTGAAGGACATTTGAAATTGTGGAAAAAGCAAAGTATTTTTTTGTTAAATAAGCAGACCTTAAACTAACCATCAAGAATTTGGTTGTAGCATACTTGATTATCAAACATGTTTATCTTTTGAGATCAAATCATTTTGAATTGTAAGGCAACTTTCATAATTTTTTCTGTTTCAGCAACTGAAATTGTGATCATTTGAAGGCGCCCTTACAAATGAGGTGTTTAGAGAATTTAATATAAGCTTGCTTGAGGCCTTTGACATTTGGTCGACTGTCTCTCTGTAATGGATAACGTGAAAGGAAAGAGCAGGCAATGGGCTAAACAATGCCATAAGAATGTGAGAAAGCAAATCCTTTCGTCAAAGATAGATCAGTACTTTATAGTGAGATAAGATGAAATCTCCGGGATCACAGTATCATCTGACGGTAAAGCCAGAATAGGGGCCTACATAATTTGGCTCCACTGTCTCCAATTTGGCTACCTTATCACCTCTCCTGACTAATGCATTATGATCTTCATTGTTGGTGGCTACCCACATTTTTCAAACTTTGCTTGGAGGACTAAGCTCTAGATCTGCACCATACCAATGCTATGTAAGTTGTCATAAGTAGCCTTTTCTGGTGCAGCTATGTTGTTAGCAACCCCATAGTTATTATTATCAAAGTTGTTATATTCAAGATTATCAACTTCTGAGAGAGGAAAGGCTAACCTTCCCTTGCCAGCATTTGAAATTGTGATATGAAACATTGTGTTACTCAACTCTACTATTATTAGCTTTATTCTATTTGTAATGATAAAAGCATCACAATATATATATATAAGTAAATTGACAAAGCAATGGAACCATGGGTAAAATTCATATACAAAATATACAACAGTTGAAAATCAATATAAAAATAGCAGCCATGACTAGTTTAAATTTAGATTTAAGCAGTTTATCGGGTACCGTGATTGGGTAATAGTCATATAGTGGCTAATTATCTACACATTGGTGCACACCTTGGTTAAACACATTCTTAGTTGCTATGCCTTTGCTAAATATAAAGCAATTTCCTTACCTTGTCTCAGGTCGGTGGTAGACATCCATATATATAAGGTTCATTAATCTGCCTAATCCCGAGGTAAAGTAAGAGCAACTTTAACCACTGGTTTCTAGGTGCAGAATATGATGGTCAAATTACCAAAAACGTGCACTTAATTTCATCTGGGTGCTTGCAATGGCAGCACTTTGATGTTACTTTTTATCCCACTTGGAAGTGAAAGCCTGTATGTGAAACATTCCTAGCCTTAATTTTAGCATTGAGGAGCGATCCTTTGGCTCAAACTATCCAAATAGATTTATAAACTCAGTAACAGTTTTAGTTCCAGGTATTTGACCAGACAGACTTGCCCTCTGACCTGAAGACATTAGATCTTGGTACAAATCAATTCTTATTGGCAGCTTTGATCATTGCCTTTGCTGGCATACCATATTTGCAAGGGTGGGTACATAAATAGGTCAGACGTAGCTTTATCAGCATCAAATTGATATAGTGAAACCAAGGGAAACCAGCTTTCCCCAGGGAGGTGTGATGAAGCCGGGGTGATCATCCCAAAGACCCAGGGCCAGATCCCTTCTCATGTTGCCAGGGAAAGGCAGACACTTCCTGATCTTGACCCTGGGGCAGGTGTTCTGCAGGAGGATCACATGGGAAGGGACTCAGGTCAGGAGATTCAGGAGAACCCTCCAACCAACTTCCCTAAGGATCCCATGGTCTTAATGGCCTATTGTAAATTTGAAACGTGATGAAAAAAGGAACAAGAACATTAGGGACTTCAAGTCCCATAATGCTCTAAGTACTGAGTCAAGGAAGAGGAGCAGTATGGATGCTGTATGTCCCTTGGGATTGAAGAGATCTTTGAATTCTATGCAGTGCTCTGATGGCTGGTGAGCCTCGGAGTACGCAAGGAGTGAAGTGGACTCCCTGCACAGAAGGCGCAAGCACTGAAAGTGTGACTGGAGCTGTCAGACATACAAATCCCAATGCAAGAAGAAGACGCTAAAGCAGCAGTGGGTCAGACGGAAGCACAGGGAAAGACTAGTGAGTTGACCTATTCAAGGTGACCCCGACAGACATTACAAGCAGTTAACTGGTGTAGTAGAAGAAACTCAAAGGTGGCAGTAGAGAAGCCCTTCTTGTAGCAATTATCAAGGGGGAGAGGAAATTAACCTGCATTGCATGTGGCAAACAAATCAGCCGAACAAACGGCATCAATGTGTATTCTGCCCTTGTGAAAGAAGCTATGAATCTTGAAAGTCAAATACTTTTCTAACATTTGAAGCAGACCTCACCACAGAGTGCTTGTAGTTGTAGTAGGAGTTTTATCCTGGCAGGCGAGTATACCAGGAAAGGGACTGTTAGTGGTTAGTCTTGGCAGGTTAGTGGACCAGAAACAAGACATGTGAGTACTGCATTGTGGTTGAAGGTTGTGGTGGAGAAAAAGTGGCAAGTGCACTGATGTGTGATGATTTGAACAGTGGTAATAACCATCCTGACAAAACCTTATTGTTTATAAAGAAGAAATCTGAAAGTGGTTGTTTTACAAAGAAGAAACGTTATATTGAAAACTTACTAGAAGTTTGAAGACAAAATCTTGTTGGTTTATTCAGCAGGAACTTGTGGAAACTTTGGACAATCACATTTGAAGAGTGATAAATCTTGTTTTACATATACAAGTGCCAAGTGGAACGGTTATGCAGTGAAGAGAACGTTGTATTGCATTTGAAGCAGAATTTGGATATTGAAAAATAACTTTCTTGAATTAGAACTTTGATCTGGAAATTCCTGCTTATATCTTGGGGAAGGGGTTCCAACCCAGATTACAAGGATACATGTTTACAAAGTTTATTTTTGCATATAACTATTATATTGTTGAGTTTGATTTACAATATGATACCTGTATGATTTTGTTGTATGTATAAGTGAGAGGGACAGAAATAATTTTAGAGTGTTTTTCTACAGTGTTTGTTTAACAGATAGGGGATTCCTCATTAGGTTAGGGGAAAGTGAGGCTTTTTTTATCACCATTATTGTAGAATAAAATGGCAAAAACTGTAGCTACTTTTCTGCCTCGCATTTCTGACTCCTCACAGATGTTAGCACATCTCTCATTACCTCATAGTATTTCGCAAGGTATTTGCTATTCTGTACCTTTGACCAGTACAAAGGGGCCTTTAGTTTGGCCTCATATGTTATTCCCCACCAACCCAATTCTATTTTTGTTGGAATAGAAGGTGCAGTATATGGAATGCATAGCAGTCTCTATAAACCCTTATTTTCTTTTTGATCAAGAGCCTTAGGGCCCGATTCATGGAATTTTCTGCACGGTTCAAAGTGACTTTGCACTGCTGAAAAGTGATTTTGCACTGCCAACACAAACCCTGATTCATGGAACTGTGCAAAGTGTATTTTTGCACTCAAAGCCCGTGCAAAGTCAGTGCATAGTCATTTTTGCAGTACAAAGTGAGTTTGCACTGACTTTGCTCTGGAAAAATACACTTTGCACAGTTCCATGAATCAGGGTTTGTGTTGGCAGTGCAAAGTTACTTTGAATCGTGCAAAAAATTCCATGAATTGGGCCCTTAGTTGGGTATAGGCCCCATGGGTCTGACTTATGCACTGCAGCAGCCACAACGCGTCATCTGTAGACCTCCAGTGCAATGTAAATTGCTCCACCCTACACTTTGAGAAGTTACAACTGCCTTGCCTTTGCGAGCTAATGTCGGGATTCTCCGAGCAAATTGGGTTTTCCATTAAACTGGTCTACTTATGCAAATTCCCAAGTATTGCACAAATGAATCAACCATCTCGATGCACCTGCCATCTATTCTGGACTTAGGATACCTGAGCCTCTTTGCTCTTGATGGGTGGCATGCTGTAACTTTTGTTGTTGATGTATTTATCTTTAGTCCCTGTTCTTCCAATAATGATGCAAAGTGACTTGACTTTATAAACCTTCTGAGGTTTTTTAATTCAGGTGGCATCATCTGTGTAGAAAAGGGCAGCCAACGCGTGTCCTCCCATTTTAGGGGCATCAGCGTCTGGATGGCTTATGCTCTAAAATAAACAGAAGGGGAACTCAGACGCATCCCTGGCTCACACCCATTGATACTGAATGAGTCCAAACTATTTCTCTCTCTAGCCACCTGCAGCACCACAAAATGATTGTTATATGATGGTCTGATTGCAGCATTGAGCTATGTTGGGGCAGATAGTTCATTGAGTATGACCATAGGTCAAAAGTCGTTTGGAAAATCAAGAAATGCTAAAAACAGTGGCTGCATTTTATTAAGAACACATTTTATATCAAATCCAATATAGCTTTAGAAACTGAGATTTTTGCTAGTTCAAATGATAAAGCCTTGTATCTATCACAACAGATCTCCAGCCGTGTTTGTAAAATGTTACCGAAGGTTAGCCGGTAAGCTAGCTGAGCGCGTTGAGGGCTCCCTGCTGTGATCTGTGTGTGATCTACGGGTCACAGGTTCGAACTCCGGCAACTCCAACTCAGCCTTTCATCCTTCCGAGGTCCATAAATGATTACCAACTCTGTTTGGGTGATATTGTATGTATATATGTTCTATGCAAAGCTCTTAGCCGTAAGCGCCGTTTAAATAACACATCCTTATCATTGGGCCTCATTACACGGAAGGCGGTAAGGGTTAACGGTCACTGGTAATGGTACCGGTGACCGTTAACCCTTACCGCCTTACTACGAGGTCCCTTTGCGGGTTGGTACTTTAACGCCTGCTTTTTAGCAGGCGTTAAAAACCAACCCGCGAAGGGACCAGGGTGCTAATTACGGTACTGCAATTTGCGGTACCGTAATTAGCACCTTCCCCATTCCCATTATGCCCTATGGGGCAAAAATGGGAATGGGGAAGGGCAATGGGGGAAGGGGGAATTACCGCCCGCCAACCTTGGAATAAGGCGGTAATTCCCCTTTCCTCCAAGGCGGTGCCGGTATTTTACCGGCATGGACCAAGGTGCTAATAGCACCTTGGTCCACCACCTACCGTGTAATGAGGCCCATTGTCTTTCCGATTGAATCTAGCAAAGAGATTGCGCAAAAGTTGCATGGAATATTGTGGTCACCTTTCTTATGAATGGGAATTGTAATTGCCCCCTGGCAACTTCGAAGAACTGTCCCCTTTATAAGCAATGCATTAAAAAGGTAAATTAACTTCCATCATGTACATACAATTCTGCAGTACAATTACATTTGTTAATCTGACTACTATAGACATGTTGTTAATAGTTAACCAATGGTTGTTGCCTACATGCATGCTCCCTGCACACGTGACGTTGCCTGAGTTACTAGTCGCCAACATTCTTTAGTGTTGCCGGAGTTGGAAGCTTTTATGCGTTGTTGCCAGAATGTGCAATTAAACTCCTCTTTTTCTTTGCTATTAGCTCTTGGTAACTTTTCCTGCAATCTATTACCCATGCCTTGTCCCTCCTGCCAGCTCTCCATATTGTTTAGCCTCCTCGGCCCTGCATTCGTGTAATACCACCCAGTGCTGTTTCTCAGATTGGTTCCCTTGTTCAGCCACCTCTGAAAAGGCTGTGGAACAGAAGCTTGAATAAGGCTAATTAGCTCGCCACTAGGGTCATTTAGTTGTATTAGACTATTGTGTGTTACATTTCTTTTTAATAGTCTGTTATATATCGGCTATTGGATTTGTGCTACTTTTGGTAGAGGATTGTCCTTGGTTATTGCACCTGATCAACATATTCCCCAAGAACAGTGAAAATGTGATGCAGTGAACACACAAACTATATATACTACGGTAGGGCCGGCCTTAAGGGCAGCAGCGCCCTGGGCGAATTGGCGCCCCCCCTCACCCACCGTGCCCCCCTGGTTAACAGGGGGCGGAAGGGGGCAGGGCCAGGAGGGGCCACTTTTTTTTTACCTCCTCTCTCAGGCGAGGAGGTTAAATAGGGCGCATTAGCACCCCATTGCCATGGGGTCATTCAATGACAATAAGGCGCCTGTCACGCCTTCTGCCACCACGCCAGCTTGGGGCAGCCCTTGAAAGACTCCCCGGAGCTGGCGTGGTGGGGGGCTAATGGCGCCTTCTGAAAAGTGCCCACGGCGATGGGGCGCATTTAAATGCACCCGCCGCCGTGGGCACATTTTACAGTAAAAGGCAGCCTGCTGCGCCTTTTCCCACAACGCCAGCACGGGGGATCCCTTGAAAGACTCCCACGAGCTGGAGTGGCGGGGGCAAAAGGCACCCTGGGGGGGGTGGCGCCCGGGGCGGTCGCCCGGCTCGCCCCCCCTCTAGGACTGGCTCTGCACTAAAGTGATTACAAAATTCTCTACAGGGTTCATTGACATCAGTTAACAGTAAGAGCCAGAGAGCACACTCAGGGCCTAGGCAGCACATTATACAATAGCATAATATGTTCAATATATTTATAAAAAAATGTGCTCTGACTTCTTTGTATCATGTAACCAGGGCTTTAATTGTGCTCACGAATCAGCATGCCCCAATCAGCATTTCAGTTAACTCATGAACAGGGTAGCTTCCCATTGCACACTCTTCCCCTCCTCTGTATTGATAGTCACTGGGTCCTGGGGAACTGAGGGCAGGCCTTGCTACTCAGGCGACGCCTTGTCTACGCCACTGTCTCTAAGTGTCACACATGAAAAGTGGTCACATGGCAGCATTGTAAAACCTCTAGAACTGCAACATGTTTGCTTGTTAGGACACCTTTGGTACACCAATGGCACTTATAATTAAGCACTTTATTGTGTATTTTAATTTCTGGGCTGCATGACTTGAGAGTCTTTCAGACATTTTGCTGCAGAAGTGGACCCCTTATTTGAAACAATGATTTACAATGCCAGGCACACACACGGGAAATATATGGAGCGGCAGCCCCAAAACATTGCACTCTTGCAAGTTCAATTAGTAGGAAGGAAAAAAGTATGCTTGTACAAAAAACATATACTTCAAATGCATTTTTGCACTGGGCCAATGTTTACCCTAGTCATAGTCTTTTGCTCTGCTGCAAAAATATGCACTGAAAGAATATTTTTGCACTAGTGCTAATTGCACGTGCACCGATGCAAAGGTTCTGTTATGTGTCTTCTCGTGTGAAGCATGGAAAGAAAGAAGCATTCCCATGCAGACATGTATTACAGGCTAAGTGAGGCCTCTGGCTTTACCGTTGTTTGCTCAGTACTTTTGCCCACCAGCGCCCTTTCAATGGGTATTGGCAGGGGTGGACTGGGAACCAAAAGAGGCCCCGGAAATAATTACTGGGCACCAAAAGAGGCCCTCGAGATATTTTTCATAGTGGCCCCATATTACACATTTTCATCAAGCCCAACCCTTTTACTACGAGAACATTTGAAAATACCACACAAAAAAGGCCCAGAGTGCAGAGGACTACCTGGCAAGCTCCAGTGTCCCCGATGGGCCAGTCCAACCCTGGGTATTGGGTACTACATACTATAAAGCTAGCTGTCGAGCAATGAAGCGCTGTTTGTGCGGGGTGTCCAAGTCCAGTCAGGTACAGGACCTGGAGGGCAAGGCAGCATGGTTTAGGGATGGCATGTGGGAGTTCAGGTGCGGTTGGTCATCAAGCACGGCTTGAGCAGGTGTTCCTTGCAGAGACTGGCCCACCACGCTTTTCGGAATGAGGGAAGTGTGGGAGATACCCTTATGCTGGTGGGTGTGCTGTTCCAGATCCTCGTGCTGTAGGGGAGGGCGCGTCGCCGTCTTGTTTCTTGGTTGCACTTTTTTAGTTTGCACTATTTGTCCTCCCTTTGCACCCCTTCTGCTGACAATACCTAGCCTAGTAATGTCTCTTAGGCTTCAAAACAATGCAGCTATGTTTGTTGCTTATAAGGGGAAGCCATCATCCAGGGGTGTTGCTTGGTCTGGAAAAGATCCGGGGCTACGCTAATTTTGGAACTGTCGGGATTGGGGGCTAGCTAGCCTTTTTGGTTGTAACCCCTGAGGTTCTTTCCGGGGCTACAACCAAAAGACCAGGGGCTATAGCCCCCTCATTCCACCGACCCCCCCAGCAACGCCTCTGCCATCGTCTTCATCCTCTCCCCTACCGTGGGAAATGCATGACCAGCGGTCTAGGGGCCTCAACAGATCTGGGTGTTATAATAAGCGTGCGTTTCATGGCTGTCTCATTCAGGGCTTGCACTGATTGGATGAAGGAAAGGTGATGAGCCATTGATAGCCACGCCTTTATTCTCCGAGTAGGCACCGGCAAGGGTGGTTTCAAAGAGTGTATTTACTATGCAAGCTATACTGTTCTTAACATGTAATTAACTGTTCAATTATGAACACGTCATGTACAGGCAGGAAAAACAAGAACGACATTTCGCAATTGGTGATTTTTTTGGAATTTCCCACACGAATGGAAACCCGACATGCACACCAGGAATTCCCAATGTCGTGTCCACTAAACCCAGTTTAAAAGAATACGTACTTAAAAAATAATAGTATATGTGCAATTACAAGGAGAAACGATAATGTCTCCAGAAAAGAGAATCATAAAACAGAATCTCATGCAATATTTGACCTATGCCGTCGAAAGTGAAAAGCTTTATTTTTGTTTTCTTAGTTAAAGGACAGTGCTGTGCCATTTTGCATCCCTATATACACTCGGTAAAACTGCCTCAGTACAAATAATGTATGTGTACAGTTTTGCACCAGGGCAATTTTGCCAGGTGAAGCTCTGACAGCACCAATGCAAAGTTTATGCAATGTTAAAATGGCTGTATGTGATATTATTGTTTTTAAAACATTGGGCCTCATTACGAACGCGGCGGCCACGGTATGAAGGATGCCAGTAAGGAACCGGCACCATTCATACCGGGCCGCCACATTACGAGTCCTGCAGCGTGTCCCGCTCTGTACACCTGGCCAGACCAGACCAGACGTGCAGAGCGGGACCCGCTAGCAGTACAGGATGCTAACAACGGGCCCGTCATTAACAGGCCCGTCGTTAGCATCCTACCCATCCCCATAGCCCCCTATGGGGGCTCAAATGGGAATGGGGATGTACCGGGTCCGGGTCTGGGTCCCGCGAAAGAGAATTACCGGGCCCTCCAAGGTCGAAATGGCCCAGTAAGTCCCCTATTGTGGGACCCAGACCCGAGTTTGGGGGTAGCCATGCTGCTAAAAACAGCATGGCTACCTCCAAACTCGTAATGAGGCCCATTGTATTGCAGAAATGTTATTGAAAAAATAAAGAGTGCTTAAATATAGTGCTCTGATAAAAATGATGGCATATTTCAAAATATTGCTCCTAAAACATCATCGGAAATCACATTTCCAATGATAAGATGTGGTTAGCTTACATGACATACCGAGTTTTAGGCCAGTGAAATAAAGTTGCAACAACACACTTTAAACTGTGAAGTAGTTCTTTAACACTGTTTACAGATTCCATGACAACAGAAAACAGAATGGAACACATACACTCACAGAAAGGAAGGAAGCAGCTAGCCAACAAACCCTTTCAGGGGCACATCCCCTGAACCCCCGCCCTCCTCTCCTAGTCCTCCCCCACCATTCCTTGGCCAGGATATTCTTTTTTTAAACGCAATGTAGAACAATATTATTTGCCATACAACAATATAATGTGCCGCAGTAATGAGATCCCTGCATTATAGTTTTGTCTCTGTTTCCGTGAACAATGTTTTTGGGAACAACCTTCAAACACCAATTGCCCAAAGCCATAAACGCCTTCCAAAAGAAAAGTTTAACTCTAACAATTAGTTTACTACAGGGTCAAAATGTAGGTCTGTACCACGTCAAAATTAAATGTAAACATACATGATATATGAGAACATGTGTGGGAGGGCATTTACTTCTTGATAACTATCATTTGCAGCAAAATGTGACTATTGGTTTGTACCTAGCCACAAAAAACACACGTTTAACTGTTTTGGGTATCGCACCTAAGTATTTCCCATTGATCATTGCCACACACTTAAATCTTAGGTATCTTTAGTCTTTATCATTCACAAATTTACCAAGTATGCAAAGTCCTACCTCGCTTGCCCTCCTACCAAACTAAACTTAACCCTCGTGTGTATCTTTCTACCCCTAGACAGCGCACACGTCTAATTGGCTGTAGCATGTGGCTTCTGCTATGCATAGCAGAAACCACATGTTACAGCCAATTAGACATGTGCCTCTCAGTGAATGTTTTAAATAATGATGTTTAGACAAATGATTGGGCAAGCTTCTTTATCTATTCCCTCACCCTAGATAAGCGGACCATCAGCGCTGCCTAGGGGTAGCACACAACACCAGTTTGTGGCTATTCCTGTGCAAAGAGGGCACTAACATTCATGTAGTTGTTTTATTTTTATTGCATCAATTAGTTACCAAAGGAAACTTTAAATGCATTGTGGAGATAAAAAGAAAAGAAAAGAATTGAAAAAAAGGAAGAAAAGGAAGACGAAGAAAAAAAAAACAGTTACATCAATTATATATATATATAGGGGGGGAAACAGTATAACTCGAGAAAAATAACTAAATGTCCAGAATTGTAAAGGTTTCTCTCATAAAGTTCAACAGAGCCAGGGTCGTAGATACTTTTTCCCCCCTTCTCAGAATTAGCCACCTGTCCTGCAAGGTTAAAGTGCTTAAATTTGAAAGGTGCGTCCCCAACCATTTCTCTCTGAACTTAGTTAAGGTAACACAATTCATCACTAGATGCTGTAAGGTTTCAGCCTCTTGCCCACAGCCTCGACACAGCAGACTGGGTTTTTCCTCTTTTTTGGTTCTTCTCCCTAAGAGGTTTAGTCTGAATTTTAAGAACCGCTGTCTTTCCGTATTTGAGGGAAATTTATCCAAGTAAGGGTGGACGGTGCCTCTGCAATAGTGCTCGTCCATGCCTTGCGTGATTGATGGCAAAGCACTGAGCCTGTCCAGGGTGGCTATCCAGTCCCAGTCCAAGAGTTTTCTCTTTACCATGAGCGGATTTAATTGTCTGGTTTTAGTGCTATGGTATTCAGGATTTCTAAACAAATTAATTGCCACTTGGTTAGGACCGGAATCAATTGTCTTTTGATTGCTTCGTTAATTGCCACAAATCCACTTCTTTCCTGGGGGTGCAGACATTTGCAGAGGAGTGTCAGGGATTTCCAGACCGTAGATATGTAAAGGGACGATAGGCCTAGTTCCTTACGCACACTTTCCATTGGAGTTGATGTCGGTAAGCCCAATACTCTTTTCCAGAATAGGCCCTCCAACAGTTTCCAAACATCTGAATTGATGAAGAAATTTGCCTCTGCTGCGTAAGTGAGAATTGGCACAACTTTCAGTTTGTAGAAATCTATCAGAGGACGAAGGGAAAAAGAACAGTATCGTCGCTTGATTAACAAGGCTTGCGAAGCTAAGTTCGTAACTTTACTTCTAAGCCTGCAGATACCTGGACCATCTTGGATGCTGTTGTTTAAAGTTACTCCAAGGTATATCATGGACGAAACCACTGGTACTTCTTCCCCGGAAAGGTACCACCTTAGATTTTTCATGCCGATTTTAGGTCCTAGCCTCAAGATCTTTGATTTTTTTGGATTTATACGGACGTTTCCTTGTGTGTATGACTCGAGTGCCTTTAGTTGCCGCTGAAGTCCGATGGCCGTTTGGTCTAGCAACAGAAGATCGTCCGCAAATAACAGCCTTCCCACGACGGTCTCCGCGATTTTTGGGGGAAACACCTCACTGCTTCGAAAGCTTCCTGCATGTCGGATATAAAAAGGCAAAAAACAGCGGGAGCCAACCGACAGCCCTATTTCAGACCGTGCATGGCCACCACGTTGTTTGAGAGGTTGCCCTGTCTGTCCAACCTTACTCTGAGGGTTGTCCCCGTGTGTAGTGCTTCGAGAGGTTCTCTCAGGTTGGTCGGACATCCCCATTTCCTTAATTTGTGCCATAGCATCCCGCAATCAACAGAATCGAATGCCTGTTCCAAGTCTATTGACGCGATATAGATGTTCTTATATTTCTTGGCCTTAACCATGCATTTGATTATGTTGATGAGTAGCACATTTAAGGATGTTCCAATGCCCTTTCGAAAGCCTGATTGCCAAGGGTCCAGATGGTCTGCCAGCCGACTCCAATCATTTAGATGTTTCAAGATTAGTGCTGCAAATATTTTGCCGACGACATCCAAAAGGGCAATCGGGCTGTAGTTAGTGGGCACGGACCTATCTCCCTTCTTAAAGATCGGCACAATTATGGACGTCGTCCAAGATTTAGGTAACTTTTTTAGTCTTGTTATGTTGTTATACAAATCCAGCATGAACGAAGCCCATTTTTCCGGGTCCCTTTTGAGGATGTCGTTGGTGAGACCATCAGGTCCTGCAGCCCTTGAAGAATTGGACTGTTTAATAAGGTCTAGAATATCTTGTTTTCCAAATTTAAAGTCCCAGGGCTCATTCGATGGTAAGAATGGGGCAGGACCACAGATTTTCCCCATAGAGTAAAGGTTCCGAAAGTGAGTTTCCCAAACTTCTGAGGCTATTGGATTTACCATTTTTGAGTCGGAAGGGATGTTTATTTCATTGATCAACTTCCAAATACCAGTGATGTTTTTAGTAGATAGTAGGTGAAGCATCTTCTCACTGTCTTGTTGCATTATTTGATGTTTGTGCTGCTTAAGCCAGTTCCTTTAGGTGTTTCTAGCTTTAGTATACAGGACTAAGTCAGCTGGTGCTCTAGTTTTAACATATAATCGCCTGGCTTTTTTAACCAGTTTTTTTTTTGTCACTACTTGGTGATCATAGTGGTGCCGCTTGCATTGGTGAATTTCCTTGGCGACTACTTTTGGGCGAAAGATCTTCAGTGTTTCAGCATATTCTATCAGGTTTGGACCTTGGTCCTTGATTAAGGAATCCAGCACCAGGGCCATCTCTTTTCTTCCCATGCGTAGTCTATTGCCACCAGGAGTTGACTCAAGAAACTGGTTTGGTAGATGTTTGCCTGGTACAGACGAGAGCTTGTTCCAGGCCTCAGATTTGAGTTCCAGGATGTTGTGATCACTCTGGATCGTGGTGATCACTTCCAACAATATTAATTTGCCAAAGAGATTTTCTGATGCAAACATATAGTCCAGTGTACTTGTTTGGGCACCCCGTTTCCATGTGCGGGCGGCTTGTTGGTCGCCCGCCAAGTTACTGTTTACCAAGTATATATTTCTGGCTAGTAGTTCCTTCTCCATGACCACGCCTCTCGTTATTTTTTTTGAGGCGTTCAAAGGCAGGAACTCTATTTTCCTCTGCTTCTTGTCGTAACATTCCATGTTCAAGTCACCACATAGCAGAATTTCAAGTAGTGGGCATTCAATCCTGGCGTCGTCTATGGCTTCCAGTAGGACTTCCATAAGTTTGTCCTCATCTCGGGCTGTCGGGCCCAAGTATACGTTGCATATAAGCAACTGCCAGTCTGAAGTAAGTGAAGCTGGTTCTGATGTGGATGAAAGGATCCAAGGGTTTCTGTTTAGAGAAGAGAGCACTTTTATGCCACTGGTGCGCTTTACCCCCAACAGTAAACCCGAGCTCGGTCTGCCTTTTGAGCCCTTTGTTGCGGGGTTTAGATATAGCTCAAACCTGTCCAGAAGAGGTAGATCACACAACTAGGTTTCTTGCAAGCAAAATAGGTCGTAAGAGGACAGGTGTGTTGCTGAATTGCAAAGTAAATGCACATAACCCCTTGTGTTCCAACTCATGATCTTTATCCCTTTTGGTTTGGAGTTGGAGTGGGCACTCGTAGATGGGTGTTGGCGTTATGACTTAGCAGATAGGACCCCAGCCAGCCAACTCCAGTCGTCTTGACTATTCACCAAGTTTAGTTCTGCTTTTTCTGATTGAATATGCACTTGGTCTCCTCCACTATCAACCTCTCGGGTCCCTCTACCACTATTTCCTGCTTTCATCGGATGATCCTTATAGGGTTTGGTAGTGGTACTTCGGTGGTTGTGTAGTAGATGTTTCCGAGTAGCTACACGGTCGGATCTGTTTTCCTCCTCCAACTCCCTAAGCACGAATCCACATAAGTTAAGTTTTGGGCCCAACTCTAAAAGTAAATTTTTAGTGTTTTGATCACTTGTGTGAAGAATCACACTGTCGTGTCGCTGTTCATTATGAAATTCGATCCAGTCTAAATCCCTCGATTTTAATTTCTCCAGAAGATCCAGGAATTGTAAGAGCCTCATAACGTTAGCCCGATTCATAATTAAGTTGTCTTCGTAGCCTAGAGTTCTTTCCAATAGTATTCTGTAGTGTTCCTTGGCATTTTTTGCCCCTGGTCCATTGTGGGCATTGTGATTGTTGGGCCCACATGTCGGTTTTCTCTCAATCGTTTCTGCCCATGACGCTGTTCTTTTTGTTTCCTTTGACGCGTCAGGGCTGACTCCTTTATTACTGGTAGTTTCCAGGGATCTCTGGACAAGAAAGTTCTGTCTGTCTTCCAGTGTTGTGTAAACCAAGGCGTTAGGTGGATGTATGTCTGCCCTCTCTTTTTCTGTGGGGCTGGCCGATATTTCTCTACCGGAGTGCACTCTAGTTTTCCACTTGAGTTTTTTATCGAAGACCGAGTTCGGAATCGATAACGTGGGCATTGAGGGCTTTTTGAAGGACACTAGCCGCACCGCCCTGTATTTAATCGTCTGAGCCTTCGTCTCCCCTTTAAGGTCGACTTCTTTTATCTTGCTGTATATTTCTGGATCTTCTTCATCAATACCACTTTCTGTTCCGGAGGTATTCGATCCTGACTCCCCCTCCCATGTGGTGTTTATGTCTGAATAAACAGATAAGTCCATGAGAGAGATGTCCATGTTGTCATTTGTTGACGTGATGTCCAGTGGGCGAGGGGACTCATCAGGAGTTACTTTTAGGCGGGCAGCAGGAGCAATTTCTGTTTTTTTTATTACTGGTCTCTCATGAGTTGGCAGTTTGCAGGGAAGTGCCAAGTTCCTTGGAAGGGATAGACCAGTTGCAATTTTAGATCTCAATGTGGGTTTTCTTGTAGGCAAAGGTCTGTGTCCTATTGGTTTGTCCGTTGGTATGACTATTTTCCCATAGTTTTTGTCGCCTTTCTTGTTTACTTTAACTAGACCTTCCTTCATTGGGGATAAACCTGATTTTGGTTTCTTAAATAAGTCAAATAATTTGATGTTGCTAGTTGGCACTGGAGCCTCGAGCTGATCCCGTGTAACCAGGGGCAGAGTATTAGTTGCAATGGAAGATGCTGAACATCCTTCCTTCGGTGCTAGCCTACCCTCCTTCATTACTGGGCTAATTGCCCGCACAGCAGGGTCCGTGTTGGTAGAACTGTCCTTGTATTTAGTAGTGGAAAGTTCCTCAAAAGTACTCTTTGTAGACAGAACCACCTGCTGGTTATGAGTCTGTTCCAGGGAAGTCGGACCACTCTCCGGGCCACCTGCACTCCCTAACCTGAGACTTGTCCTTTCCGATCTTCTTATTTCTTTTTCTTTTATGATTGGCTCGATGATACTTTTCAAAATGTTTGTCGTATGTTCGTCATTTTTTTCGAGTTTCGACTGAATTGCCGAAACAAAGCCTTCTATAAAGATCATTTTAGAAAACATCATTGCGATTGTTGTCGTATGGTCCCGAAGCTGATCATTTTGTGACTCAATAAGTTTCATAAAGGGGGCCATTACAAGATCAAAAGCTGTGATCATTCCAGGATTGATTTGGGGATCCTTTTTAGAAGGAGCATCTCCTTGAGTTGATTCCAAGACGGACAAGAGATCCTCGTCTGTGGGAGAGGGTTGTCTTCTTTGCCGTTTACTTGGAAACGGCGCTTGCTGGGGGAATACTCCTTTATGGAATCTTTGTGGGGGTCCCTGAGGTAAAGTTTTGTTGACTGAGGCAAGAGACCCTCCCCATTTATTTGGTGATGACCCCTTACGCTCAGGGATAAATGTGTACGACCCTGGGGTGGTCATTTGTTGGGATCTAGACCGTGGCGTAGAGGGGTCCAGAAGACACTCTCGAATAGTCATCCCGTTTTGCTGGTTCGTACTTGAATAGTTTGTGTGGAAATCGGTGTTCAGTAAGGAAATCCCGAAGGGTTTCCAACCGTTGTCCGATTTTTTTGCTGGAGGCTGATCTCTTTTGTTCCCATTTAAGGAACCGAAGACAAAGGGGTTCACAACAGGAGGTGTGGCTGGCCTTAGAGAACCCGTCTCATCATCATAAGTTGCGCCCAAGTCCTTTGGGGAGGAGAGAGTAGAATTTAAGGGAATCGAATTGGGCGAAACCTCCCACACTGTGGCCTTGGGGGACAGTCCTGTTTGTGGTTTCGCGTTCTGGCCCCTATCGTCAATGACCACCGTGCTATTAAAAAGTCCCCGATTTTCAATTTCTATGGGGGGCACTGATGTATCCGGGGTCTTGGAAGACTGTTGGGGCTGTAGGTGAAGCTGTGTGTGGGAGCCTTCCCCTTCTCCTATACTTGATCCGTTCACCACCTCCTCAGCCATTTCCACATTTGTTTGTAAAATATTTTCGAATGAGGCAGTGCTGCATGTAATGGCTACCTCGGGGTAGCAGCCTACCCCTGTCCTATATGGCGAGAGCTTTGAGACCGGTGAGTCTGCTATTGTGAACAGTTAGTCAGTAAGACCAGGCCGAATTACTAAGATTTCAGAAGTACCAGGTTGATATACAGGTCTTTTCAGAATAAATAGATCTTACAGTTACCTTGCTGCCTTCTTGTCTCCCTGCCACAGTCTGCACATAGGCGCACTTCCCGAGTGAATCTGGCACCACCAGCGCCTAACAGCCGCACAACAGCTGATGGGCTTTTCCCCGCCGGGCTTAACGCCACGAGGGTGACTCACGGCTGAATAAAAGGTCCGGATAAGTCACGTGATCCGCCACGTGATGCAGCGTGGCTCCGCCTCCTCCAGGAAGCAGAAGGGGCCACAGCAAGAGCTATCTGCAGCTCGCAATGCTGTGAATAGCAGGGTAGAGTTCAAACTGCAAAACAAAGCTCCAAGGTAATGCAAACATTCATGTAACTATGCTAGTTATAAATAATGCAAGAAAACCTAATAGCATGATAGTTGTATGCACATTTCGGGCTGAAAAACATGTGAGGGGCATTCGTGCCTTACCAATTATCTCCTGGACAAAAGAAGCAGCTACTAAGTGCTTTCTTGCAAGTTTCATGCTTGATAAGAGATCTTAAGTTCTCAAACTCACCAACTAAGTGGGGTTCTCAGTTGCAATATGTAGAATACCACACACAAAACCATATGCAGATTTAGGGGTGATTGTTTGAGTATAACAGAGCAAAATGGTCAACCTTTACTTCAGAATGTACGACTTCTGGATCCTGCCTACTTACAAACTCTAAATACAGCCTCTTTTTCTTACTTTGCCTTCTCTTTGCTTTTCCCTCTGCAAGAGGCAGCGCACTCCCCAATGAAAGGTAGGAAAAGAGAGAAAAAGAGAGTGTAAGCAAGAGAGAAAGAAATTACGAGATAGAGCCAAAAATGAACATGTGTGGGGGAACAAGAACATAAGGATGAGTGACATAGGGGAGGATGAGAGAGAGAGACTGTGACTGACCGAGAGGCTGTTCCCAAGAGACTGTGATAGGGAGACTGTCTAGGAGTAGGACTTGGAACAGGACAAAGGACTAGAACGAGGGACTATGATGAGGACTTAAAAAGTAAAACAAGGACTAGAAAGAGGAAATAAAAGAGCAGCTTGGATGATGAAAATGGACTAGGACAAGGGCGATAGACTTGAATGAGAACTAGATTTAGGAAGAGGGATGAGAACAAGGAGGAGATATGAGGACAAGGGTGAGGAAGATGGTCTAGTTCGAGCTTCTAAGACAAGAGACTAGGATGAGAAGGAAGGGCTATGGCAACAAAAGAGAAGAGGGATTAGGACAAGGGACTGAAATGGGGAGAAGAAATAGGGACTAAGAAATAGGGTGGGGCAAAGGAACGAGGAAGAGGAACTAGCATGAACGACTAGAAAGAGAGACTTGGTTGAAAAAGTGGGATTATAAAGAGGGATTAGGATGAGGAAGAGGGGCCAGGTTGAAGAAGAGTGCCCGCTCGTGGAAGAGGCACTAGGATGAGGATGAGAGACTGGGTCAAGGAAGTGAAAGCGGAAGAAGAAGACACAAGCACATTTGACTAGGATGAAGACGGAGAGAAGGAATGGGAAGAGGGGCTACAGCCAGGAAGGGGATTATAAAGAGTAAAACGAAGAGAGACTAGGGTGAGGAAAATAAAAGGAAGAGGAACAAAGATAGGGAAGAGAGTCTAGGATGAAAAAGAGAAAGAATGACTATCATGAGGAAGATGGATGGGGAAACAGGACTTGCATGAGAAATGGGGACTAGACAAGGAAGAAAGGAAGAAAGGTTAGAACGAGGAAGATGATTAGCGACTAGGATTAGGAAGCCATACTAGCATGAAGAAGAGAGACTATGATGAAGGCTGGAAGGAGGGACTAAGAAGAGGATGAGGAAGAGAGACTAGGTCGAGTTTCTAAGGCGAGGAAAGGGTCTAAAAAAGCAAGAGGAAGAAGGATTAGGATGAGGACAGCTGTCGAGGTTCAGGAAGGAAGGCTACAATGTGCAAAAGTGATAAATTAAAGGTAAAGCGGAAAGGACGTTGACAAGGAAGGCATACAAGGATGAACAAGTGGAAATGGCATGAGAGACTAAGCGGGGGGATTGGGACGAGTGTCTAGGACAATAAAGACAGAACACGATGAGGAAGAAGGACTAGGACAAAGAAGAGGGTTGAGGCAGAGGAAAGGGGACAGGGAAAAAGAGGGGAGAGTAAGGCAAGGAAGAGAAAAAGTTATGAGAAAGAAGAAGAGAGACAAGGGAGTAGGATGAGGAAGGGGCCAAGGAAGAGGAGAGGTATGAAGAAAGTGGACTTGGAAGAGGACATGGGACTAGGACAAAGACGAGAAAGCGGGACCAGGAAGAGGAAGAAGCACTTCAATGAGGAAGAGAAAGAGGGACTGGGGTGAGAAAGAAGGACTAGGAAGAGAAACGGGGACTAGGAAGACGTATGGAGAATAAGGACTGGTAAGAGAAAGGGGGACTAGGACAAGGAAGAGAAAGAGGGACCGGGACAAAGATGAATTAAAGGGGCAAGGATGAGCAAAGGAAAGTGGGAAAAGAGCAGTGAAGGGGCATACAGTAAGTTAAGTCGAACATAGAGGGCAATTCAATTCACGATAAGGAAGTAAACATTATTCCCTTGGGATGTTCTCCCTCTGTTATGTAGTAAGCACATTGGAATTAATCTGGTATCACAGCCTCTTGGAGTTGCTCTTTCCATTATTAAATGGTCTGCAGCGAGACATATCTACGGAGTCCTGCACATTCCAAGTGTATGGCACCAGGCGAAGTCAGGTTGACAAAACCAATTTAACGAGAAGAAAAAAAGGACAGCTTGACTAATGCTTTTTTGCCCAGATGCCGGGTAGTGGCACTCTCAGTCTAAAGTTATATCCCTGCTTGTCTCCATTTTTTCAAAACACACCCGTTCCCTGTTTTTGACATTCATTTTAAACAACCCTTATTCCTGAAATCAAGGATTCCGTAAAACAATTTCAACACACTGATGCATGATATTTTCTAACCTGCACAAGACAACCAGACATCTGTGTCTTATTTTCTGGAACAAGGATGCGTACCACAGAGCAGTCTAAGTGCCTCCACCGGGCACAGATGCCTGTCTTACAATAAAGGGTATGGAAAGGTTAGCAGAAAAGAGGATATATGTAGGAAGAAAGATGGAAATAAAAGACGGAAAGTGAAGCAGAAGGTGGGTGGAGTGCAGTGGATGGGAAACGGAAGGTTGAAGGGGGAAACAGTTACATTTCTGTTTTTTTTAAAAAAAAAAACTGATAGATTTGCCAAATAAAATAAATCGCCAAGAGGGAGAATTTTCGCTGTTTTGTAGAAAACAGCAAGTTGGTCTTCTGACATAAGCCGCCTGACACGTGATTAACGGTTCACTTTTTTTTTCCACTTGGTTTTATGCTAGCTAGGATTGACAGCATGAAACTTGGGGAGTCGAAGTTCCTCTTTCAGGATTTCTTTTTAAGGTACGGCTAGAGAAATAGGGATCTCCACCTCTCCGGGGAGTTAATGCATACCCATTTTACTTGAACGCGCCCATTGCACGTTGACTTTGCTCTCTGATCGGTCAATTGCATATTTCCACTCTGATGACGATTATGTTATTTGGGCAGGATGAAGTCCTGGCAGAAGGGTCATCTTGGGACTTGGGGCATGGACTGACAGCAAAAAGACAGCCAATTAATGTGCAAGCTCAAAACAGGGCTGCCACCACACTGAACATATATACAGCCGCTTCCCTGGCATGAAAGCATGCGAACGTCAAGTCAGGAATGTTTAGGATGGCATGTGTAATGTCGTTGTTAATGCTGTATCCCGTCACCGTCCTTGTGCCAAGGGAGTGGCCACGTTGAGGCAGAATGGGAAGGGTAGTGACGTAGGGCTATGGAGGGGTTCCCGGGTGGAGGGGTTTAGTTCCAACATGTTGAAGTACGGACAAAGGTATGGTCGAAATGGCAACCTGAGTCCTGCGTCTGTTTACTGCCGTGGAGTGGTCCTCCGGTAAGTGGGGCCCTTAGATCCCACAGCATGCTATGCTATTTTATATCACTGGGTCTTAAAGAGTATGACTTCTGCCTTTTGCTTGGTTTATTGGGGGTTGAGTCCTGTAATAGCGTTTTTGGAATGGTTTATTAGGGCAGTGGGAGGAGAGCAAGGCTGCTGTTTATAAATGTGTTAGTTAGATCATAGAACTTGTGCCTTGTCATGGGTAATTGTCTACTATTAAGAAACATCTTGGTGATATGTGCATTTGGGCCCTGGTCTATTCTGGGGAAAGGCAAATTTAGGCAGGGAGCAAGTAAGAGCCGTGGGCGCTCAAAGTAGGAAACCATTCACTGCCAAATGCCCCCTTCAAGGGATTGATCACATTATGGAAGAATCCAAAGTATTGACTCGAAAATCACAGAAAAAATGTTTTCTGGAAGAAAGAAAAATGTTGCTTCTAGTACACTGCTAGTTTTCTCGATTAGGGGGTAGGGATCTGCCGTAGGTATGCACCTTGCATACAACAGAAGCTGTTACCAGAAAAATCCACTAAAACAGCAAGAAAGGAGCAAAATAGAGAGAGGAATGTTGTGGGTTACTCAGGTCTTACTCATGCTGTTGTATGGGCTGAGTGTGTCCACAACCAGACACGGTCTTCATGGGCAGCAATTCAATCTTACACTTCAGAAGTTGTCAACTCAAATAACTAAGGGAAAACCTGCAGTTCCTGCACTTACAGAAGAAACTGCTCCACCTTAAAACAGTTTGACGAACAGGCAGAAGACCTGGCCTTTCAGCTCACCACAAGGGGCTGCTGTGAGTCTTGACATCCTTCTAGCTTGGGACTCAAATAAAAAAAATCGACACTGACAAGTCTGAAGATGTTATTCAGGTTTTAGAACACACTAACCAGTGTCCTTTTGGAAGACCACTACCACAGAGAGAAACACACAGCCCATTACCTACACTGGACGATAAGTGAATAGATGAAACTACCAATCTGAGCAGCTAATATGGTTGCACTATTATTTAAGAAGGATCAAAGATGGAGTTTTCACCTTCCATCACATACACAGGGTTTGAATGAGTGTGTGGAATGGCAAAGATTAGCAGTGTTATGAGGATATTGTAATGTTCTCACTGCTCTGCCTCTCACAATAGCATGGTCTCTGTAATGACAGAACTATCATATTTAAAACTGCCATGTGGTAGAGGACATGGTCTGGTATGTAGGCGGTGCACTAGTGCAACCTAGGCACAATTACATCTCCACTAATAGGGACACCACACAGACTTTTAGAAGCAAACTTTTTTCTTTCTTTAACACCAAAAAGGTTTTCTTTGAAATTATTAAAGTCCCTACTAGCTAATTTTGTGGGTCTTCCTTTATGGGGTGATTGACATAGATGCAGGTTGGAGGGACGTATTCTTTTGGTACAGCTCTAGTTGTAGTTTTTGTACCTGCAATTGATGACAGTGCTTGCGCTTAGTGGACATATCAGCAAACGATTAGAACTCTCCAAACTGGTGACACATTTATTCGCTGTTAGGGGCCCAGGTGACAGTGAGAGGATATTTAAGAGAGAACTGTGCACCAGTAGCGGGACTTCCACCTCACCCCAAAATAGCTGCCAGGCCATTTGAAACCTCAGATAAGAATGTTGGGCCCAGAGAGGAAATAGATAACCTAATGAAAGGCCGGGTTTAATAATTCTGTTTTTCACTAGAAATCAAAATAACAAAATAACAAGGCACATTCAGAATGGCCGTTCATGTGCTACATTTCCAATATAACTTTAGCTAGAAATAGCCGAGTTTCATTTTGCATTTCACCTCGCTGTGATATCCTTCAGGCCGAGATATTGTTTTCCTTTTTTAATGTTTCAGCGAGAGTAAACTCTCACATTCCTGCCCAGGCGCCCCTGTGCACACGCCATGATGCTCTACTGCATCATTTAGAATTGATGCTGTGCCAGGTAGAAGCATAGCAACCAAGGATGCTGCTAGATCTGGAAAAGATCCAGGGCTTCACTAATGTCGGGTCTGTCTGGACTCGGGGCTATCTAGGCTTTTGGCTCTAGCCCCTGAGCTTCTATCCGGGGCTACAACCAAAAGATCCAGGGCTCTAGCCCACCTAAACCCCCCTAGCAACGCCTCTGATAGCAATAAGCACTCTGCGAATCACAGAGCTGAGTTTCACCATCTACTTCCAGGGCACACACATTTCCAAATCAATACTGCTAGTTTGCATCACTTGACAAGATATCCAAAATGCAAATTTCTCCTGAGGAAAAATATAATTTTAAAGACCACTGTTTACACAAACACTGGCTGTTTCATTGCAGCTCTGGCGGTTGAAGTGGTGCAGTGAAAGTGGTCTACCATGGGTTACTTGCAGACAGCTACTAATGAGGATTTCTTTCATTGCTGTTGAAGGAGGCGTGTCTTACCTGAGTAAAGTCCTGCTCCCGCCTTCTTATTCTCAGTTGACCGCAGTACGTTGAGGGGTTGAAGTGGTGCGGTGAAAGTGGTCTGTCGTGGTCTGATAGCAAAGAGGCGTATACCTGCTTCATCTGCACAACAGCTCTTTTTTCAGCTTGTGGGACAACACAGGCGGGTCAAAGTTATTTATTAATAGGACATTTGTGACTACTGATTTCTCTGTTACACTACTGCTACTTTTTGGCTTCTGAACACCATGCCTGCCTTACGTAGCAGCAAATCAACAGGATTTTTGAGGTGTGTGTGAGAGAGACAGCGTCTCCAACCTGGAACAGCTAGAGTCCCACCTCCAGGACCCAGTAAAGACGCAAAGGGGGGGTGTTAAATTCTCTTCCATGGCTCCATTCTTACCTGTTGCAAATTCCCCTACTGTAGTGGATTCCCCACATAGGATTTCTGCTGATGAGGGAAAGACTACCAAGCAGCAGAGTGCGGACGCCTCAGTTTCATTAACCCATGCAGATCAAGAGGATCTAACAGAACGCATAGGGTTGAACTTTGTATTGGATGTGTCGATTCTGGCCCCGGTGGTTTCTTTGGAGCTAGCAAAAAGAGTGTGATTATCCTTGGGGGTCAGTCAGCCCCGGGAACCCCCTTTCGACCTAGGGTCATGGACGAGGTTCAACTCTTCAAAGCTCCTTACTCCCAACCTGCGCACTATGTGACTGAGGGTGATGTGTTTCCCACAATCTGTCATGTCTCGCCAATCCTGCCGGATATCCATAACTTTTTTTTATCAGCCAGGCCCAATTTCAACACGCTGCTCATCATCGTCCTTTGATGAGAAGCCGGCACATGATTTTAAAGACCATATACCTATGAAACACGAGGGCCTGGCTCAGGAAGAACCAATTGTTGACGCTTTTTCTTTTCCTGTTCTGACAAGGATTTTAGATACTATGGACCAAGTTCACGATGCAAATATGTACGAACTGAGAGAAGTACGATCAGCTTTGAAGGACTTGCTTGCAAAAGTCAATTTTATTGATGGCCTCATTTTGGCTTTGAGTGCTCCAAGTGTTATTTTTAATAACCCTTTCATTGTGGGCACGCCTACTGCCTCTAATCCAGTTTCTGCCGCCACTCAAACCTCTCTGGTTGATTTTAGCTCATTCCCTGTAAAGCCAAAGAAGCCAATCTTTGTAGATGAGGGGGAGGCTGCCATTATGCATTAGCCATTACCAAAGGACACTGTGTGTCAGGTTCCGTTGGCTTTCAGTAATATCCCATTACACGCCATAGTGTGGTGGTGGGAGGGCCAGAACCCCTTCTATTGGTAGCTACTGTTGGTGATCCAGTACCGCCTGTGGAAATTGGCCGTAGAAGGAAAAAGAGAGCCAAGAATAATAAATACATCCAGCCTGGTACCCCCAGGAAATAATAAAGGTTCTCTTACATTTTTGCGGTTAATAAAGGCACAGACTTAAACATTTTCTGATGACTTGCAATCTCCCAATGGGTTCTCAACCTTCCCAGTACATATACCTGACCCTAAGGCAGTGGATAACCGCAAGAAAGCCAAGACCCATCCCCCCACTCGGGAGACGGCCTGTGCTCAGCCTTGTACTATTGAAAGTAAGGCAAATAAAAAAATTGCTGATCATGGCATACCTCAGACCTAAAACGGTAGAAGTGGCTGTGGAGGGATTGAATGTTTCCTCTCTTTCTACATATTCCATTGAATCTGATGAGAAGGCCCTCCAGGCATTCTCGCCGGAGGAGACCGGGCACTTGACAAAAGCTACTGTAGTAGGTGTGAGAGGCCAAAGGGTGCCTGCTACCCATGTGAGTTTAGGGGACTTTAGTAAGAGTGCATACAATGGATAGGTTCACAGAAAAACTCTGAGACCAAATAACCGAACTAACTCAAGAAGAAGGCAAAATACTGCTTTATTATCAATGATCTAAAACAGGGAGTCAGAAAGGACACCAACGGAGGTTTGCTCGATTTCTCTCAGCAATCTTTTCATAAAACATAGACTTTATACTAGAAATACATCAGAGGTGATGTCATACTACGTGGGAAATAATGAAAAACCTACTAAGGATTGTGATAGGCTTAAGGGGAACATCTAAGTGTACATTACACTGGAACTGGGATTGTGATTGGCTGCCCACTGTCAGGTGGCCAATATATGCCTACCTCTAAAACATATCATCTTTAAAACCATTAAGTACACAGTTTTCAATTGGTCTTCAAGCTATAAGGTCCTTCGTTATATGGACCTCTACAATTGGTTGGCACGTGTGTTCCATGTCTGGAACATTCGGTTCACTTATAAGCACGTAAGCTCAGAACCAGGTGTAAGGAGGTGGGCCTAACTCTATCTCCCCATCCAATTAGCCGAACATCTCTCAAAGCCCATGCCTTCTGCGATGAAGATTGTCTTTGAACTTGGCCTTGGAAAGTATCCTTGTCTCTGGGAATACATGGGAGAGCAGGCCCTCACTATCGTTGTTCTATGACTACAAGTTCGACTCGATTTTCATACTTGGCCCACGTGACAGTAGAGCACGATTTGGTCCATTTGGCAGGTTTTAAATGTCTTAAATGAATAAAATATGGCATTCTTGGTGTTCTTTCTTTGCCCCTTAACAAGAGATGATTCATCCTTTGCACGTTCACTCCTTTCAAGAATAGATAGCTGACCTTGACTGCTTTCGTTTTGATGCCAGCAAGACAGCCTCGCCATGCAGCTCCACGCTTTCAGCGTATTCTTGCTGCAACACAATTCTCCTTTTCTTCGTCATGGGTCCTGGCCTACTAAAATTCATCATACCGATGTCCAGCTTCTATACAGTGGCTTCGTCTACATTCTGTTTACTACATATAGCCAGCTTCAATGATGACTTAGTCTACCTTGCATTTCAGCGTCTGTACAATTATTCAACGGTTAATTCTCTGCAGAACTTTGTGCATGTCTAATCTTCTTATTCTTATAAAAAAATTAACTTTACTCTTTACTGCGTCATTAGTTTCTGTAGCATCCATGCATCCTCTTCAGCCAGTATCACGGGACATCGCACATGTCTCGTGTGATGCCACTAGATTCTCTCTTTGCCCTTTTTTCGTATTTCTTCAAGGAGTTCCTCCATCAGATTTCTTCTCATCGGGGATACATCCGATAGGGTTGTTTCAACGGGTATCTTCTTTCGAAAACGCGCTGCAGTATTGGCACAAGTGCTGGTGTCAAACACGGCACAATCGCAGATTTACAACATATAGGAAGTAGGGGGGCGGAATTTCCTTCAGAGGCATGCAACTGCACCTCTACACATGTGCCCATGAACCCTGCCTTCATGAGATTGCAGCCTACTGCCCCACCCTTTGAGCCAGTAAGGATGAATGCCCAGCCATTGCCTCTGGGACCTCTCAAATTTCTGACAGTGTAAGAAAGGAGGAAGTCCTTATTACAGCCATCGGGGTTCAGAGGTTTGCCTACAGGGTTAGCTAGATTCCCTAAGGGTCCACTCGGGGGCTCCTTTTTTTGATTACCAGTGATGGGGGAGGTAATTGATGACAACCATAGAGCCTCACCATTAAGTATGGCCCCAAGCTGAGCTACTTATGCCTGAGTTAAGGTTAAAGAGCTCTATTCGTTAAATTGCCATTACTTCTTAACACTGTTTGGCCAAATAATGAGCCTATAATCACTTTCATCAAATGATATTGCTATGATCTTTTTTCTGGATTTTAGGCGTGTTGATGTGGTCAAAATCGGATTTTATTCTAAGTTTTTTTATAACCTATTTGTTACTGAAGCAGAATGTTTGTTAAATATGGCCCACTCCTTGTCTGAGGATTGGCCGCAGTACATTGTAAAGGGTCCAAATCAGGGTAGAGATGGCGGGTCTGAGCTTAATCCACGAGAACCTTCAACAATAAATGTAAATCTGGCCCATACAAATACATCCAATGATGATCTTCCCAGACGCTAAACCTTGTTGTGACGTACGACTGGTCTCACATCATAAATTCCCTGCATGAACATAACCCAGTGAGAAGGGGCACCCGTTGAATTGCTCCAGTTAGGATTGTCTCCTGGAATATATTTGGGTTCTGCCATCTTCGCTCTAATAGGGAATTATGGAATGAGGGTGACCTGATTTTTTTTCAAGAATCCTTTATGCTCAATACTCCTTTTGTGAATGGCTTTATTGTTGTGCATGAGCCTCCCAGAAAAGGACTAAAGGGTAGGCCGTATGGCGGTTTAATTAGTGCCTGGCATGTGTCTCCTGGTTCTAATATTGAAAATGTGTGCATTGGCCATTCTGACATTCTAGGTTCCAAAATAACATGGTTTGACACATCTGAAGAAGCTTTAAGAGTGCTGATCATCTTCAACATCTATTTTAATCCTGCACCGACTTCCTTGACAGACTTTTTAACATCCATTATTAATGTATTTGACTTGTATGCTTTACTACCTAATGTGTGTTTTTTGGTTATGGGTGATTATAATTCGGAATGTTTAGATTCCCAGTGGTATCGACCCGGGGAAAACAGACGCTTCTCTCAATATGCAAGAGCTCGAGGAATACTTTTCAGGCTTGTCTTGACAGTTTGGATCTTCTACCCTTAAACAGAAACATTTTAGATGATGTCACTCCCAATTATACCTGATTAGATGGCTCTTGCAAATCTACATTGGATTTTATATTTGTTTCTACACATATTTTTCCTATTATTAATTGCTTTAGAGTTGATTCCAAGAGCGATAGTGATCACTCGCTCCTTAGAGTACGCTTCTGAGGCATTGTATAGTGGATAGTTTATCAGATCTCGGATTCCATTGATATTAATCTTCAAAATCAGGCTGTAATGTGGCGTATTAGTATGCTCTTAGGTTCAATGCAAAGATTGATCATGATTTATTGGGGGAACTCTTTGTTAGCATGTGTCCCCTCTCTCTCTCTCCTCATTTACAGGATACTCTTGTATATTTGATTCCGTCCTCGAGTCTTAGAAAGACAGCAATCGCACAAACGTATCTCATAAGTTCAGTGAGGAGTTATGTGCCCTAATGCGTACATAGTTATAGCAAAGTGGAAGCAACCCTATAGAAATTGGGCAAAGGGTCAGCATGTCTTGCTACTACAAAAAGATGCAGAAAACATGCTAACAGTTCTGGCCTCTAGAAATAAAGCCAATATTTGGAGACTGATACGAGGGGGCGAGGGGGCTGCAACTCTCGTTGCAGCACCAGCCGATCCCAGGCCAGGTGTGGGAGAATTACTTCGGTCACTTGTATGCAGCTGTAAGCTTAACAGAAGTCAGTGCATCTGGGACTTTTCTGGGCTGATTGGAGTATGGAAGTATGGAGGCTTGGGAGCTATTAATGATGGATCCTGGATGGATTCAATTGGCCATTAGGATGCCAAGTCTTCGAATGCCCGGGGACCAGATGGCCTCTCCAATCTAACATTAAAATCAGTGTCGCTCCTATGGGCCGAGGTGCTCTTTCAATTGTTTCGCAATGTGGTTAAGCGCACTAGATTTCCAGTGACTTGGAGGGAGGCCATTGTGCTAGCTATCTTCAAAAAGGGAGATACAGCGAATCCGGGGAATTATCATCCTATCTCCCTCTTGGGTGCTTCATATAACATTTTCTCTTGTTTCCTGTTGCGCACCCTTGAGAGATGGGCTCTTAGTGCCAACAAGTTGGACATTAATCAATCAGTTTCCATCAAGGGAACTTGTACAGCTCTGAATTGTTTTGTGTTACAACTTTTGAAGAATCAGGCTTTTAAATCTAAGCGTACCATGTATCTTTCTTTTCTTGATGTCTTTAAGGCATTTGACTGTGTGGTGTGGATCGAGCTAGGATATGTGGGACGCTTAGGTCATGGGGCTGTCCGGAAGGCCTTGGTCCAGATGCTGGAATTCCTGCATGAAGACATCCGAATCAAGGTTAGGCTGGACAGAAAGGGCATGTACTCGGGGTGGACCGTGGCTTGTGCCAGGGGTGTGAACTAGCTCCTTTTTTGTTCAATCTATATATCTTTGGAATCAGGGCAGCATTGGAAAGCTCGGGGGTAATCTCCTGTGGCTGGGACATGTGGAAATTCAGTATCTCTTGTATGCTGATGATCTTGCCTTACTCGACTATACTACAATAGGTCTGCAGAAATCTTAAGTGCCGGCACAGGATTTCATTAAGGTCCTTCGTTTGGACATCAGTGTGCCCAAATCTAAAATCTTGGTCATTAACCGTAGAAAGATCTTGTCGGGTAAGGGGAACTTTGGCTGGTACAATGATGGTAAAAAACTGGAGGTGGTCACTAACTTTAGGTATCTTGGTGTTCTGATCAAAACAAATCTATCAGTGTCCCTAGCAAACCAGGCCTTGAAGCTTGATGCCATATCAGCAGTTGTGAAACTACAAGTATTAGACAGAAATATTGTCTCTTTTCACTACCGCCTCCAATTAAAATGTATAACCAGGTGTTAGTTCCAAAATTGGCCTATGGGGCTGAGATGCATGAGATCAGCTTGGATTGGGATAAGAGGGATTCCTTTATCTGGAAATGATTCTGGTCCCTTCCAGGGGGTACTCCGTTTCCTGCGGTTAAACATATTTTGGGTCTTACATCCTTAGAGGTGAAGGTTAATTGGAGAAGAATCTTGATCTTACGATCTATTATGTTTCCACCAGCTCCGACCTTATACATCCAATTGAATGCACTTTATAATCTGGGTAATTGTCTGTCTCTTAAGGCCTGGATGGATTTTGTTTCGACCGTGCTGAATGAGAGAGCAGTTTCGCTTGTACAATTAGAGGGCAAGGATCGAAAATAGAAACATACTGCTCTCTTATCAGCTGTACGAGCACTTTTCTCTGGATAATAAACCTTTTGATTTTCCCCAGAAATGTGTGCTAGCACATGCCTAGAGATGTCTAATAAAATTCTGGCTACGCATAAAATTAAACTTACTCCCAACTAATGATGTCTTAGGTGGCTGGTCCTCAGTGCCACCTTGCGATCGTTTATGTCCCTGTTGCAGACTCACTGGTGAAACCTTGAAGCATCTAATTGTTGAGTGTCAGGCCCTAACTGGTGTACGCAAGGATGCTTGTAAGTCCTATTTTATCACCCTTTGGTAACTTGGAAAATGCTCTGGTGGAAACTATTAGTTAATGGCAATAATCATTTGTTAATTAATGTGATGAACTTACTAAACTCACTTCTTTCTATGTATGAAATTTCTTTGATCTAAGAGTGCTTTTATGATTATATTATGATGTTGATTTAATTTTGAATACTGTAAATTCTGTTTTGTTTTAGTATTCATATCGTTTTATATGAGTATGTGTGTAAAGTTTTACTTTGTGAACTAAAACACACAATAAATAAATAGAAATTGCAGCTCTTCTTCTGCAGCTTTCTTTCCTTGTGCTCGCCAATGGTCTTGGTCAGATTCTGGCACAGTTTGAGCCAAACCACAGCATTTGCGCCAGTTGTAAAAACAATGTTTTACCACGTAGCACATGGATGTCAAACTATAGTGCAGCACGGCTTTATGTTTGTTTTTCGATTTTACTCACAATACTGCTCTAACACACATAAACACACACATACACAAGCCTGTCTGGATTCCTACATGCTCACGTAGACACACATCTCTGAGAAAGGCGCATTACGCTGCTGAGCAGGCTCTCTGATTTTCGATGCTACAAACTGCAGACTACTCGCATGGTTTTTCAGCAGGCACATTCTCTCACTGAGCTTTTGTTCGGGTACTGCCATTTGTGGTCTTCAATGCAAACACTGATCTCGACAGCAGACACAACAGCCGAGCAAGTTATCGCCCTGAGATTCATAGGGCTCATGTTCAAAGAAATGTGAGGTGTGGTATGTCTGGGTCTTTGCTTTATATAGTATAATTATTTGTGGAACTGGACCAAGGCACTGCTTCACAAGAAACTTGATAAAACCACAACAAGTAGGAAAAACTACCAGTCATATTTGTTTGCGGGAAGAACAACAAGTAAACAAGCATTGACAATGCCAACAGTTATGTGTTTTTTTGTAGGCATGGGAAAGGTATTTGCCAAGGCACTTCCATAGTCGTATTAACTGGCCATTGATGGTAGCTGGTGAGAACATTGTTGAGTACCTGGGCATCTAATAGATGCGACTGGCAAATGCCTAGTACCCATACACTCTATCCGCGCCATCCGGCTCCAAGGTCTCCACCCTCAATTTGAACTATAATGTATCCCTCCCTGCACCTCGCAATACATATCACACGATTGTCACTTCAACGATATGTCCTGTCCAACCTATTTGAACATTTCAGGACATGTTACTTTGCGGTTGGTGGTGAAAGGGCACCTGGTACCATGGAATTCGGGAATCTTAGGGTTTAGTCACTTATATGTGCTATAACTCGTGGTCACCCGGAATGGGCCGGGTCATGCTTTGGCCAGTGTGAGATAACATGCACACCAGGCGCCGCTCTCAGATTACGGCCTGTGCAGGCCTTTCCTTCTACCTCAGATTAATAATATCTACGCAAAATAGCGATGTAGCTCGCGCCTTGCGCCACACCATGTAGTTAAACTATAATTGGTTACATTAACATGGGGTCCTGCTAGACGGGAAGGCGTCCCATTCACTGTCCGCCACCCCCTGGATCATCACAGTGCCGCAAATGCATCTAGTCTTACTTTAAAGCACTTATGGGGGGCCTGCCCCCTTCCCAACACTACATTGAAGGATATGCATAGCGCTTATAAATTTAGTGGCTGAAGGCAGTTCTGTTTAACCTCATTAGTGCCAAGGACGAGCTATCTCGTCCTTGGGATTCCCTCTCTGTTGCCAAGGACAAGATAGCTCGTCCATTCAGGCACTCTGTTTTGTGCAATCCCGGGCTATGTGAGGGGGGGCCCCCCTCACTGCCAGGGGGCTGGATTACCTTCAGTTTCACGTCGGCGTGCGTAAAGCACGTCGCCGTGAAACAAAGTAAAATCACTGCAGCAGCCATTTTCGGCTGCGGCAGTGAAGAAAGAAGGTAAGAGCCCCTCTTTCTCTGCGTCGATCTCCGGCTGTTTTTCAAGCCGGAGATTGAGGTGGGTATCGTTGGAAAGGGGAGATTCTCCCCTTTCCAACGATACCCATTATGTGGCATTTCTGGTCACGGATCGGCCGCGGGACGCGCGATCCGTGAGCAGCAATGTCACAGGATTAATAGAGATCTGTTTGTGATGCGGGGGAGGGGGGGGCTGCTTACTAGGTAAGCGGCCCCCTTCCCCCCGTGGCCCCAAAGCATGGGGCCGCAGTGCTGGAGACCACTGGGGCCAGATGATCACTGCCCCCAGGGGTGAAAAATAAAAAAAATAAAAAATAAAAGTCGAGGGAAGGGGGAGGTGGGAGGGGGTTTGGGGCCATGGGGCCCACTAGACCACCAGGGATATAGGAAAAAGTGGTGTCCTTGGAAAGGGGAGGTTCTCCCCTTTCCAAGGACACCATCTACATGAGGCATTGCTGGTCACGGATCGGCGCAGAGCAGATGGCTGATCATCTGCCCCCAGGAAAGGGGGCAAAAAAAATGAAAATAAGGGAATTTTGGGTGGGATTGGGGGGCCACTAGCCACCAGGGATATATTTTACAGGAATGGGGGGTGGCCCTCTTCCCCTCACCCCAAGGGGAAATGGGGGCACCCCTTGTAGCCCTCCCTGGGGGCAGATATCTGCTCCTAGGAAGGGGCATCAGACTCCAGGGAGGGCTGCATGAGATGCCCCCCTCTTATCTTCCCCCAGGGAGGGCTTAATGAGATGCCCCCCCTGCATTTGGTGTTGGGGGTGGAGGGTCACCCCCCAGTACAAAATGGTGGAACGCATTTTAGAGGGGGCTGTGGGGCACCCCAAAGGGATGGGGAATTTTCTAATGGGATGGGGTGGTGACCCCGTCTCCCCCCCCTGCAATGAAGTGGGTGCCATGTCATGCAGCCCTCCCTGGGAACAGATATCTGCTCCTAGGAAGGGACGCCTGAACCCAGGGAGGAGTGCAGGACAGCCCCTCGACTTATCTGCCCCCGGGGAGGGCTACTTGAGATGCGCCACCCCTCCAATTGGGGTGGGGTTGGAGAGGTCCACCCCCCTTCACAATAGAAAATTACCTGGCGGTGTAAGGGGCTCCTCTGCCCCCGCTAAAGGGCAGCCTGCCACTTTGAATTATTTTCTTTGTTTACTAAACGTGCCTTGGCGCAGAGGGGCACATTGGTGTGCCATTCTGGCGCCAGGGTGCCCAAACCTTACTGCCCCACTCACTGGGGGGCCTGTCCCACCATTTTTGGGGGCCCTCTCCCCCCCACCCCAAATGGAGGGGGGGTGTACCTCACGCAGCCGTTTGTAGGAGGCCCAGGGAGGCCTGCATGAGGTGCCCCTGCCACCCATTTGGGGTGAGGAGGGAGAGGGCCCCCAAAAATGGTGGGAAAGGCCCCCCAGTGGGTGGGGCAGTAAGGTCTGGGCACCCCGGGGCCAGATTGGCACATCAATGTGCCTCTCTGCACCAAGAGGAGTTGGGTTACCAAAGGAAAAAAGTGAAAATAGTGGAACGCTTTTTAGGGGGGGCTGTGGGGCATCCCAAAGGGACGGGAATTTTCTAATGGGATGGGGCATTGACCTCCCCACCACCATGTCATGCAGCCCTCCGTGGGACCAGATATCTGCTCCTAGGAAGGGACGCCTGAGCCCAGGGAGGAGTGCAGGACAGCCCCCCCCTTATATGCCCCTGGAGAGGGCTACATGTGATGCGCCGCCCCTCCAATTGGGGTGGGCGTAGAGAGGTGCACCCCCCTTCACATTAGAAAATTCCACAGCGGTGTAGGGGGCCCCTCAGCCCCGCACTAAAGGGCAGCCTGCCATTTTGAATTATTTTCTTTGTTTACTATACCTGCCTTGACGCAGAGGGGCACATTGGTGTGCCAATCTGGTGCCGGGGTGCCCAAACCTTACTGTCCCACCCACTGGGGGGCCTGTCCCACCATTTTTGGGGGCCCTCTCCCCCCACCCCAAATGGAGGGGGGGTGTACCTCACACAGCTGTTTGTAGGAGGCCCAGGGAGGCCTGCATGAGGTGCCCCTGCCACCCATTTGGGGTTAAGGGAGAGAGGGCCTACAAAAATGGTGGGACAGGCTCCCCAGTAGATGGGGCAGTAAGGTTTGGGCACCCGGTGGCCAGATTGGCACATCAATGTGCCTCTCTGCACCAAGGGGGGGTTGGGTTACCAAAGGAAAAAAAGTGAAAATGGTGGAATGCTTTTTAGGGGGGGCTGTGGGGCACCCCAAAGGGTCTGGGAATTTTCTAATGGGATGGGGCGTTGACCCCCTCTGCCCCAGCCGCAATGGAGTGGGTGCCATGTCATGCAGCCCTCCCTGGTACCAGATATCTGCTCCTAGGAACGGACGCCTGAGCCCAGGGAGGAGTGCAGGACAGCCCCCTCCCCTTATCTACCCCTGGGGAGGGCTACGTGAGATGGGCCGCCCCTCCAATTTGGCCATGTGTGGATTTCCACGGGTGTCCTCTTTTGGGAAATGCATGGGCTCCCTGTTTTCCTTGCTGGCTTCGACACACTAGGCCCAAATCTGTAGGTTGCCCACTTGAACAAAATGGTCAGTGGCGAAAGGCATGGGGTTCCCAGTGGGTTACCCAGCACAATTTGTTCATGTGGGCAACCTACAGATTTGGGCCTAGGGCGTCGAAGCCAGCAAGGAAAACAGGGAGCCCATGCATTTCCCAAAAGAGGACACCCGTGGGAATGCACAGAGGTCTGACTTGCGCGAAACAGGCCATAATTTATTAACCAGAACCCCAGACAAAGTGAACATTGTGTTTTTTCCCCATCAAATATCACACTTTGTCGGGGATTGTGGCTAATAAAAACTGGGGCCATTTGTGCAAGGTAGACCTCTGTGGATTCCCACGGGTGTCCTCTTTTGGGAAATGCATGGGGTTCCCTGTTTTCCTTGCTGGCTTGGACACCCGAGGCCCATACATGTATGTTGTGCTTGTCTGGAGAAAGTGTCAAATTCAGGTGTCGAAACAGGCTTGGGGTTACCTGTGTTTCAGGCTTTCCACTTGGTGCCCAGGTAGGTGCACCCACACATGTGAGGTCCCATTTTCATCAGGACACTTGTGGGAACGCGGGACGGTAGGCCATGTGTTGTTGGCAGCGTGTTTCTATGGGTGCGCCGAGTGAAATGTGCGGAAAATGCGTTTTTTTCCCAACATTTCAGACTTTGCAAGGGTGTCTGGGTAATAAATTCTGGGCCGATTTGCGCAAACCTTACCTCTGCGGATTCCCATGGGTGTACTCTTTTCGGAAATGCATGGGGTTCCCTGTTTTCCTTGGTGGCTTGGACACCCGAGGCCCACATCTGTATGTTGTGCTTGTCTGGAGAAAGTGTCAAATTCAGGTGTCGAAACAGACTTGGGGTTACCTGTGTTTTAGGTTTTCCCCTTGGAGCCCAGCTAGGTGCACCCACACATGTGAGGTACCGTTTTCATCGGGAGACCTGTGGGAACATGGGATGGTAGGCCATGTGTTGTTGGCGGCGTGTTTTGATGGGTGCGCCGAGTGAAATGTGCGAAAAATGCTTTTTTTTCTCCCACATTTCAGACTTTGCGGGGGTGTCTGGATAACAAATTCTGGGCCGATTTGCACAAATCATACCTCTGCAGATTCCCATGGGTGTCCTCTTTTTGGAAATGCATGGGCTTCCCTGTTTTCCTTGGTGGCTTGGACACCCGAGGCCCATATCTGTATGTTGTGCTTGTCTGGAGAAAGTGTCAAATTCAGGTGTCGAAACACACTTGGGGTTACCTGTGTTTTAGGTTTTCCCCTTGGTGCCCAGCTAGGTGCACCCACACCTGTGAGGTACCGTTTTCATTGGGACACCTGTGGGAACGCAGGAAGGTATAACATTTGTTGTGTTTGTGTGGTTTTCATAACGTTTTGACCCATTTGCTGGTGCCCTTTGTCACACAACCCTTTCATTTCCCAAATGTGATCTACATTTAGTCGCTGCTTTAGGCACCATACACTTTTGTAACCTGCACAAGTCAACTACCCTTGAAAAGGTCTGCCTGTGCTCTTTCAAAAAATGGATGCTTTCCGTTCCTCACCACATTGGTTTTCCCGATTTACACACGCTAAGTGTTCAGGCCGTGAGCATAAAAATCCTGTGTACCATGGCTCAGTGTTTGGCTTGTGGTATTGCTTGTTTTGTAAAACACTACACAAAATGTGTGCTTTCCTAACTGCAAGAGTCGGGGGAATATAGCGGAGCATTGCTTTTCTCAAAATTCATAGAAGCCATTGCCGTACCAAGCCAACCATGTCCAACACATACCTTTTTTCGGTCATTTTCCCGCTTTTCCCCCAATCTATGGTATTTTCCCCTACATAGTTGTTGCCTGATCTATGCAAATCACCCCTTCCTAAACTTGGAATTTTGTCTACTTTTCAGAAATATATGCCTTTCTTTTTGTTTCCACTCAACCTTTTCCTGAAAGCCAGGAAATTGGGGAATTCGGCACAGCAGACCATTTGTTCCTAGCTCTTACAAGGAAAAAACCACAGGCTTCTTTGTACATAATTTTATTGGCATTTTTTGAAAAAACCCAAAATGTTTGGCCTTTTTGCTTATTTTCTCTCACCCTCCTACAGCAACCTAGGATTCCTGGGTGGGGTTACGACCGCCTACATGTGGGAAAAAAAGGAGCCAAGTTTGGCCGAAATATATCATGTAACAAAAATGTTACAAGGATTTGAATGGCCACATACCGAAATCACCAAAAAAGGCCTTGGCACTGGGGGGAAAAACCCATGGCAGTTAAACGGTTAAGGGCCTCATTACATGGTAGGCGGTGGACCAAGGTGCTATTATCACTTTGCTCCATGCCGGTAAAATACCGGCACCGCCTTGGAGGAAAGGGGAATTACCGCCCTATTCCAAGGTTGGCGGGGCGGTAATTCCCCCTTCCCCCATTGCCCTTCCCCATTCCCATTTTTGCCCCATAGGGCATAATGGGAATGGGGAAGGTGCTAATTACGGTACCGCAAATTGCGGTACCGTAATTAGCAACCTGGTCCCTTTGCGGGTTGGTTTTTAACGCCTACTAAAAAGCAGGCGTTAAAGTACCAACCCGCAAAGGGACCTCGTAGTAAGGCAGTAAGGGTTAACGGTCACCGGTACCATTACCGGTGACTGTTAACCCTTACCGCCTTCCGTGTAATGAGGCCCTAAGACATTTCTATTACACCAACAGTGAGTTTACAGCTCCAATTAAGTCATTCACTCTCAGAAGACAGCTTAAACAAAAAACACCAGCAGACACTTTGAGTGCAAGGTTTGATGGTAAGGCTTGATTAAAGCAAGCTCAAAGAGTTCCCTTGAGGTGGTGTGTTGGCCAGGGAGGGTCAGAAACTGGGTGGGAAAGGCAATAGGGATTAGCACCATTAGTTAGGCATTTCTTGGACTTGGGCCATACAGCAGATGTACTTTTGTGGTGGATAGTAGAATGTTTAACACTCCATAATGAACATGCTTGGATGTATAGGCTAGACAGTCATAAGCAGGGTCTTAACAAGGATTTTGATTTGGCCAGACTATGTAAAGACCTCTAAAATACTAACTGTCAAAAATGTAACAAATACATTCTGTTTAAAATGTACAGGCATATATATTCAACTTTCTTGAAGATTTTCTTTGACTGTTTAACACATATTTGAGGTTAATGTATAAATGTATTTGGATTGTGCATCGTTATTGCCAAATTGAATATATACTGTTTTGGCCTGTGAAATACAAGTGACCTACTAAAGCCATCACTAACCAATGCAGTATCTTAATTTACAACTCCATTTGTAAATGGTGCAACCTCGTTGTTCCTCGTTGGTGAGCTCAACATGTTATGTGTACTAGCTAGTTTAAATCACAGGCACAGAAGTGGGGTCGACAGTGCAAGTATACAAATGTAGCAGACCTCTAAATGCATAATGGGGGTCATTACGACCCTGGGCTAAGGGGTTAACTGCGCTGTAAAAGGCTGCGGCACCGTTAACCCCTTAGCGCCTAATTACGAGGTCCCTTTGCGGGACCCGACCTTAACGGCTGGTCTGGACCAGCCGTTAAAGTAGGGACCCGCAAAGGGACTCTTGAGGTAATTATGGTACCGCAATTTGCGGTACCGTAATTACTGCGTTCCCCAGTCCCATTGAGCCCTATGGGGCAAAAATGGGAAGGGCCAATGTTCAATGGGGAATTACCACCCCGCCAAACTTGGAATGGGGTGGTAATTCCCCATTGAACATTGGCAGACTTGTTACAATATCGGCAGCAACCAGGGTGCAATGTCTCAGGAGTAAGTCATGCTGACAAGATAAATACTTGATCAGTCACATCCTTGGTGGTCACTGTGAGGTAACATAACGTTGGATGTCATTACGCTCCTCTTGTTATGTGACTACAAAGAATACAAGCGTGGAAATTATGCTGACAGCGGCCCTATGAATGCCACTACATAGTATGCAGTGGATATAGACAGCAGGCACATTTAGCACCGTATGGGCACCAGATGAATAGTTCCCTTGAAGTACTCATACTCTTTGAAGCACATCACGTAGCTACGTATGCTACATGTTGACATCATCGATACCAAATGTTTATCAGTTCAATGGTGTTGGCATGCTCACGAACGTCGCCGTTTCACAGATGGATTCACCACAACCTGGAGAATACCCTGTAACAAGTAAGCGTCACTCTAGCTGCCGTTAGGGTTGCAGCGTGAGTTGCGTTTGCGTGATCTACATATTGTGTCCAAGTCCCCTATCCTTTCCATGTCTTTACTTTAGAATTCCTGAATGAAAGCACTTTTTGGTGGATCACTCCTTTTATGGTTATGCTTTGATTATCCTTCTTTTATTAGAATCAAATGTAAGGCTTTCCTTTTACATTCATAGATCAAGGTACTGATGACCACTCATGAGCAGCCGTCCACCAAAGAATACACTGTTTTGTTTTTCTTCAAGGAACATTATTTCTCTCATGTGACTGGGGTGGCAGTCCTTCCAAATATGAGTTGCCAATTTGGTAGAGCACTCCTCTGCTGGTCATGATGAAGGCATAAGATTAATAAATTGCCAAGATGTCATTGCATCATTTGTTTGCTGCCACGTCGACCCTATCAAGACCAAAAATGTGTTACTGGAAATACTGGAATTAACTTTTGATCACGGATTCTTTAATAAATGATGGTTTGAACCAGTGATTATTACAAGCATTTAAGCGTTCTGATTGTAAACGGATAACTACCTTTGAATTTACATGATTGTTTTTTTTTTGTCCTTTAATTTTTCTTTTGGTTTTGGTCTTTTCAACAAATACCTCTCTGTCTTTTTGTTTTTTATTTCAAAAAAAGTATTTCCAGTCTAGGGGCCTCATTACGAGTATGGAGGTAATGAAAAAAGGAAGGCGGAAAGGCATTACCGGCATCGTTAACAGGTCCGGGCCATTACGAGCCGACAACCCACCAATACCGCCACTACCCATACCGTGCCCCTTGTTACCGGCATGCGTGCTTACACGCGCCCCTTCGCGGCGGAAATACCGGGATGCCGCTAACAGGAGGACATCACAAGTTATGCGGGCATGCACTTACCGGCATCCCGAAGGCGGTAATTAGTGCCTGTATGACAGCAGCAACACAGGCATCGCGGACCACCCGTAAATAGCAACCTGCAGAGTAGGCAACTGCCACAGGTGCACGCAATCACCACAGGTGGAGCCAATGGAGCCTGTCCCAGTACAAAAGGAGTAAACCCACACACCACACCCCTTCCTACACCAGAATGATCCCACTAGCTGTTGCAATCATGGGGCTGAAGGACATGCCTGTACTGCTACAACAACAGCAACAACAACAACAACAACAAAAACAACAACTACAACAGGCAGCACAGAGGAGATGCAGGAGGAGAAGGAGGGTGAGACAGGCCCAGCAAGTTAGTTCCACCACTGCAGCCAGTGGTACCACGTAGGCAGCCACCAATCCCTTGCATCAGACCCAGTCCATTCAATCTAACCCCTGAGCAGATCCACACCCTGTACCGGTTGGACCGGGACACCATCACCACCATAGTGGACATGATACACGACATCATCATCCTAATAGAAATTCGCACTGCCATCCCCCCTCTACTAAAGGTGGTGTCTGTGCTCCACTTCCTGGTCACAGGCACCTACCAGCATACAGTGGGGCAGCTGCATGGCATATCACAACCACTCTTGTCTCGCATGCTGACCCAAGTGCTTTATGCCCTCCTGAAGCATGCAAGCATCCACTTTTCCCTACCACTGACTGGCCGGGAGCTCGCTGACACCAAAGTAGGCTTCCAAGCACTAGCAGGCATGCCCAATTGCATTGGTGCCCTCGACTGCACCCATGTAGAATTGGTGGTCCCTCATGCCAATGAGGCGGTGTACCACAATCACAAGCAATACCACTCCATCAATGTGCAGATGGTATGTGACTCCAGCAAGATCATCACACATTGTTGCGCCCGATATCTCGGATCTACACATGATGCCATGGTGCTGCGTAAATCCACGCTACCCTGCTACATGGAGCGACATGCTGGATGACATGCCTGGCTGCTCGGCAAGTTGCCTGACTGGGCCATGGCAGTGCATTGGGGTTGGGAGGTGGGGGGAGGCATACTCCACCTGGGTGGGTTAGGGGGGAGATGCATACTCCACCTGGGTGGGATTGGATTGGGGGGGTACATACTCCACCTGGGTGGGATTGGGGGGAGATGCATACTCCACCTGGGTGGGATTGGGGGGATGCATACTCCACCTGGGTGGGATTGGACGGTGAGTGGACAATGCACTCAGAGCTAAACACTGTTGTCCTGAACATCCCAACGTGAACATGACACATCAATGCCATACATAAGACCAATGCTGTACATCAATGACAACATGCCAGACGCACAAGCAGGCCACCACAGGTATGTCAAGCAATGCATGACTAAACATGATTACAACTGTGCCAATGCCGCTAGTGTGATTAGGTACAGAGTAGCATACACTGCAATAATGGGTGGCAAGACATTTTTCCGCATCCACAGTACATCTGCATCAGCATGCAAGTGAACACCCTGCATCATCTGTACAACGCAATCCACACTAGTAGACCATTGTGCAGTACACAATGCATCAAATGAGCCTGTGTGCATACATCCAGGGACATGTGCATGTCAACACTAAATAGCTGCATCCATGGCCAGGGGCGTAGGAGACCCATAAAATCTGGGGGGACACGGGACACTTTGGTACTTTGCTTTATTTATTTATTGTATTTTAGTGAAAGAATTCGAATTTTCACAATTTCATTGTAATACTCTTCAAATAGGCCATCATCGCTATTGGGGTAAGGCATTATCTAACATATTTATAGCGTTTTTAGCGTAAACGCCACAAAAGCGACTTTTATTGTGGCATAATCTAAAACGTAGATAGCAAAAACAACAATGATTAATTCCTCATTAGAAAACCATCTTTTGGCTTTCATCCTATCCAGACCGTGCTTTGAAATTACCCTTTGTGAAGCAAGAGTGTCTTAAATACAAGCATCACGGCACACAACTATTGTTTTCCCCAAACAAACAATTACAGTATACTCAGAAGCAAAAAACTGCAATCTGCAATTGCAAAACAGTGAGTGCTTTTTTCAAATTACATCACCATTATGTTTTATCTATTTTTCTTATAATGTTATTCAATTAACTAAACATATAAATCTTGAGTATTCATGCAAGTGTTTGGGCAACACACACGAAGTACTGGTTTCTTATTTTTTTATATTTTTTATGTTAGACAAATGCAATGCAAATTTACTTTGAAAATTAAGAACTAATATCATTAAGAAATATAGGTTGTGAAAATGTTCAAACACAACAACAAAATATTTTTCTTTTCTTCTTGTTTCGCTATTCCAGACATATGTTGATGTTATAAGTAAGCTCCCTCCTGAAGAACTGTCTGACATGTTTAAAAGACAGTGAAACACGTGTCGAGGGTCCTAAATAATCTGTGAACAAACCTAACAAAAATCCAATTTTGAAAAACAACAGAAATAAAAAATACTGTTCAATACAGCAAACCAGAGTTCCTCTCTTCATTTTGAAATATAACAAAGAGTAATGGCAACGGGCGCAAATACAGGTTTCTAAACTTTCTTTCTATCAAAGAAAAACTACCAATTGCTTTCAACATGTATTAGTGGTCACGGGAACACATTTGCCTCCAATGGGCCTAAACTGATTTACAACTAAAGGTAATGCGCACACCTCGCCTCAGCCACAGCCACTGTCTTTTCCTGTTATCATGATTCATGAAATGAAACGAGGGTACGCCCCTCAAGTTTCTCAATTCATGAAACAGTTTAAGAGGCCAGGATTTCTTCCCTGAAGTGTCCATCTTCCTTTAAATACAAGAACAAGCAACTTGTTTATTGGTCTCACAATAACTCTGCACTCACCTACTACTCCATGCTCACACACTAGAGTGGGGACCTCTCTACAAGCTCCACTGGTTGCACCCATGTTTAAGCTTTAAAATACATGTTTAAGGTCTCCAAATCCTTATTGGAATCATCAACCATGGGAGTGAAGCAAACACGGTCTCCTGTTGATACTTAAAAAGCCGCACTCGCGCAGCAGCATTCCCAGTGACTGTTCGAGTGACATTGCTGCAATTAGATAAAAGAACCGGAACCTGTGTACATTCTGATTGGAATATAGACTCTGTGCGCGCTTGGCTTCTGTTGAGTTGAGATGGGCCGGATTTGCTAAGGACTGGGAGTATCTAAGACTTCATGACGGTAGGTGATCCCCAATCAGGAAACACTCCTGATTTAAATACATAAAAAGTTTTGAAAGTGTCAAAGCAGTATCTAAGAGACGCATATTACTATTTAACATATGGCACAATAAGAGGCAACCACTTCTGGCGAGGATACCATACACAAACTCCTTACTCTGAGGCATGACTCAGAGTTTCCGATTATGGCCATTAACTGAGCTGAAATATTAACAACCTTTAGAAACATGATAAACCGATGGAATGACAGAGCACAATGTTAGGCCTTGTATAGATTTTACTGTATGTGCAGGCAAATAAATAGCCAGTGGAAACAGTAAACAGCAAAATCGAGAGGCGAATGCTTAATGTAAAACTCTGGCTAATGCTGGTCTTTCATTGTGATGTGCGCTGTTCCATCTAGTCCTAAACCTGCCAGGAGAATGGCGCCTTTTAGCAGAGTTACATCTTGAAACGATTTGAAAACACACAGCATGTGTTGATGTTTGTTGTGGTAGCCCAGGTTTGTTGGTGCGCGGCAAAACGTCTGCTTAATGGGTTTGAACTGTGCAATTTGAACAGAAAGCTTTTCGATGAAAGTTCACAATGTATTTCTCGCTTACACAGATTTGAGTATAAATAGTGCACTACACACTGTAGTGAGTGGACACACGGGGTGCAATGCAGTGGGCCAGCAGTGCATACACGCCCAATTAATTTACTTCAACTTAGTTGCCATCGACTTATCAGCGCACGATACATCTCCATGACTTGTGCAAGTCTTGTAAAAAAAAGTTTGATCACATCTTTGGATGTGACAGCCAGGTGAGGGGGCCTCTGCCAGGTCGGGGTCGAGGGGGCACTGCCAGGTGAGGGGCCTCTGCCAGGTTGGAACATCTCTGTGTATTCAGTCCAATAGACTTATGGCTTGCACGAGTTCAGTGTCCTGAATGAAGAGGAGGGGTCACAATGGGAACACTCCTTTTGTAGTCAGCTATCACCCTACTTCCTCCCCATAAGGTGCGTGCTGCAAAACACACATGTGCAAGGGAGCACACGTATGTGACTGCAGTAAGAGCAGTAGGAAGGCATCTACTGCAGCGTGCAAGGCTCCTGTGCCCTGCGAGGCTTGGGGCAGTTTGCCGTCTGGCACCCACCTCATGACGGCCCTGTACATGACCAGTCATGCCATGACGTTTGCATGTGTCAGAATGTAAGCAATCACATTTTGCTTCGTCGCTAGCCAGTAGCAGATTGAAAAACTATGACTACACTGTGCACAGTGCCCTAAGTAAAGTGGGGCGGTGGACTTTCTAGTATATAGAACATAACATCAGAACTCATGAATGGGAGATTGTTTTGCCAAGGGTTGCTCCTAAGCAGAGGACATTGCATTGTTGGTGGGTAAATGTCTTCCTCCCATAAACTCTCCTCTCCCAGCCCAAGTGCGTGGCCTGGCAGTGGCTCACATCCAAGCTTGGGCGACAGTCCAGCTAGCCTTCAGCATTGAGTGTTCTTGGGTTCCCAGGGCCTGTCCGGCGGGGGGGGGGGGGAGAACAGGCAAGCACAGGCGGGACAGGGTTCATCCAAACCCTGGCCCCGGGCAGAACCCACCAGGGCATGGGCCTGTTCCAACGCCCAGTTTGGAGCTTGATACTCATCCCGTCCACAGCTGTGCCAGAGAAGATATTCAGCGTTCTACTTGCCAACCACTGCCATCTTCTCTAAAGGAAGGGAGGCCTGAGGACACCTCAACGAGGGGCATCAGGGCACCCAGTGCCCATGAGGAGAGCCGGAAAAAATGAAGGGGATGTTGGTCATCGCCTTTCTGCCGCTGTCGAGTTTCTCTTTGGGTAAGAACGATGCAAATACCACTCTCGTCACCATCATTAGCAGCAGATAGGGGTTAATGTATTTTTTGGCATGGTGAACGAAAAGAAGTCCCAATGGCTGTTAAACGTGTTCCTTATTCTTTTAATGTGCAGCTGACATGAGGAATGAAGGAGGGAAAGGAAGGAGAAGGAAGGAAAAAGGAATGAAGAAAAAGGAAGGAAGGAAGGAAAAGGAAAGGGAAGGAATGAAAGAAGGAAAGGGAAGGAATGAAGGAAGGAAAATGAAGTAAGAAAAGGGAACGATTGAAGGAAGGAAGGAAAAGGAAGGAAGGCAGGAAGGAAGAGGAAGGAAGGAAGGAAGGAAGGAAGGAAGGAAGGAAAAAGTGAAGGAATGAAGGAACGAAGGGAAGGAATGAAGGAAGGAAGGAAGGAAAAGGAAGGAAGGAAGGAAGGAAGGAAGGAAGGAAGGAAGGAAGGAAGGAAGGAAGGAAGGAAGGAAGGAAGGAAGGAAGGGAAGGAATGAAGGAAGGAAAAGAAAGGAAGGAAGGAAGGAAGGAAGGAAGGAAGGAAGGAAGGAAGGAAGGAAGGAAGGAAGGAAGGAAGGAAGGAAGGAAGGAAGGAAGGAAGGAAAACAGAAGGAATGTAGTTAGGAGGGCGTGAAGGAAGGAAAAGGAAGGAAGGAAAGGGAAGGATTGAAGGTTGGAAGGAAAAAGAAGGAAGGAAAAGGAAGGAATGAAGGAAGGAAAAGGAAGGAAGGAAAAGGAAAGAAGGAAGGAAAAGGAAAGGGAAGGAATAAAGGAACAAAGGAAGGAAGGAAGGAAAAGGAAAGGAAAGGAAAGGGAAGGAATGAAGGAAGGAAGGAAAGGGAAGGAATGAAAGGGAAGGAAAGAAGGAAGGAAGGACAAGGAAAGAAGGAATGAGGGAAGGAATTAAGGAATGAAGGAAAAGGAAGGAAGGGGAGGGAGGGAAGGAAGGAAGGAACAGGAAGGAAGGAAAAGGAAGGAAGGAAAAGAAAGGAATGAAGGAAAAGGAAGGAGGAAAAATGGAAGGAAGGAAAAGGAAGGAAAAGGAAAGAAGGAAGGAAGAGAAAGGGAAGGAAGGAAGGAAGGAAAAGGAAAGGGAAGGAATGAAGGAAGGAAGGAAGGAAGGAAGGAAAGGAAGGAATGAAGGAAGGAAAAGGAAGGAAGGAATGGGAAGGATTGAAGGAAGGAAAGGAAGGAATGAAGGAAGGAATGAAGGAAGGAAGGAAGGGAAAGGGATGGAATGAATGAATGAATGAATGGTGGAAGGAAGGAAAAGGAAGGAAGGAAAAGGAAGGGAGGGAGGAATGGAGGGGGATGGAGGGAGGAAGGAAGGAAGGACCTTGTTTACCTGCTGAAGCTGTCTGAAGTTTGTTGCACGCATCACTGCACAGGCTGCAGAGCGACACAAACTGGGGGAAAATGGGGGGGATAAATTACATTGTCTCCCCGCACTTAAAATTGTGGGGGGGGATTTGTCCCACTTTCCCCCTCATGTCCTACACCCAAGGCCATGGCCTTTAATCCTAAAGGTGTCAGCTTAGATATTGACTCACACATACCTCTTTGTGCTCCCATGCAGGTGATGGAGGCTATCCCTTGAAGCCGTGGCTTCTTACCCCTGTACGGAACCCACATAACAGGCACGAAGAGGAGTACAATCGGGTTCATACCCATACCCGTGTTGTGATTGAGCAGACCTTTGGCCTGTTGAAGGCACAGTTCCGCTGCCTAAGCAGGTCTAGTGGAGCACTCTTTATGGGCCTGAAGGGGCGGCAAAGATCACCATGGTCTGTGTCATGCTGCACAACATGTGCATCCGGAGAAACGTACCACTGCCACCTGACATTGACATGCATGCATCAGGTGAGGATGATGAGGATGATGATGGAGGAGAAGCAGCACCTCTGGCAGTTCATGATGCACAAGATGGCCGTGCTGTACGCCAATCACTGATTGACGATTACTTCTGAACCACAGGGACGTTTATGGTTATGTGTCAGTACTACACTGAGCACTGGACCGTGTGGACATGGACACAGGGTGTGTGGGGAGTTGGGCACTGCGCGCTGTCATGAATAGAATGAACACACACGAAATGAACAATGTCCAGTCATGAAATGATTATGAATACAATGGGTGTATTAAGAAAAATAAGAATATAGTGCTTCCTCCCTCCACCACTCACACGCCCTCCCCCCAAAACACCCAAACACCCCATACCCCCAAAACACCCCATATCCCACTCCAAACACCCCATACCTCCCCAAAAACCCCATATCCCCCTCCAAGCACCCCATACACGCCCAAACACCCCATACCCCCTCCAAACACCCCATAACCCCAAACACCCCATACCCCCAATAAACAGCCCATAATCCCCTCAACACCACCTCCCCCTTCACCCATTGTCATCCCACACACGATGTGGTATGATCGGCTATTTCCGGACTATTTTTGTGTCAGGGGGAAGCATTTCTGTGTGCGTTGCACTGCGCCTCGTCATCCGCACAGGTCTTGAGGGAGTGGAGCTTGCAGGTGTGGTTGTTGGGGTGCAGGTGGATGGATTTCGCACCGCCGGTGCAGGTTGTTGATGCTGCATGTGTTCCAGCATCCTGCTAAGGACCTGTGTGACTGCCCCTAAACTGTCACGAATTAGTATGGCACTCGAAATGATGGCCGTAATGTTTCCAGGATTCGCCTCCCGTATTTCACGGCGTGTTTGCTCACCCTCGGCCACATACTGGCGCACCAGTTCGGTCATTGAGTCCTGGAGGGCCTCTACCCTCGACTGGCGTGTCTCCATGTCAGTGGGGGCTGTGGAGGTGGAGGGTGCTGCGGCTGGGTGGGCCATTGCAGGGCTGGCCTCTGGGGTGCTTGACAGATGTGGACTCTGCAGTTGAACTGCTGGTTCCTGCATGGGGCTAGACGGGGTGCCCTGTTTGGAGTGGTGGGGGGTGGATGGGGGCTTGGTGTATGGGGACATTCGACATGGATGGTGCATCAATGTCCTCGTATTCCTCCACGTGCACATACACATCGCTGCGGGGGGCTGTGGCTGCTGCCTCACCCACAGAACTGGTGGCAGCGGACTGCGTGCCATCAGCCTCGCCTTCAGCAATTGTTGCCAACTCAGTATTTGCAGTCTCGTCGGCTGCTGTTATCTCCTCCTCAGCCGGCCTGGCCTGTACAGGTGCCCTGGGTTGCACTCTGGCCGGCGGTGCTGCCCCGGAGGTGGAAGGCACAGTGCCCTCTGGTCTGGCCCTGGATGTTGATGCCCCTGGGGCAGGGTCCTGCCCTTCACCTTCTGCATCAGTGCCTCTGGGAGAACAAGAGCTGCAGGGCATCAGTGATGGTGTTACATGCAAGATGCATGAGTTGGTGCTGTACAGTATTCAATTTCTCATGCATTGCATTCTTATAGGTGTGTCACACAGGGTACTTTCAAGGAGGGGGGCATATTGGCATGAGCCGTGGCCACTCCATTCAGTACTGATGTGTATCAAGTGGCATACCGCTGTATTGCAGTTTGTGTGATGTGTGACATGCGAATGGTCCCTGTGTGTTGGGTGTCTGTTGGTAATGGGATTGGCACGCAGCATGCATTTCATTGTGCCAGGGTTTGGGCCTCCATCTGGACATGGATCTGTATATGTTTGTATGATGGGCCATGCATTGGCTTGGCTCACTTTCACATCTGTTGTACTACATCATGGTTTGGCCTACTGGGGTTTGCGGGGCCACTCACCTCCATATCCCGATGTCACCGCACCCATCTCCATTTCACCAAAGCCCTCTATGGACTTTTGAGGTTGTTTGCGAACACCTCATCTGCATAGGCTGCAAGTGTATCAGCCAGCATGTTGAGCTCCTCGTCGGAGAAGCGCTTCTTGCGCAGGCGATGGGGTAGTCCTGCGGGTAGCCTTGGACATGCTGAATGATATGGCCCTGCTCTCTACTCTGTAGCACTGCTGGATTGAGAGGATTGCAATGGATTGTATTTTTAAAGATGGCCGCAGGCGCATTTCCCGTTCTGACGCAATGACGTTACTTCCGGGTCCGGTATTACGAGCCCGGTATTAGCATGATGTTATTACCGGGTTGTTATTAAGGGGTTGCTTCTTAGCGGAGACGGTATCGGCGGGTCCCGTGATGGCGCTATCGGGGGAGTTGGAGGGCCTTTAGCGGCATGGCGGTGCAGCCATTACCGGCATGGGGGTTCGCGCGTGCTCGCACACTCGTAATCAGCCACTATTAGCGGCGTCAAGGGTGCACAGACGCGCTATTACCACCATGCCGGTAATGACTCAGTTTTTAGCGGGATTCTCGCAATGAGGCCCTACATCTCTATTCCTATCTGATCTTGTATCTTTGATCAAACTGGTTACTCCTGGTAGGAGAGTTTGTCTATGTGTGTATATATATTTGCACTTTTATAGGACACTATGTTTAATTCATCTTACCTTTTGACAAAATTATGATTTGATACATTTTATCATTTACAATTATGGTTTGTATTCGCAAACCCTTTTTTTGTTTCTGGGGAAATTACTATGTTGGTTATTGAAGTAATTCAATGCACACTAGTATTAGTAGATTTTGTTACCCTATTTTTGTTCCTTAGCGTAATTATTTAAGCAACTCTGCGCACATTAATATTAGTGAATTCTTCTTGCATTTGGTTCCTACCGCTCCCGTCTGCAATAGGACACAATTTGCAAATAAGTTGCAGCACATGAATCAGTATTACATTTAGCATTAAACAAATCCTATGTGAACATGTTTTGTGTACATAGGGATTAGCATGGTCATGGGCAGTCAATGGGTGGGCAAATAGCCAAACAACGCCTACAAGCTTTGTGTCCCTCCTCAAATGCCATTTCTCCATATCTGTACTCTAATGCAATATTTCAGCTTATAGGTGGTACAAGAACATCCTAATAGCCTAAACTAAAAATAGTGGTTGTGATATTATGATACGGGAAGAGTTTTGCATTTCACTTCTAAGTATCCCTACTTAGGGGAAATCGCATTTGGGATTGTTGAACTCTTTTGAGAATTATCTGACCACCATGAGAGCAGGTGTTCTAACAAATCTCTTTTGTCCAAGAAAGATTCTCAAGTGAAATTCAAATATGCCTTTTTGCCTCCCTCACACCTTGCAACCCCACGCCAGTTAAGCCCAAAGTACTACGCTTGTGTTGACAGTCACTTAACATATTGTTTTTATGTTACAGAAACTCATCCTATATAAAAGGTTTTAGTAGTTTTGTACTGCCATAAAGTCATCTTTATTCTCACCTAATGATTTATGGTGGGGACAGTGTCATTTGCGAGTGGGTCTCACAAAGGGCAGTGTGCTTGGCATACATGCCTCCGACATAAACATTTCCACTTGGTTCTATAAAATGTCAGCCATTATAACACAGCTATCACCAGTATACACGCGTTCTGTATGGCAGAGCCGCTAATTATCAAGACCGGGGCTCCTTTAAGATGTATCTTCAGAAGCTCTGAAAGAGAACTATCAGTCAGTGAAGAGAGGGTCCCTGGAATGCCCCTTGTTACCGCTATATGCATGACTGCCCGAAGACTAAGAAACGAGAGATGACAGTCACTGCTTGGCCAGCCCCTGGGAGGGCTAGTGACTTCCACATATGTGAGCAGATATTCACCGAGACAACTGTTCAAACCATATCCAGCTGATGTCCTTGCGTATACAGGTGCCTCAACAATGCACCTGGTTGACTAATGACAAATATCCAGCTGTGCTGATGTCATAAGAGACACCACAACATAGTAACATTAGCCATGAAGCAAATTCTCATCCCTGCACAAAGTTACATGGACACACACGTGCGCACACGAAGAACACGCTCACACAGTTCTATAGATACAGGACAGATACATATACATAGTGTCAGAAGTCTTTCTTATTTTATTTCATTGGCAAACATGCAGAAACACAAGAAAGCCAGAGATGCAGAGCAAGCTTGCAGCCGCTTATTTCAACTAACCATATGGAACTACAGGACCGTATAAGGAGCCTCGAAGAGCCAAGCATCACTAAGCCATAAGGAAAATAGTAAAATATAGACATATAGAATTCATAGCATAACTATAGCTGAGATACATGAAGCCAAAGGCCTCATAATACGGGAAGAAGGAAAACAGATTTCACAGCACACTCCTCAGAACTGGTGCTCGCAGCCAAGGTCAGAGGTGAGCAGAACATTCCTGACTCCAGGGACAGAGAGCCACCTGCAAAATAGCAGAATAAATCCTCACTAATTGCAGACCAAAAGGCTCACTTTTGTGGTCCTCACCCACGCGTTGCGGCAGAGTCGAACAATAGACATTTACCCGGAGTGGGAAGAGGAGCAGTTCCCAGCGAAGAAGACAAGAACTGATACATGCATTGTCTAACAACTTTACAACCTACATGCACTCTCTCAGGCTAGGGGGAGATATCAGTGGCAACAATGGGGACACATAGTCTTCCCCATCACCTTGAGAAGGTACACGGAGCGCTGAGAACAGAGTGGGGTCCGAGGTTTGAGAAGACCCGCTCCAGCCAATCAGAGAACACAAATCCAGGGTTGGATGGCAGAGGGCAAGGACCAATGGTAGTCCTGCAACCCTGCATCAATGTAATAGATAGTTTTGGGGGAAGTCTCAGGCAACACCACCTGACATGCAAGCACCAGCCAGCTAACCTCTATTGGTGCTGTCTATAAGCACTACCACCCCAGCCACCCAATAGTATGGGCTGATAGGTGTTTGGGGGAATGGTTTTACGTTATGATGACATTTGCTAGCAAAAACTCCTGATCCGGGATCAGGAGCTGTTATTGCTGGAGAATTGTTTCCTGTAGGATCCCTGTCTGGTTTGGATAATAAAGGACAGTTCTAACTTGGCCTTGTCTGAGTTGTCTGTCATTTACCAGGGGAGGGTTTGTTGGGCCCTGGGTAGTCTTCTGAACGGTGATTGTGTAGCACGAACCTCATTCCTCTGGTATACCATAGGTTACACTAGCGAGACTTAGGAAAAGAGTAGCACTGCTGTCACTCAATTTCAACAGCATCTCTGGTGGTTTCTCCTTCCAACCCAAAAACATGAAAAGATCCTGCACGTCTGTTTCACTTCCCTCCAGCTTGAAACCCAGCAAAACAAATTGTGTCTTTTCCTGGGACACTCTTTTCATATCCCCACCACTGATCTCACATTAGATTACTTTGTGGCCCAATTGTGGCAACTTGGCATGTTGGAATCTGTCCATGCAGAGCTTACTGGAACCTGACTTTAGCACGCTAATTGGGCCCATTGGAGACTGGTTTTACTCTGCTAACTGAAACTATGCAATCTGGCCTTGATCCTGCTAACTGGGTATACTGAAAACTCATCTTGCCTTGCTTAGTAGGTATACTGCAATGTGTCATCATTCTGGAATATAATGGGAACTGGCAAGCTGTACTTATTGGGCATAATGGAATCTGGTATTGCACTACTTAATAGGCACATCCATGACAAAGGCGTGAGAAATTGGGCATTGAATTGCAATGGTGCAAGTACCAGGGATTTTGATAAGACCTGCTAATACCGTGAGTACATGAGGGGTTGCTAACAAATCAGTTTAATTGTATGGGCACGTGTCCTTTCGTTGGCAATTCCTGGCATATGATAGCAATTCCAGTCATATGATGTTTCAGAACATATCATTGCAATATGGTATTGTCCAGCACTTATTAAGCGCAAACATTTCTCCTCAACCAAGAGGCATCATGGTGCTGACACAAGTGGGTATAGAAAGACCTGAGCAGACAGAGAAATAGAGACCCACTCCCAGCATCCCCAAAGTCATTGAACTCATTTTGGGAACAGGAACTTTATGACGGAAGTCCAAATTACTTTTAATCCCCCTCAGAGTTGTCAGGAGCAAGTTCCACAGCAGAGCAGCCTGCACAGCAAAGGAACGACCTCCCCACTTTACCCATCTGAATTTAGGTATAGACAGTAGATTGGTGATGGCAGAGCACAGACATCTCCCAGGAACATAACGGCGGGTTTTAGCATTAATTAAGTTATCAGTTTGACCGTACAGAGCTCGATGCACTATACACAAAGTCTTAAACTGTATCCTTTGCTCTACCGGAAGCCAGGCAGACAAATGGCGAGCGGGCCCCTGTGCTCTGCACTGCCCCTTCCCTTCCCAGTCTCTCTCTGACTGACATACGTCGCAGACCCCACATTCAGAGCTGGAAGTGTAATATAAATAATTGGTACGCTTTGCGTACCACTAGTACGTTTGCTTTTTACAGTGCATAGCAGTACGCGGTCCATGTAAAGTCACACTTATTCGGATTTGCCACAGCATTTGCCCTGATGTGTACTTTTGACCGTAAAATACAAACTTATTTTTCACGAGGCTCCAATACATTTGAGGTGTCCTACGTGCCAGACCTCCCCTTGGCGCTGCACAAAGACGTGAAGTACATTTTGAAGTGAAATGGTAAACAGCAGCAGGCACTGTGTTTAGAATTGTGATGTGTTTGCGCTAAAAGTTAGCGTTTGCGAACTTTGAAAGGAGAGATTTCGAAAGCATTTTACATCAATGCTAGAATAAAAACTGCAAAGTTAAGCGTGAAAGTGAATTTCGCTTCATTCTGCAGAATGAGTACAATGTGAGATAAACGTGTCCATCCACGCGTTTCATAGCCACGCCAGCTGACAAGGTTGAAACCACCATCTGGGGGAGACAGGGAGGGTTATATCTCTGATGGTGTGCTTTTGTGAGAGAAATCTGAATCCACGGTTTCATATATTAGACAGAAGCATGCTGTCGCTGCAGCCAGGCAGAAAAATCCCATACAAATCCGGTGAGTGGTTTAAGATGTGCAAACAGAGGTTTCTGCAGCGAGCTAGGCAGGAGCCACCTTGCACATCTGGCAGAGATCCATCAATACAGCAGCTGGGATGAAATTATTATAAACAGAACTGATTTCCATCATGCTTGTTTTAATGCATATATTTCTGCTGTCACTGACACCCCAGGAAAAACACTAACCGCACAAACTAATGGTACCATTATCTGATATCTACCCATGTCGCGCTGACCTGGGCACTGGGAGTTTTATGGCCGGGCCCCAAGGCCATCCCTTGGGGCCCTGTCCTGATTTCCTAGCATTTCTTCTTCTTTCGAGCCCCCGCGGCACCATTCCCCCCTCCCCTTCTGATTTACTTGGGCCGGGTTGATTATCTCATTCCCTTGGGGCCCTCTCCCCATTTTTAGGCCTTTGTGTACCACTCTAAGGCCCCCCCCATTCCCCTGTTCCCGACCTTGGGGGGATACTTTGGCGGGGCCCACAACTTCTGTCCCCTGGGGCTCTGCCCAGATATGCCAGATTTTTCTGTCCAAGCTGAACCCCTTCACCATCCTTTCCCAGGCTTTGAGTTCTTCTTTTGCCCGCCTTTGTGCCCCACACTGTAAACCCCCCCTGTAATAATAATTATTATAATTAACTAGAGTTTAGTGACTTTTGAGAGTAGATTTTAGTTTATAGCAAATGTTGCAAACGGAATTGCTTTTATGGGCTCCCAATGTTGGTAGATCAGGAACTATGAGATTGCATGATTTGCCCAGGATTAAACACTTTTTTAAAGTAGCGAAACCAGGATTCTGTCCCAGGTGGAGATGTAAGAACTTGACCACATATCTTCCCAGGTATACTTCATATCAGCATTTCAAAGGTTTGATAATAAAAAGGGTAAATCATTATTTGTCTAGCAATGCATCAAAAGTACACAAATCACATAATAAATTAACCTGACAACATATATATGTGCGTTATAGAGACAGGTCAAGCAAAATAATGTGATTGTACATTTATTTTCCCCATGCTGGATGCCAGGTTTTCCTGTGTAAACCAAGAGAATTTTGAGGTGTGCAATATCTAGCTAGAGTCAGACGCCTAAACACAGAAAACTGTAAAAAAAAACACAACTTAAATAAATTAATCATTTATCCTTAAAGTTCATCATTTTGCAACTCCGCCCACTCTCGGCTCCATCTCCATGACCCGCCCACTTAGGGCCCTCTGTCATTTTTGCCCACTGGGCCCTTTACCTTAAATCTGTCACTGTCTAGTGCCCATTTTGTTTCACCTGTGGACTCTAAAATGTCTCCTGGATTTGTTTGCCTTTGCGCATAAAATCCAAATTGTGAACATTTTTGGGCCCGATTCATGGAATTATTTGCTTGGAAAATTGGGTACTTTTGCACCAAACTGCACGCAAATCTGAATCCATCGATTCATGGAATCGAATGTGCAGTACTTCTCCAGCACTTACGTGGAGTTTGCGCAGACTTTGCATGTCTATGCGAGCTGTCGAGCGCCTTGCACGAGACACCACACCGAGCATGGGCGAGGCCTGCGCAGAGGGCAGCGTAGTGGGTGGAACACAAAAAATGGGGAAGAACATGCGAAAAAGTGGGCGTTACGAGGGACGGCCCACAGGCAGTCCATCGCACGCCCACAATTGCGCGGCATGAGACGTATTCATGGATTCGAGCATGCAACCTCTCGGCAGGGAATTGGTCACGCAAGTCCTTCATACTATTCGCCACCCGAAGGCAGGCGTAAGTACACGCGTGTAGGAATTGCAGCGCAGTGGTGGTTTTGCATGTCGGATATAGAGGTGCTTGTACAAAACCAGGGTTCCGATCTTACTTAGTGTGCGCGTACGCAGTGTAGCGTGGTGCATGATGGTTCACAGGGGTTCGCACACAGATTTTCTGAGTTTTTACCGAGTTACGATTTTTCATACGGATGTTGTCGGGGTGCCAGCAACAGTTACGCGGGACCCTGCACAGGGTCCCTAAGATGCAGGCCTGCTTGCCGCGGACCCCATGCACTGTTTGTAGGGTGCCTGTAGCTGTCCTGGCTGTTTGTGCTATGCATGGGGGCGTGTCGCAGGCATTCCGGGCGCGACTTGGGAATACGGTTGCATTACACAGTGAATTCCATTAATACGCGGGACGTGCATTTTTTATTCTGTACGCAGGCTCACGCAGTGTCCTTCTCGGCATGCGGCCATTGCAGGATTTCTGCACACTTTTCAATGAATCAGGCCCTTATTCTCAAACGCACTATGGGCCTCATTACGACCCTGGCGGTAAGTTACCGCCAGGGCCGTGACTTTACCGCCATGGCGCTAACTACGTTAACGCCATGGCGGTAAGGGGATTTACCGCCCCATTCCGACCTTGGCGGGGCGGTAAATCCCCAATCCCCATTTACCCTTCCCCATTTCCATTTTTGCCCCATAGGGCATAATGGGAGTGGGGAAGGCGTTAATTACGCCACCGTAAATTACGGTGGCGTAATTAACACCAAGTTCCCTTACCGCCATGGTTTTTTACACCCGCTAAAAGCAGGTGTAAAAACCGCCATGGCGGAAAGGGAACTCGTAATTGGCGGAAAGGGGTTGGCGCAGCTAACGCTGCCGCAAACCCCTTTCCGCCAGGGTCGTAATGAGGCCCTATTAGGCTTGCCAAAGACAGTAATTTACAGACTCCAAAGAATTCAGAACACAGCTGCCACTGTGCTAGTGAAAGTAGGATGGAGAGAGCATATCGCCGGTTTTGCGAGCGTTCCATTGCCTTCCTGTAGAACTCCATTGTGCAACTCCGCCCACTCTAGGCTCCGTCTCCATGACCCGACCACTTGGGGCCCTCTGTCATTTTTGCCCACGGGCCCTTTACCTTAAATCTGCCACTGGTCTGCAGATGTTGAAAGTAGCATCTTCCCTAAATCCTGTTAAAATCCACAGCCAGGAGAATAACTTTTAAAAATGTTGGTGCGGATTCACAAAGAAGCCACGAGCAAGTAATTCTAACTCACTCTGCACCGAGACTGTTTGATTGACAATGAAGTTACCCGGGGAAAACCCTGTTTTACACCTTTAAAAAAGAGTAAATTCGGTGTAAATCAGAGTTACTACACATAATTCCTTTGTGAATCCTGCCCACAACCGTCAGCATCTGACATTACTAAGTGTACGGATGTGGATCAGTCTCGCCAATGAAACACTGACCTCGTATCATTGTGCTCTGGCGACATCTAGTGGCTCTGTTAGGAGGAGCATGAGACTTTTTCCCTAGTATCACGGTTGTCAATGCTTGCTTGATGAGACTGGAGACACGCATTTGTCCTCTGGCAGTTCAGTTTGACTGCTCTCTGCCTGCACCTAGTAGTCAAAAGGAGCCAGACACGCTTTACCTTAAGGCTTTCCTAGCAACTCTATAAAATAACAACAATGCCCCAATGCTAAGCGTGCAATGGAGCCAATGTACAGCAGCAATACAGTTATGAATCCAAAAGGGAGTTATGAGTTTAAAGGGGGCATGCACTCAGGAGCAATGCTACATGAGTGTACATGCACGGAAACACGGTTCTGGAAATAAATGACAATGCGTTCGCTCCTCAGCTATGTCACATACTCCCCGAGATGCACTTCTGTTGCATTTTGCTTTATTGGTTTGACTTTTTTATTGACAGCAGAATCAACATCTGCAATCTCCGAGCTTTGCATTTTCGATGTGTAGATTCCTGTTCTTTCCCACAAACCCACCACACACTGCTCTGTAAAACTGCACTTATAAACCAGAGCGAGCCCCACGCTTGCCAGTGGATCCTGATCAACATCTTAAGGTCCTGCCTCCTAAACGAATCTCACTGCACTCCTTATTTCCACATGTTGCCATTCTAGAACATCCTGATCCACAGCTGAGGGCCCTGCCTCAAATACGGAGTTTCCTGCGCCTGCAACACCAAGGATTCCCTCCCCATCCTGCCAGGAATCATGGAAGCCATTCTAAGCCTTCTGATTGGCTCCCAGAAAGTACATTGACATGTGACTAAAATTTCATTTTGAAGTAACTTTTGCCACCTGCTTCCATTCCAGAGGATGCTGATGACCATTTGATGTCTTTCCCTAAAAACAAAGCTCCCTGATTTCCACCCTGCCAGGAGACCTGGAAGACATCTTGAGCCTTCTGATTGGTTCCCAGAGGGTCATGTGGCCACAGCTACTGATCAAGACATGACTTCTGCGACCTCACTCTGCTCCTGATGCCAGCTTCTACACATAGAGATCCTTCTTCCCAGTGCATCTGCATGTACCGCTGAGATGCTCTTACTTTGAAAAACCAAGATGACAACCCTGTTTTGGACCTGCTGTCTTTTGGATGCCTAAAACACCATTCTAGTCCATCCCAGAATGTAAACTCAATCCTTTGCAGTCACCAACCTTTCCCCATTACCACTTAAGCACCTTCCGTGACACTCTTGCTTTTGGGTGTTGGGATGCAAGTGCAGCGCCCCAATCGCGTAAAGAGGTTCAGGCTGCTGAAATTATATTAGCATAGCAAGTGGGACATGTTATGTCAGTAGCTTGACCTTTCGATTGGCTATGCTGCACACATGTTCTTTGTAGTTAGCTTTAAATACACCTAGACAGCATTGTATCACAAAAGAGAGCAATATATGATGAAAGGAGGAGCAGCAACAAGGTTGCTTAGTATAACTAGGGGTATGGCCAGGATGTTCAAGGGTTTTTGTAGTTAGCAAAAGGAAAACATTTTGTGTTTTGTTTGTAGATAGAATTTAAAGTATGTAGCTTATTGTGCATTTAGGAGTATATATCAAAATAGGGTAAATGTTTGTTCAATAATTTAAGGGCTGCAGGCCACGTTAGCAAGAGTTCGGCCATGTTGAATTAGGCCCTGTTGGAGGTTGTAGATTGTGTTAACTAGAGTATTAGGCTGCAGGTTGGAGCCTGGGTTGTGTTCATTTAATTTGATGGTAGTTCGCCTTCCCTCAGTGAATGTGCAGACCCCAAGGTCTCTGAAAGCAGTGCAGCACCATACAGATAGGAGTCAAGGGTGCCAGGCTGAGCTGTCTACAAGAACTAAGAACAGAATGCATTTTTTAATTTTTTTTCTTGACGATTAGATTAGTGCCGCAGCTGCGAAGGATGAATAGTATTTAGAATAAGGCCTATGGTCGAGACATTGCCAAAGCAGGGACATAGGTTGGAGTTATACTACACCATTCCAAAAGAGGCAACACCATTGGAACTGCAGGAGACCCATTGAATTGAGCAAACAAATTCTAGAAATGAATCCCCAAGAGCAGTGCCTCTGCTGTGTTTTTTTTAGTCGCCTGGTTCCCAAGAGAGATAGGTTAGGATATACGATTCCATGCTATGGAATGGAAATAGCCAGTCAAAAGGTTTACAATATAATTTATTTCAGCCCGGACTGGGGTCTCAGGGCCCAGCCCCGAACAACCAAATTTGCATACATATATACTAAACAGAATCACATTTGAAACACTTGACCAACCCCCTCATGTGATAGAGTCCATAGGTTCATGACCTTTCCATGTAGGTAATGTTACTAAAGCAACAAGTCTGCATTTCCCCCCCACCCTCCTATTGACAATTTACTGTCTGGGAGCAGGGCAAAACAGTGTGTGGGCGCATATTGTGTTCCCTGGTACAAGGCAACATTTGCTGTACAGCTTATCTGTATTGCTCTTGGAGCCTAAGGTCAGTCTGCTTTAAAGCCTGGCAATAGGGTTTTCCTCTAGAGGAGCACATAGCAGCTGCACATTATTACAATTTATGGTTCAGTAGAGAAAAACATGGTTGAGACAGGCGGGCACCTAACTTATAGATTAGGAATGCTTCCACAGAGACTTCAAGGTTCTACAGTGTAAGACAAAGCGTTCAGCAGAATGTGCATTCCTGCTTAGTGATTAGCAGAAGGTTCATGCCACGGCCTTCCACCGCTTTCAGAGTGAGGAAGGCAAGATGAGAAGGGAATTGAACTGAACATTGCATCCAAGATGGCGAATGAAACAAAATCGCAGCGTGGCCACCATTAGTGTGGCAGTAAGTTCGTAAGGTGATGCAAATGTGCTTAGGCCAATATGGAACACTTAAACTAAACATATTTTCACACTATCCCTCTCCTCGACCTGTTGGGGAAGGTAGTGGAGTGTGGCTGCCAATCAATAAGGCCTTCACCACTGCCCCTCTGATATCACCTCCTCCTCTTTTGATTATGCCATTACCCAACTCTTTCCTCCATGGGAGGACTGTCAGCGCTTGAAATGGGGGCAAGTGCAATATTATGACTCATGTCATAGTAGCCCCGGTCTTGGGTGCAGTGGCTGTAAATAACCATTTAAATTCTATAGTTGATGATAAACAAAATAATTGTGACATAAAATACATAGGAAATAATAAATTCGTCTGTCTATTATACTAATTTATTTTTACGGGGAACACCACAGACATCACTGCTAAGGGCCTTAGTCACAGAAGCGTTTTATAATGGTGCATTCCCATTGAAAAACAGTCTGTGAATCAGGCCCTAAATGTGCCTACAATATGGAACATCTGTCGGGACCATGCATTGTACCATGCAAAAGAGCTTTCAGGCAATTTAAAGCACCACGATACAGAACTATAAAAGAACATAAACACGATTGACACATGGACAGTGGGATCTTACCGGACTAAATATTTTACTAATGGGGTGATGCAGTAGAAAAGGCTTTCTGACTTGTCACAACTTTCAATTTTGCATCTTTGGACAAATGACTGGGGGACATGGTGACAAGAGGCAGCCATTGGCTTGATGGGGAAGGGAAGTGGATAGTAATCACATACAGAGATGCAGCTCTGAATCATTAGGGACATCTTCCTGGGCTGCCATTTCAATGGGGATCTTCACATCCCTGTGTATTATACACCTAGTGATATGCAGACAGATCCCGTCCTTTCGTTCTTTTCTATGTCAGATGTCCATGTAGAACCTACATTCATAGAACGTTTGCTCTGCATCAGCCTTCCTTATCCACATGCGTAAATCCAAGAGGCAGAATCATTTGACATTTTTCATTTTAGCTTGCTAGTGCCAGGAAGCCACTTGGGGCATGCATCACTCTCCACAAAAAGTCCAAAGCAGAACATGACACAATGGGGGCAACCATAGTTGCTGAGTATTACCACACTGTATTCACAGTTACCCATACCTCATGAAACATTAGTTATGAGCTTGAATTGCACTATTTCTCCAAATAGACATAGAGTCTATGATATGGATCTTAAACATCTTAATCTAGCACCATAATGAATGCACAATGTGTGCCTAATTGTGTGCCATTCAGTAATACCTATATTATTAACCATGTGTAGGCAACTGCATGTTGTTGTCTCTGTGTCTGCTGCGTCCAGTGCTTACTGCAAATACTTTTCTTTTCCACACTGTGCAGGTGCCACAGCTCAGATTTAAGGGCAGGGGATATTTTATTTATATGAAGTTACAGCCCTTTGTATGCCTGCCAGTTAACCCCAGTTTGATGCTTTTGAACATTGTAGAGGTTAGTCGGCCTCCTCATCCCCAAATCGCCATAAAGCGCCATGCTCCTGCTTGCCTCCTCTCCTTGCCCTGCCTCCAAGCACTGTACCTCTGATTTCCCTCTCTCACTGCAATACTCATGATATGACAGGAGTGACTGAGATCATATCCTGGACAAGAACGAAATGGTCCAGTCATAATATGGCGTTAGATAGTCAACGGAGGCTAAGGCTGAGGTGCATGCCAGGTGCCCTCCACTCGCAAAGTTTTCTCCCGGCAAGTCCACACTGCAAATGAAAGAGAAACAGATGAGATGTTTTTAGTATAAAACAAAGGAATGGTGCACTTTTGGGAAAAATATGAAAATAATCATGATACAGTGTGCCAATGATTTACAATACACTACAACATCGCAATGTACTACTAATGCCAATCTAGTCTACTGTATGCTGGACACAGACAAAATGTTATGTGTTCTTTCCCTTCATCTTGCAGATGATAAGAGAGACACCAGCTGCTTATTAGAGGCTCTTTGTGACGCAGCAAATCGTAGTTTAAAGGGGTAGCTCGATCAGAAATGTTATTGGCCCAGTCGATCAGGCATGTATTTCCGAGCATACATCGATTGTTCATAAAATAAATTCAATGCAACTTACCAGAGTTTTTCTCACTTTAACACATGAGACAATGACGGCTTGGGTACCGCCATCTTGTGCTAATCTTATCCATTGATCCATCGCCCTAAGTTCAAGTGCCCTCACGGTACTAATTCAGATCACCCGCCCCTAATGCTGACATCACTAGACGCTCACGCCCCATTTCACAACGACAATGCACATCTCATGTCAACGTCCTCTGTCTGCAATCTATTGACATGTCTCCATGGAAATGCCAAGATGCCTCGTTCCTTGAAAAGTGTAAACAAACCCTTTCTGATCACTCATCAATGGAGTTTCTTTTTCCTTCATGTCAGTGTATTTCATTTCCAGCTTCCCTGACTTTTTTCTGCTCTGTTCAGCTCTCTGTCAAGTATGACACACTGAGAACCGGTATTCATACTGCCTAAAATGAATTAACTCAGTAGTTGTTTTTCATTTCTTCTTATTATGTAGAAAGGTCTTTACAAAACCATATTTAAACATGTGCCCTTCTGAACTTTTTAAAGTTTGAGCCTATTAACCTTGTCTTTTCACAATGTGTTTTTGTAACATGGCTGTTTCTTTGCTTATCTTTTTTTAACATTCAATGTTAATGGTAAACCTCTTTTCTTTACTGTATACAAACAAAAACCTTTTATTTACCTCACTGTTGATTCTGTACTTCTTTGCTATTAAGGAACTATGGCATCAATTCAGCCCTACCAGTACCAGCTCAAATATTCAGAAGAGGAATTCCTTGAAATAGAAAAAAGTTGAGACGATGAAATCAGATGAAAGTCATGAGGATCAATCTCTGGAGCCTGAAGCCAGTCACATGGAACACGTTTCCACCTGGTGTACCTGCCATTGTTGTGATCTTATGCCTACTCGGGTGGAGAACTGCTGTTGCAGAGAAAACTCTGGCTGCTGGGCTTACATTGCCAAAGAAGACACACCACCGCTATGCATTACGGAGTTGCATGACATCAGTGCCGCCTGCTTTACAAGATCCATGTTGCGAATGATGATAGTCCTTATGCACGAACTTCGAGCTACAGTTCACCCTCGTAATCCAAGTAATGAGTACGTCCACTCTATATAGGTGTGTGTTTGTCGACTGAGATGGCTAACATAATATGTTGTTCTCCTGCATCAATATATCTTCGATGGATCACTGACAAAATAATGTTTCTGTACATCGAACAAATTACTAATTCTAATCTGAAAACAAAGTGTTCGCCTTTAGATTTATCGTCTGAACAATTATGCTTCTTTCACTTTGAAGTATCTCCCAAAATATTTTTGCTGGAATGTGCGTTCACATTTCTAATTGATCCGTACTTGAAATCACAAGTGCTGTCGGTAGTTTGCACGAAAACATACCTTTTAAAGCATAACAATGTCTTACATTTTACAAGGTACTGCAAGCAAAAGAAATGCAATTATTGGGTTAATTCCAGTAAACAAATTCTGTATCTCTTACACAGGTGGTACAGGCTTGTGGCATATTGTGCGTTTACATGGTGGATTCATGGAAGACTGGGATTTCGCATGAAATGAGTAATACCTGCCTGTGTGGTTCGAGACATTTGTAATGAATTCCCCAGTGACCACAGGAAATACCTTGGAGTTTTACAGACAGTACCTCGACAACAGCAGTATAATTTGATGTGTCCTTGCCATCCACTTTACCACACTAAATGAAAAAATAAAAAAATAGCTAATCTTAACAGTTGTTAGAAGTTTTTTGTAAGTCCACAACACACCCAAAGATCTAAGAGTATCGAAAATATTGGTGTGCATTGAAACCTTTAATGGTCTATCACGCTCCCCTCATCCACATCCATCTCCCTCCACTAGCAATGGAAGTTCACACCTGTGGACGTTTGCTCGCAAGGGGGCTGAGAAGCCCTAAGTGCCAAATACCATGTGCAACTCAAAGGGATCCTCGCACGGGGACCATTGGCCATATGGCCATCCCAGCGCCAGTGTCTACAGACGCCCCTTTGAAGACCCTGTCCCTGCAATCTACATATCTCTGTGTTCTTTGAATATGAACCGGCCTATCGTGCTGCCCTCATCCACATCCATCCCCCTTCACTATCAATTGAAGTTCGCACCTGTGGGCGTGCGCTCGCAAGGGGGCATGGAGGATGGGAACGCTCAAGGTGCCAAATGCCATGTACACCTCCAAGGGTTCTTTCGCGTGGGGACCATTGGCCACATGGCCACCCCAGCTCTGGTATATACAGACTCCCCTTTGAAGACAACGTCCCTTCAACCTACGTATCTCTATGTCCTTTGACCATGCACCGGCCTATTACGCTCCTTTCATCCACATCCATCCCCATCTGCTATAAATGGCAGTTCGCACCTGTGACCGTGCGCTCGCAAGGGGGCTGGGAGGATGTGAACACTGAAGCTGCAGAAAACCATGTACACCTCAAAGGTTCCTTTCACAATGCGGACCATTGGCCACATGGTTACCCCAGCCCCAGTGTCTACAGACACCCCTCTGAAGACCCCGTCCCTGCAATCTACATATCTCTGTGTCCTTTGACTATGTACCAGCTTATTTTGCTCCCCTCATCCACATCCACCCCCCTCCACTATCAATTGCAGTCTGCACCTGTGGCCACACGCTCGCAAGCGGGCTGAGAGGATGTGAACGCTCAAGATGCTGAATACAATGTACACCTCAAAGGGTTCTTTTTCACTGCAACCCGTGGCCACATGGCCACCCCAGCCCCCGTGTCTACAGACTCCCTGTTGAAGACCTCGGCCCTGCAATTTACATAGCTCTGTGTCCTTTGACTATTTACCTGCCAATTACGCTCCCCTCATCCACATCCATCCCCCTCCGCTATCAATGGCAGTTTGCACCTGTGGCCATGCACTCGCAAGGAGGGGTGCACTGGCGGGATTGAGGAGGTCAAACATTGTTCTCTGCTAGGCCACTTTCTATTGCTTTATACTCTATGTACACCCTATTCTCATTTTATTTTATTCAAAAAGTCTACACTATTATCAACCGTCATATGCATTTTTATCTCTGTAATTAGCACCTTACATTCCACAGTATTTTTTCCAAATGTAATCTTTCTTAGTGCATGCTTTCAATGCATTTTTGCTTTAGGTGCCATTTTTCATAAAGTCCATTTGTGTTCCTTTATTTTCAAAGGAATGTGATGTTTGGTTTACTCACTGTGATACTTTTTTTAATAGTAATATTTATATTTCTTCAACAGATCATAAGGACAATCCAACAATGCCTTCTTGTACCATTTTGGGTTGCACTAATAACAGCCATGCTAAAAGTCAGAGTACAGTCCTGCATGTTTTTCCAAAGGATTGAAATTTAATAAGAAAATGGCTCCTGTACTGCGGATTTCCAGTGTCTGAAATTGAAAGCAGAGCCAAGGATGTCTTGGATGATGTGACAGTCAATCGATTCTGCAGCGTGTACTTCTCAGTAGATATGTACGAACAATGACAGTACACTAAAAAGCGTCGCCTCAGACTCCTTCGCAAATTACTTCCCAATGCAGTTCCCACCAAATTTCAGCACTCGATGACTCAGGTGAGTAGTGAACATTGAATTTTTAAATGTATTTCACCATTTTCAAAATGTACCTGTATTATATGTCTTATAACTGGCCATTCAATAAATTGAAATAGTCTGTGGACAGGTAACATAATGAACGGTTTTCAGTTTTTGGGGAATAATTCCATTGACATTTTAATACACAAGTTTCCTTCGTGATACGATGTACTGTGGTTTATAAATGTTAATCTTTGCATTACTTTGTGTATCCCTACTTTAAGGATACTCTAATAGTAATGGGAGTCTTACAAAACACACACTCACATCACGTTGCTTAAAAATAGGCAATTGTTTTTAAAATTACAATGTCTATCTTTACGTAGACTGCACTGATGGAAGTACAGACCATTACCACGGAGGAAACCACAGACACGTCCAACGACCTAATGGTTAGGCCGAGCGACTTGCACAAAAACTTTTTTATCGGTTTTGATTTAGCCTACATTATAATACTAATTTACATTTTCTATCAAACAATGGTTTGAATATATACATCGATTAAAGGACTGTGATGCTACATCGACCACTATTCACAAGTCAACAGCAACCTCACTCACCTTTCAAATACATTTTTTAGAATAATCCTTCAGATGCGACTATACAAAATATGTATTTGTTCAAGTTCAACCTAAAACTCATTGATTATTGTTAAGTATTATATTAGCTTTTGATACACAGGTGCTTGTAGGCTTCTCTGTCAATATTGACCATCTTTTTCATGACATTTTTATGATTTTGCTTTTACATCTGTATTATCACAATTCCTAATATATAGACAAAGCCCGGAACTTCAACAACGTACTGCAACGGGTCTAGAGGATGAGGTATGAGAACATTTATTGATTTATACTATTCGTTATAGATTAACAATATCCTTTTTACATTTAAGCTGTTATTTTCTGATAATTTTTAATACTGCAAGCAAATTGCAAAGCATTACATCAACAACCTTGATGTATGCAACAATGGAAGTAAACCTTCAGAAAAATGTACTTTGTCACTGAATAACATAGACCCTTTCACTATATGAATGGTGTATGTTTTTGTTCATCAACTTTAACTGCTTAGCAGAAAATGGAATACGTGAAACCAAATAACATTATAACGCATTAAAGGGGCCATAATTTAATCAATATGTTTTGCAGGATGTTCTTTCACCAACTCCCTGTGACATATTTGAAGGTTATCAGGTAGAGTTTTTAAATATGTCTTTTTGAAATGGTACATGTACACAGTGTTTGACTTTTTGTTAATATTAATTTAAAAAATATTAATCAGACTATTAACTGCACCTTTTTTCATAGTTAAACTGATATTGTAATGTCAACAATCATTAAATCAACTTTCTCAAGATGCACTTTGTGAGATCAAAGATTTTAACATTACAATGTTTAACAATATAATCAATGTTCTTTGAATTTGTTATGTACAAAGACTGTACTATTGAAGAAGTCGAAATTGAAGAGGTACATAGACAAGAGGTATACATAAGATATTGTAAAATATTACTTGTCCATTTTAACTTTGATGTAATATTTAATATGTTTTAGTGGTTTCCATAGTGACATTTTGTTATATTTGTATGCATGTATATATATGATTCTTTAAGTGGAAGAGCACATTTCAAGGTTTATACAATTTCAAAATGCTGATTTTCAGCTCAGTCTGTTGGTCGGCAAATCCAATTTGACTGTTTCAGGGAGAATTCGGAAAACAAGGGTATATAATAGAAAGCTTTTTAAAAAGAAATAAGTTATTTGGGACTTATTTCATTGAAATTACTTTTTCATTTTGTAATTCATATATTCTGTATGTGTGCTATACATTTAGCATGTTCTTTTTCTCTTAAATTAGAGGCCTAGGAAGAAGAGGAGCATAAAGACTCAGACAACTACACAAACTAATGATTTTGGTTGCCAAACTGTTGTCACTTGGGAGCAGCTACATTTTGACGCTCAGCATGGTCCTCACAAGATTCAGTGTTGTAATGCAAATATCCAATGGCCAGAATTTGAATTGAATTTATGGTAAGTAACCCTGAATCAGTGTTACAGAACACGACGTCAGCCAGAAGAGACCGACAACACAGAAGATGTTTCAGAATTTCTTGCAGAACCGCTTACAAAATCCACAACCTCTAATAAAATTCTATCTAAGAAACAGACAATGTTCCCGGTTTCCCCAATACATGTTGACAAATCAGAAATATCACACACAGAAAAAACTGAAGCATCTTCGCTGATTGACGATTGTGCTCATGATGTGGACTTCACTCTTCCTAGTGTTGAGGACTTATCCACCACCATGGAATCACAAACCAGTGTACCTCTGGACGATTGTCTATTAAAGGAACCAAAATACATTGAATTAGACTGCTGCCTGATCTAGATTATGAAAATGATTAAATGTGATCATAAATTGCACAGGAGGATTTGTGGGGAGTCATTGGTGGAGTTTACTCGTACAGTGAAAGGCACCAACCTGAAGATCAAGAGTAGCTGTGTACACACCATAACTCATTTTCATGGTCTGCTCAACCTAAACTTGGAAAAGTGCCTGCTGGAAATGTACTTTGTTCATCTGCTTTGTTGTTTAGTGGATCAAAGTTCAGTACAATTTCAGGTTTTGCAAACTTTGTGAGACTTGAATTCCTTTAGAAAAAAGCAATACTACAAATATCAGAAGGATTCCTTGCTCCCTGCTATTAGCCAGGCATGGACACTCGAAGAGATGTTAATGGACAATGCTTTTGCTGACAAAACGCTCTGGCTTGCTGGTGATGGACAGTGTGATAGTCCAGGTTTTTCTCCTAAATACTGCACTTACCACTTCGAAGGCATGGAAACCAAAAGAATAGTGAGTTCAGTCGTCGTGCAAGTATATGAATGTACATTTTCTGTTGGCATGGAAAAATATGGTTTCATTAAATCCATTCAACTTCTGCAATCCAGAGGAATGCAAATAGACCTGATAGCCACTGACAGGCACGTTTCAATAGCCAAGGACATGCAAGAGGAGTTCCCAGACATAAAGCATCAATATGATGTATGCCATGTCGCAAAATCAATTTCCCAAAAATGTACAGCTGCTGGAAAAAAGGTATTACCCAAATTTACCTTTTACAATTAACCTTTGGCACAATTGACCTAATTATAGTGGTCTTAACTGACCTTCTGCACAATTGACTTTTATATTATTTTAGTTCTTTTATATATGTATTGTGTTGGTTTTGGATTATAAATAATGTAAGGGGATTGGGTGAGGGGTTGCAGTGGGTTTTGGATTCGGTGGGGGATTGCGGGGGGTTTCCCCCGCATATATGTCCTAATTGACCTTCTAAATTAGGTCAATTCTCCCAAGGTAAATTGTGAAAAGGTCAATTAGTATACAACCGGAAAAAAAGGCTGCAGAAAACATTTTAAATTGGTCACACTCTCTCAACAACCATTTTTGGTGGAGCTCAAAAACTTGTGAAGGATCAGTTGATATTCTGCTTGAAAAATAGCATTCATTGATGCACCATTTTTCTAACATACACTCGTTGGAAGAAAATTTAAACTTCCACGAAAGTGCACATGGACCATTGAGCAAGGAGTAGGAGCGTAAGAAAAGGGGGTTGGTTCCAGACTCCCCTCCTCACACAGCACTTGAGTAGATTGTGTTGGACAAAATGCTTTCAAGAGACATGAGCGGACTCACCAAATTCTATCACACTGGAAATTTGGAGGTGTTCCATAGTATGTGCCTGAAGTACAGGCCTAAAAGGTTGCCGTTTGGCATCGACGCTATGGAGCCAGAACAAAACTGGCTGTACTTGCACACAACAAGAACATTGGAAGTAAACAAGCAAACACTGCAGGAATTTTCGGGATGCCTCGTTACAACACAGAGTTCACCAAAATAAGCAAACAGTGGGTGGCAAAGTCAATCTTGCGGCAGATGGATTTTGAATTTGTGGAAGATCTGACATTGAATGTGCTGGCCATGCAAACGCATGGAATTGATCCAGATTTAGTTTCCAGGGCCCGGTCTATGCCACAGAACATTGCAAAAGTGGTTTGCCCACCCAAACCTTAACTTCTGGAAAGGTTGACTTCGAGATTTAAATGATGTGTAACTCTCTTTACAATGTTTAACAAATGAAGTTTCAAGCTTTTTCACAGTGTTTTGAAACTGTTTTCATTCTACAAAAAATTGAATATTATGTGACTTCCGATGTAATTGTTAAAAAATGTGTTTTCAATTAATTACTGTTTGTGAAGTAATGTCACTAAATAGGCCTTAGCATTTCTATTTTCTGTTGCATTTTTTATTTTATATCATCAAAATAATTGATTTATATCACAACAAATGTCGGTCTGATTATTTCAAGTATGTGACTCAAATCAAATCAAATGTAGAAGACCCTGGCGAGCTTAAAATCAACAATTACCATGGGCTACTTTTGGCTCCCCAGGCCAACCAATCCTAATTTCGAGCCCTGCGTGTTTGTAATAAACTCACAATATTTGAAGAATCTAAGCAGAAAATTGGAGCAGCAGGCATACAAAAACTCAATGTCTCCAGAGCTCTGGTCCTCTCCAGGCTGGACTACTGCAACAACCTCTTCCTCAATCTGCCCTATCGTCCCTTTGTCCTTTCAACTAATCCAGAACAGGACTGCAAGACTTAGCCTTGGCCTCAAGTCCAGGGATTGCATCTCTCTAAGCCCAAAAATATCTCCACTGGCTCCCGGTTGCTGTGAGGATCAAGTTCAAGACCCTATGAATCATCCAGAAGGCTTGTGGGGCCAGGGATCCCACTATATCCGACTCTTTCTTTAAATACCTTCCGCTTAGAGACCTTCGGTCAACTAGCTGAAATTATCTGCAGATCAGACACTATTCCAAGCAGAGAGTGTGGGCTAGATCTCTTTCGTCAGCAGGAGCCTCCTTCTGTAATGACCTTCCTGGCCTTCTCAGGCTTCTGCCTGATCTCCTTTAGTTCCAGAAGCTTCTCAAGACCCACACTTTCTCTTCTTCATTCCCCCACCCCTGCTAATGCCCCCCATATGTTGCATCCACTGGCTGCCTTTATTCCTCACATCTATGGACCCTGCCAAGAAGACCCATTTTCAACTTTACCTCCTTAGAGGAATTCTCCCTTTCCTCACCTTTTCCCAGAAGCTCAATGTATCTAGCACTCTGGTTCTCTTAAGGCTGGATTACTGTAACAGCCTCTTCCTCATCCTGCCTCTCTCTTCACTCCGTCCTCTTCAACTAATCCAGAACAGGGCTGCAAGACTTTTCGTTGGCCTCAAGCCCAGGCACCATGTCTCTCCAGCTCTAAAATCCGGGCACTGGCTCCCGTTTGCTGCAAGGATCAAATTCAAGACCCTTTGCATTATCCACAAGGCTGTCTGGGGCATGGGGCCACACTACCTGCAGCTCACTCTTGCTAAATACTCTCTTTCCACATCTCTTCGATCCTCTCACTCCAACTCTCTGCTGGTCAAACGGTTCTCCAAGCAGAGAGCTGGGGCAGATCATTCTTCTTAGCTGGCTCCCTTATATGGGACTCCCTCCCTCACTCTCTCACAATCTAGAATGGGACCACCTCAAGTTCTGCAAACAACTCAAGACCTTTTCTTGTCCTCCTCCTTCCCTCTGCCCCTCCCGTGCTAACCATCCGTCGCTGAAATTGTTGGCCTGGCCCTACAAGAGTCCAAACAGCATCCGGCCATACCCAGTCGCCACCAGCATCCCACCCCCATGCACTGCCCTCTGGGCCCACACCTGCCTGTCGGGTGGTTTTCCCCCACCCTCCACTTACCTGTTTTGCGGTAAACTCACCCCCTTCGCTTGGAATGTCTCTGCCCATGCACTTACCTGCTTCCTCCCCAACAGGTAAACCTGGCTCTTCCTCCCCCCACCCTTGAGGACCTTAATAGCACTTACCCCGATTCTCCCCCCTTTTTTTCTTGCACGCTCTGAATGTCACAAGGCCTAGTAGGACCACTTTAGGTTTCTATTTATTAATCTCAATCTTCATTGTTTATTTGCTCCCTTGTTCCCTTCCCTTTTGCCTTGTGGCACTTTGAAACACTGTCTTGCTGTATAAGCGCCTTTATAAATATCCAATAAATACATAAATAAGTAAATTAAACTACACTCATTCGCAGCATGCTGGAATTTTAGTGATGTCATTTTTTTAAAATAATTGCTCATTGCACGTGTTGCCCTGGGTGCAACAGTCCACCCAGCCTGGTGCAAAATTGCCCCTTTACCACCCCCTCCCTTCCCGGTACAGCCGTGCCATCTCTATATATTAACCAACCGCTTTTCATTCATCTATGTCAATTAATCTGTATTTCATTATTTAACCATCTCTATTTTTGAAGTATGATAAATGAAATGAGTTTGTGCATTTGTAATCCGCACCGATGGTGGGTAGAGAGTAGCTACTTAGCTAACAGCAATACATACTTATCAGGTGTTGGGTACTAGGTGCATAGAGTACTGTTGAAATAGGTTGCATAGTCCCAACGGTGACATTATTTAACCAAATGACAGAATTGCCAAAGTCTTTATATTGGGCTCAAGATGCAAAAGCCTATTTTCCTGCTCTGTATTCGAATTCTGTTTATTTCAGAAAAGAAGTGGCCCACTTTGGGCCAATAAACTGCCCAATTCTATTAATTCTTTTTTTTTTGGGTATTGCCCTATATGGAAATCCGAGCATGTCTGCACTGTACCTAGGGTCATCTATGAAAGAATCCCTAAATGTTGTGGGAACAGGCACGTTGATACTGTTAAAATGTAAGTAAATATTGTCATATGTGGGATACTTGAAATATGTTGTTGTTTGTCACTGCACAGCTTGCCATTAATATTGTTATATTTTGTGGCATGTGCACCCAAAAACAAAGCTCACTCTGGCAGGCTGTGAACACTGGATGAAGGTTCCATTGTTACGTGTTCTTGAATCCGCTGTACTAACAATTTGAAGGACCAAATGTGTCAAAAATCCACAAACAATTGATAGGATTCACTATATTGAAAGTTTACGTTGGAAAGTTAAGTTTCTATTACTGAGATCTGTCTTTCAAAGTGGTTGGTCATCCATCACATAGAGCCAATGGAAACTCAAGACACAATGTAAGGAAAGTTTTAAATTATATATATGCAAGTGAGGATGGAAAGTGTGCTGTATTTTATTTATTTATTTGTTTGTATATTTATATAGCGCCAAAAGCCCTCGGGCATCAGGGGGCATGACACAAATCATACATCTGACGAAGACCCGAACATAATAGCAACAAACAACTGAAACAAATAGAAATGAAAAAACACAACATTACAATGACATAATGACATAGTGGCACAGGCCTAACTGGGAAGGGCGAATCAAAGAGCAATGCCACTGGGAGAATAGAGTCTGACTAAGGGAGCAAAACAATTAGGCACTATTTCAATTCAATACAATTTTCAGGGCTGTAGATGAACCTGCTTGCTGTGAGAGGGAAATTCTATTTAAGTACATCGGCAGACTGCTAAACCCACATCCCAAGATGATACAGTCAGTGTTGCCACTCCAACACCAGTTAGTGATTTGAATTCTACGCAGCCCTTTTAGGTCTTGCGTCCTCACACAGTTAGTCCCTAGTTTGGAGTTAAACCATGCCAAGATTTTATTTTTCAGGGCTTCCCTGGATTCGTATTGATTGGGTTTGGGAACATTGGTGATAATCACATTTCGCGGGTCCAAGACAAAATTCCTTAATATGGCATCTGTGATATTGGCCATATTCGCTTTCCTTTGTCGGAGGTCCTTACCAAGTGAAAAAGTAGCCAGCAAAGCTGACTTGTTCAGTGGCGTGGAAACCACTCGTGATATGTTTTCCCCTTGGCCAATTGCTGTGTATGCTACATGATTCGCGTTTTGACGGATGAATGTTCAATTGGACGAAAATGATAGACATCATACATTTTAATTATAACTTAAATTGATAATTAACATAAATATGCACTGTGTATAACCAATTATAAATTGGGTCCTGAAATATAGTTTTGCATTCTCGAGTTTGCATTGTTATATTATACCGGTGTGTGCCTGTCATGGGTACAGTTTACCGGTCGATGGCTTCTTCAAACATAATTGGACAATAATCATCAACAACATATCTGTGATAACCATTATTTGTCACAATCGCCAGACACCAATCTGTCTTTTTGCTGTTGCAGTAATAAGGAGCAGCATGGCAGCTTATAGGTTTTGAAAACATGCGGATGAGAAAGTGTTGCATTTGAAATTTAAACCACTAATTTCTTCTCTGTAAAGGAACGCCATGTGCCACGATCAGAAATCGATGATGGATGATAATAACTTTCTGTGAAGAATGCAATGATTGGGATTAATCGATCAATAAACAGAATCGGTATTATGAGATCACCGTTCACAGATAAACAAAGAAATTAGAACCATGCGATGTTCGCTAGCTATAACCTCTATTGGAAAAAGTTACCCATGTTTTCATGGACTAAATTACCTCTTTTCAGTATTATGTCAAAATGAAAAGTACTTGTTACACTCCGACTATTGCTGTTTTCTTCAAAATAAACAGTTTTAATCATTTCTATGGATGTGTATGTTCAGGGGTGTTGCTAGGTCTGGAAAAGACCCGGGGCTACGCTAATGTTGGAACTGTTGGGACTGGGGGCTAGCTAGACTTTTGGTTGAAGCTCCTGAGATTCTATCCGGGGCTACAACCAAAAGACCAGGGGCTATAACCCCCTTAGCCCCCCCCCTAGCAACGCCTCTGTGTGTGTTTATGTTCCTGGTTCTGTGTTAGATAATGTTATGACGTTGGTGATGACAGGGTACGTTTGGCTACACTGCCCACTATCATCATTAAAATAGGTGGAGCTCTTCATGAGCATCTAGTGATGTCAGCATTGGGGGTGGGTGATCTGAATAAGTGCTGCAAGGGCACTTGAACTTAGGGCAATGGATCAACGGATAAGATTAACAAGATGGCAGTACCCGACCCATTGTTTTTGTCTTAAAGTGAGAAAAACTCAGGTAAATTGCATTGGATATTTTTTTAAGAACGATTGATGTATGCTTGGAAACACATGCACAATCGTTTGGGCCAATAACATTTCTGACCGAACTACCCCATTAAACGTGCATGTGATGAATACACAAACACAAGTCAAAAATGAATTTGTTAATCTCTGGAATGAGACTTAAGGTACAGCACCAATACAACCACTTGCACTCTGGTTTTGCTAGTAAGTGACCATCTAAGAGCCCAAACTGGTAGAGAGAGCAATATTGTAGGCCATCAACTGTGACCTTGTCATCATGCCTCATCTTTTCACACTGTTCAAGCCGGACCCTTGCTTTTGCTAGTTGGGTTAATGACCACGTCCAGTGCTATGATATTGCAGGTGACCGAAGGTTCTTGGTCAATGTGCAGCAAGGCCTGCCACAAAAAAAAGAACACAGACATGAAGGCTGTTGGTAAGCTGAATCTGGGCCTGCATGGCCAAACTGCAGTCCCTCCCAAACATTGTTGCATTTTTGCTCTATGTTTGCTCTGTGAAAATACGTCCAGAGTTGCAGGGCCAGTATGGCAACTCTCACAAATGTGCCAATTACATTGTTAGACACGTTTCATCAAATATCTCTGTTAAAAAGAGAATGCTACTGACAGTGATTTTTCACTCAATAAATTGCCAGCTGCATGGCCTTGAAGGCTTCCATTTGAGAAGACAAATAACAATGAAATAACAATGAAATAATATTAAATAACAGTAACAATAATAGCTATTAGGTTTCTGTCCACCCCTCACTCCCTGAAGAGAGCAAACAGCATCAGACCCCTTTAGCTGACACTTTACTGCGATGGTTTTAATTGAGGATGTGAAAGGTTTTATTTGGGCCCACAAAATCGTGAAGCTGCTGGTTTGCCACTTTGTGAAGAAAACATGTTGTTCAGTTACAGCAAACACAGTGTATACCTCACAGTGTATTTTGCAAAATAAATTATGCCCAAACAAGTTTTGGGACGAATTCTGTCCAAAAATAAATTCCAAGTGATTCCCTTTTCTCACAAAGGAAATTACAAATGTTACTTTTATGATTGAATACATCTGCATTGTCCAATTTACTAAATTCTGCGCATTCATACCTTTTGTGTAATGTTCACATTTTCGTTCCAGAAGGGAAATATTATGGAGTGAGGTTGGGCATTAGTGGACATGAAAACAGTCCAGTGGAGTATTTACTTTTACTGAAAGAAAATCCAGCTTTATTACCGCTGAAAAATAACTTAGCAATAATCACTCCTTGTATTCAGATTGGGCCATGTGCAACAATAATACAGTGGACATGCATTATTTCAGCACCCAGACATGCATATTTGGTATGCTTGGTTGGTATGCGTGGTTGGTATGCGTGGTTGGTAGTATTTTGGTGAGCATAATTCCCTTGTTTTATTTGTGGCCCCAATGTCCAGAATCCCTTATCTTTGCTTAGATTTTTCGTGTAATCACTAGAGAGACCTCAGACCTACATTTCAGGAATACCACATTTTCAGTGTTAGTGTTAGTGTGCCACCATGGGCGATCTCACTGACTTATTTACGACAGAGAGCTATATGTGGTAATTTTGTGGTAATTTCCACTACCTTATATACGGTAGGGAACTATGTTCAGAGAGTCCCTCTTCCCGTTGGCTCATGTACCTCCAACGAGCTATGCTACAAACAATCACTCTCAACTGTCCATACTGAATATGATCATGCACACATCTGTCTTAAAATGACAATTGCATTGTTTAAAAATCTCCCCTCATCATCAGCACTGTATTGGTAAATATAAAATACACCACCCGTCTGCTTTCAAATATTTTTCTGTATTATAAAAGTTGCATTTAAACACGATCTCACTCTTTACAGAAATAAATAAAATAGCACAGTAACAGCATTGTCTGTGATACACTGAAAAAAGAGTGGCGGAGAACAGAACACAATTTGCAACATTAACATGTGATTAAGGCACCGGAATCTCCTTTCCTACTCTGACTGAATATTCTCGTACACACTCAGCTCCCACACTTATGTAATTACCTTATCTGTTCAGTCGAGTTTTCTTTAGCTGTTCTCTTTCTGAATGTGGCTCCCTTGAATGTGGCTCCCTTGAAGATTAACCCCAGTGAAAAGGAGCGCCTTTCCTTCTCAAACCGGGGTCATTGCCTGGAATTCTCAGCTTTTGCAGATAGGAATGCTCCAGCCAGGAAAAAGGTCCTTCTCCCAGCTCTGCCAAATCTTGACTGTCCTCCTTCCTTCCTCCTCAAACTCCCCCCAGCAAAACTCTGATCACTCCCTCTAGCATGATACTTGCTATGACGCTGCTCCAATCAGAATCAATCTCCTCCTTCTCTACACAATGGCTCATTTTTATAGTAATACTTTGTAACCAACTGATTTCCTGTTCTTTCGAGCACTTTTGCTTCCTGTAATTATGTGGACAGGGCAGCAGAGAAAACAAAAAAAAATGGATGTGCGTTTAAAAGTTCACTTTCAGAATAGGCCTAATTCTGCAGTGGAGACACATTTTTATTAGTGGATTATATTAACCTCAGTTTCATTAGTCAGGTTAGTTATAAGTAATGTTAGATATTAATTTTCAAATGTGTCTCTCGCACCATAGGCATTTCAGGTGAAAAATAGTGTGCATTTCTGAATGTGCACGTGTGCTTTTAACTGTAAAAATAGATTTGCATCTTATATGTTAAAATCATTTTTGACTGAATAGCCTGTCTTTCCTTGTTAATCTGGTAACACATATAGCAATGCACCATAGGCCTTTGGTGCTGCATCAAAAAAAATTGCTACCTGTGCAGTAGTGCTGTACTCTGTGCTGGTTGATACCTGTGCAGTAGTGCTGTACTCTGTGCTGTAACACGCCAAATATCCTTACAGATCAATGACCTTGTCAATCCACTTCAATCTGGCTTCTGTAGTTAACACTCCATTGAGACTGCACACGTTCATGTCTCCAACTTACCCTCTGTTGCTCACCACTCCAAATTCTGTTCTATACTTACCCCTTTGGATCTGTCTGCCTATTCTGACAATGTAATTCACCCATCTCTCCTCCTCACTCCAAAGACCTGCTTTTGCCAGGATTGCTTCCTATATGGAAGATCGCTCCTTTAAAATGTCATTGAATTCTGAAACCTCTGACCCCATCCCTTTTCCTGTTGGTGTCCCACAAGGATCAGCCCTTGGACCTCTGCTCTTCACCCTCTATACCTTGGCCCGAGGTAGAGGTATCCCATCCTTTGGCTTTAACACCACCTTTCATCTGAGGATACTAAAATCTTAATCCCGTGTCCTTCCTTCACCCCAGCCATCTCAGAACAGATTACCAACTGCCTCATCTCACTGCACTATGTCACTGGAGTGCTCTCCGCAACCTCATACTGAACTCTTTCAAAATAGAAGTCCTATTTCTCCTGGGTTCAAACATCATCCCTCCCCTCCTCTCACCTTCCACCCGCTTGAACGTATTGCTCCCTGGCTCAAGGTGTGCAACATTGGAGTCCTCTTTGATAGTGACCTCTGACTGCAAACATTCATTACTACCACTCCCTCTGCTGCTCATATTAACCTTCTTAACATTCAGAAAATGTGTCCATTTCTTACTCGCCACTCTATAAAAAATATCATCTGCGCCCTCCTGCTCAGCAAACTGGACTTCTCTTGTTGCCTACATCTTTGCCTTTCTCTCTTTTGCTTCCTTCCTCTAGAGTAGACAAATGCTAAACTTCATCACTTGTACTGTCTATAACCTACCTGCATCCTCCTACTCCTCTACCTACCAACACCATGTTTGTTGGCACTCCATGATCAACTGTTTCCTTTTCAAGTTCCTTCTCTGAGTCTTCAAATCAGTGAATGGCCATGATCCTCAGTACATGGCTGTCTGTATCTCTGTCTACTCCCCATCTTGTCCCCTTTTCCCCTCCTATGTACTCAACCTCATTGTCCCATGGCCCACCTGATCCTTGTCTTGCTTCTGCTCTTTATCTATACTCACCCTTCTCCATTGCACCCACTTCCTCTAAAAATCAAAGCCAGCCTGACTAGATCACTTTAAAGCTGGATCACCCGTGGGCCAATAAGGGAACTCCTTGCACCCAGTCCTCCATCCTCCCAACCTGACCCCAGCATGGCATCCAGTGTTGTGTAGCAAAGTAATTGTATATATTTGTACAGTACTACTCTTTATTTTGCAGTAATTACCCTCCCCCTGCGGTTAATTCTATTTTGGTTTAGCGCTGTCCTTGGCCTATGTCCCACTTTATTTAGATACTTTCATAAACTGGTTCAGGACTTGTTCTCATCTTAGTGCTATAGTATAGGCTCCCATGAGGGGAATACCTCTGCCATCTCTAAACCTGTTTTTGTAGGTCATTTCTGATGGAAATTGACATCCCTTTTCTTCAAGTAAATACAAAATACAAATAGAAGTGTGATTGATGCAGGCGAGATGCAGCAGACAATCCCTCTGCAAGGACTGATTTTGGTAGCACCTCTGTGTGTAAAATCAAAGGCAGAACCTCGCTCTTAGGATGATTACCATCACTCGTCTAAATGAACTCCTTTCCAACGCAATTCCACCAACTTCACACCAATACACCCACCCACCAGTTGAGATGAAGATGAAAATCCCCTCTCCACTGGGTAAAAGATTATCCCTCCTGGCCAAATCTTAGCCAACACTGGTACAGGAATATGCTGGCCCGAATAGGTATTAAACAATGTTCTCCTGACGAGGTTGGTGTGGCAACACCACTGTGGTATAGGCAGCACAACTTTGTATTCCAATCCATGAACCCTCAGCAAAACCAGCCTTCTGCTTTCACAAGGGTTGTTTTGGCTGTGCGGTACCAATGTGTGCAAAGCCCTGTGCTCCCCATGGATAGGCCTGTGCTTTTCCTGGGCTATGGGTGTTCCAAGAACTTCAAACAGGGAAAGTTCAGAACGTCCGCTCCCTATACAAGAGAAGCACTGAAGATGCACAGATGACTGTAGAGTACCTCCCATTGACCACGGTGGAGGTTATGAGGAGAACAGTGGGTTGCTTCCTTGGGGGACTAGGAGGGTGCACATTTGTTGTTACACAGACAGGAACTGCCCTTTTGAGACTCCAGGCAGTGCTTGAGCTAGTGGCCAATGAAACCAATTACATGTTAGATGCCTTTGTTAAGAACAAAGGGAAATAATAACAATGGCCCTGCACAATAGGATGGTGCTAGACATGATGCTAGCAGCGCCAGGAGATGTGTCCACCTTGAAAATAAACCATTGTTGTGTATTCGTACCAGAGAACGAACACGATATACAAGATCATGCAGCACACATTAAGAACTTTCAAAAATATGTTTGCTGCATGGGATCAAAGATGTTCATGTTTCATTCGGCAGGCATACTCTTTGTTGCTAATAGACTGTTTCTTTTTCAAGTTGTTGGATGCATGGTGCACCAGTGGTATGAACTCAATTACTACAGTAGCTTTAAACACATTTCCTGACACCGAAGTGGGAGGAACCAATCACAAGGTAACTCAAGAAGAATACATTATGCTTGCTAATATTGTAGCATTAGGGTTTAGAGTAGTATACTCTAAAAAGAGAGACTGTTGGGTTGACATTTTTGACTTTCTACATTCTGCCATTTTATATCGCTCACATAAACCTTAAAAATGTCTGCACTTTGAAAAGTTGTTTTTTTAGAAGTGTGCTTGTGACCACAGGCTGAACAAGACCCAGCATAAGTCAGAGTGGCACATGATGAAGGAATTGTGACAAGAGAACTAAAGTGTTTAACCCAGTGAGCGAAGCAGGGAGACTAATGGCAAATGCATCATGAAGACTGAAGGAGGTAGGGTTTTTAGAGAATTTAAGGGAGGAAAGGAGAAAGGGGGATGAAGCAGGCTAACCAACAGACAAGCAAAGATCTTCTGAGCTTGATCATTTATCTCCAAGTGCTGGTAACAGCTGATCGCTGCAGGTGCAGTGTTTAAGACTTCAGGCATGGGGTTTGCATTTCCGTGGATTTGGGATTCAGGGACATCCTTTTTGTTGGTTTCTGAATTCTGGGAAATTCGGCACACGTTCATCACTAGCCTTCACAGAAAATGACTGGAGCAATCATTACTGAGCTCTCGGTCCACCTAACTTCCACAATCCAATGCTAATTAAATCCAACAAGGGGGCCTAAATCTAGAGATCAAAGTGGGAAATAAGTAAAGGGCATAACGCTTCTCTAAGTTTGGGGAAAATCCACCATTTGATTTATTACTTTTTTGTCACCCGGAGCATCGATCCTGGACACGAAGTGAACACATTTCTTGCATCGCACCCTACTAGGGATATGAACATGGGCTCTGCCAGGAATGTTCTAATGTCACATCCTGCTGAGCTATCGGGTCCGGTGCTGGTTTGCTTTGGTTTATTTCAATAGCCTATTTGGGACATAATGTCCATTCTTCATCCGCCACTTAGCCCTGCACCCGTTGTGATCTGCGTGTGTCTTCTGCACTTATGAATGATTAACATTTAATTACTGCAGGCACAGCTGTGAATTCAGGTAATCCGTAGGGGTTATAGTCTTTGGCATGTCCCTTAAGAGGTAGGAATTGTGGCTGAGTAGAAAGGAGATGGTGCATAAAGCTGCATGCTGTGGGGACAATGGATGAATACGATGCATTTTATTTCACTGTGTTTCTGTCCGTCTTGATGGTACAGTTGTAAAACCAATGGTTGGGGGTGGAGTGGATGAAAGGCAGGACCAAGGAATGGGGTTTGTATTGGGGATCTGGATTGGCCAGATGGGGGGGAGGGCAGAGGGGAACATAGTTCCACTACTGTTTTTTTGTGATCCTTGACCTCTGCCTAAATCTCGCAAGATCCACAGCCAGGCTCATGTTTGATACATGGCCGATTCAGGTGCACGCCTCTCAGTGGAGATGCAGAGAGATAGAAGAAGTAGCACCATTATCTGCTGACCACATGAGACTGGTCAGATACATGTTATCTTTATTTGGGTTAATTGAAGAACTCCTACAATAGACTGTACTTTCAAAATGGGGGCTTATGAGTTGGTGTAATTCTGTTGAGTTGAATTTTGGATGATTTATTTGAGAAATATTGTGTTTCTGAACACATTTGAAAAAGTATTTCTGAGGACTTGGGGACTCATTACAAGTTTGGCGGTATTCCAGTGGTAAATCTGCCAGAATACCAGCAAACTGAATTACTGTTAATGCCACTTGGTCTGGCGGAAATACCGACAGATTACAAGTGATGGTATGGTGGTGTTAGTCCCTATTTATGGAGTCCAGAGGGCTCTGGGGGACTTTGGCGGAATTACCACTGGTAATTCTGCCGATTTCTGCCAGCAAGATTTCCTCAGACCTCACCACCAAAGTTGTAGTACAGCAGCGCACTAATGAGGAGGTATGTTGCCACTGCATTACTGCAGTTTTTTCCTGCATTGCCGTATTTGTAATGAGATTCTTGGTGTTTTTTAGTCCATTTGTAAAAAGCTGAAGGCAAATCAGATTTAAATGTGTTACCTTCTTGCCAAATAACAACACATGAAACATTGTTCCCAGGAGAGGACGTTTGTTTTTGTTTGCTTAACTATGCATTATAAACCATGCTCACCAGATTAGTGCATGAGACTCGCTGGAAGGAGAACAGGGAGCTTATTTCTGCATGCAAAACATGCTCACTAAGAGAGAGTATTATATTCTCCAATAAAAACGGGTTCTGGGTTTTTGCTGATATAGTCGCAGGGCTTATCAGAGAAGCACCAATATGATATAATATGACATTTATAATGCGCTTATACAATTGTGTTCAAGGCGTGATGGGGGAAGTGAGGGGAACAAAGGGAGGACAACGCTCTTACTAGGCCAAGTGAAATTGAGATCGCACAAGTGCAGGGGAGAGGGAAGGGGAAAAGTGCCGAGGGAAGGGGAGGAGGAGCAAGTGCAGGACACAGGATCAACAACACAACGTAGTAGTGTAGTGGCCATCAGGTGGCAGAGCAAGGGTTAAGTGCAGAGAACAAGTGTCTGATAAGTGCAGCTAAGGGACTGTAGGTTTGCAGAAACAGACCCAAGTGAAAGGGTAGCCAGGAGGCAGTGCAGGTGTACATCTGGGCAGGCAGGGACCTGGGCCCGAAGTTCAGAGGGTAGCCTTGTGACCAGTGCAGAAACAGACAGGAGATCAGCAGGGAAAAGGAAGAGAGAAGGCAGAAGCAATGAGGAAAGTCTTGATATGCTTCCAGAACCACAGATTGTTCTACTCAAGTTTCAGAGAGGCAGAGAGGCTGTTCCAGAGGGAAGCACCAGCGGAAGAGAGAGATCTGCCCCCAACTCATTGCTTAGAGAAGCACCTGACCCTTAGGGAGAGTTGGTGGTGGAGGAGCGAAGAGCTCGAGTAGGAATATATTTTCAAAGAGAAAGTTGGAAGTATTGTGGTCCCAGGCCCCAGAATGCCTTGTGGACAATGCAAAGGGTCTTGAACTTGATCCTTGCAGCCACCTGTCGCCAATGGAGAGATTTCAGGGCTGGAGAGATACGATCCCTGGGCTTGAGGCCAAGGAAAAGTCTTGCAGTCCTGTTCTGGATGAGTTGTAGAGGACAGAGAGTAGAGGCAGGCAGATTTAAATAGAGGGTGTTGCAGTAGTCCTGCCTAGAGAGAACCAGAGCTCTGGAAACATCGAGCTTCTGGGGGAAGGAGAGGACAGGAAGAATACCTCTGAGGAGGTGCAGTTGGTAGTTTGACTTCTTAGAGATGTCAGAGATGTGAGGAGAGAAGGAGAGTGTGGAGTCGAAGTTGCCCCTGAGGTTCTTAGCCTCCCAGGTGGGAGCAGGAAGAGGGCAAAGGGAGGCTAGCCAAAGAGTGGCAGGAAACTGAGGTGCAGGTGTTTCAATGTGGAGAATCTCTGCCTGAATACCAGTAAGATGGAGATCATTAGCAGGACACCACTGCTGGATTGCAGACAGACAATCCAGGATTAAAAAAGGAGAAGAGGCGGCAGAGGGGTGCCTGAAATCGAGCTGAATGTTGTCCTCATAGCACTGAAAGTTGGAGCAGAGAGCAGCAATGCAGTGGGCGAGAGGTGGCAGGTATTGGTTGAACAACCAGGGAGAAAGGTTAGACCCCTGGGGAACACCACAGGTAGAGAGAGAGAAAGGAGAGGAAGGACCCAAGTTGGACCTGGGAGGGTCAGTCTGAGAGGAAAGGGGTCAGCCACACCATAACCTGATAAAAAAACACACAACTCAAAGAAATGTGCTGCCCACAAAGCTGATTCCACTACCTCCTGCAGCCTCACAAGCAAAAAAATGCCTCATCAGTATGATAGATCAAGATGACCACAAAGATGCAGAAGAATTGTCTGGGCTACTTTCCACTCAATGGGTCACAAGGAACCATGAACCCATGGATGTGGCCTCTGATAACCAACCATTCAACACACTAGCCAATTCATAATGCTGCCTCTTTTCACCTTTCACTGCAGACACCATACAGCGAACATACACATAGCAACTGTACACGGCTCTAATTGTGTTCTACCTCACAACAGCACTCTTCACTCATCCCACTACTGCACATGGCCCAGTCCCATCCAAGCTCACAGTGCAAAACCTGCTAGCACACAGTGTATTGTATTAATAGACCAGAACACATGACCACCTGGTGCTCTGCTCTGGTAGCACACATTCCACTTGCCCCAACCCACAAAACCTAGTCCTCTGAATCGGCATGCATCAAAACATTGTGTTTCACATCTTGCCTTTGTTTTGGTCCCACTAACTCGCACTCTCCCCTTCTCTTGCAGAATGGAGAGCCACTCAGCATCACAAATGGTAGACGTCACATAAGACCCAGTTATGTTACATTGCATGACATGAGATTTTTACCCATTGACTCTGATTACGAGTTTGCCGGTATCATGGAAGTAATTCTGCCAGGATAATGGCAAATGGTAATACTGTTACCGGCACTCTGTCTTGCGGTATTACCGCTGGATTATGATTGCCGGTGATGGTGGTAAATCCCTATTCCATGGTCCCATTGGACTCCATGGGGGGACTTGACGGTATTGGTAATATCAGTGCTGGTAATACAAGCGATTTCTGCAGGTAAGATGAGGACATTTGTGATATCCTGGGTGTTAATCTTAGCAGGGGGCCAGTGGTGAATTTCTGGGGGGGTTTCGGTTTTACTTGTAACAATAACGTCCCTTTAACAAAGGTTTTTCACTGAATTTCATACGTTTTTATTAGTGCTACTTAACCATAAGACTCCTTTAACAAAGTTTTTTCACAGAATTTGGGTTTTTATTGGTGAAAATGTTTAATGATGTTACATCACTGTATATAAGTTATTAATATTTCCTCTTTTAATATATATGAATGAACTGTAAACCTCTTTTAACAAACATATTTTTTGCAATGCACACTGATGTGTGTCGGTATCAGCAGTGGATGCTGTGGATGCAAGTCATGGTTGGATTGCCTAGGGCATGAGGCTCAACCTTGACCCCAGCCCCACCAAACCACCCCCGTTATCCACTGCATTTTCGCTGCATCCTAGTTCAGTGTCCACTATACCCTCATAATGTGACCAATGGCCAGAGCTCATGGCTTGCAGCCATGGCCAGTCTCCATAATCCAAGGGGCATGGGCTTTGGCCATGCCGTATTCCCCAATAGGCAAATCAGAGTAAACATTTGTCCTTGCCGAGGTCCAGGCCCACAGCCCTGGCAGCTAAGTTATATAACAATTTTTGTAATTACTTTTTGACACTTTGAAAATAGTAAAACACAGGACAGATTTGCAAAAGCATGCTTTCAGGTCCTTGCTGATGTCCTCCCGCATGTTTGCTGCAATCCTGTACAGCACTTTGGGCTGCAGCCGCAAGCAGACTTTTTTTCCCCTTTAAAACCTAGGGCTTCTGGCATGCTTCATGTCCCAATAAGTAAATCAGAGTAGGCCTTTGTCTTTGCTGAGTGCCAGGCCCACTGTCCATGCACCAAAGTTATATTACTATTTTTTGTACTTACATTTTGACACTTTGGAAAAATAAAAAACACAAGACAGATTTGCAAAAGCATGGTTTCAGGTCCTTGCTAATGCTCCTACCGCAGGTTTGTTGTAATCCAGTCCAGCACTTCAGGCTGTAGCCGCAAGCAGAACATTTCTTCCCATTCAAACCTAGGCCTTTGGTTATGCCGCATGCCCCAATAAGCAAATCAGAGTACACATTTGTTCTTGCTCAGGGCCAGGCCCATTTCCCAGGCATCCAAGTTATATCCCAATTTACTGTATTTACATTTTGACACTTTAGAAAAAATAAAACACAGGACAGATTTGCAAAACCATGCTTTGAGGTCGTTGCTGATGCTCCTCGCAAATGTTTGCTGCAATCCTGTCCAGCACTTCGGGCTGTAGCCACAAGCAGAATTTTGTTTCCCACTCAAACCTATATAGATTTCAAAAAACGTTACACATAGTCCCGGTCACTGGTGGCCATACCCACTTTAATCCCATTGCTGGTCTCTCGTGGTTATGGCCAGTATCCAGATTGTCTGGGTCATGACCTTTGGCCATGATCCAGATAACCTGCCCATGGCCAAAGGCTATACCTCAGTCACCAAAGGTATATCACTATTTATTGTACCTATTTTATGACACTTTTCACAAAATAAAACACGGACACAGTTGCAAAACCATGCTTTTCACTGACCCTGTAATGCAGAAATATTCATGGATGACCCTGAACATCTCATATGTTCATGGACTTCGTAGAAGAAAAACACCTGTTTTTTGGCTTTTTATGGCCATCATCAGTGAGGTGAAGCTGTGTCTCTCTAAGAGCAGTGAACAAGGGGTCCACGTCTGGAGTCCCCTGGTAACTTAGGGTGAGACCCAAATTTACTTGGTATGCAAAACAGGGGGGGTCTGGGAAACTCTCTACCAGCACGAACACTGTTCCTAGAGAGGCGCAGCTTCACCTCACTGATGATGCCCAACAAGGCTGAAACACGTGTATGGGGTTGCTGTTGGTACTCTTGTTCAGAGGAGAATTGCCTAGTATTTCGGTGCTGGACTGCCCCTGGGCAGGACAAAGACTGATTTGCAGGGACATTTCTTCTCTGTGAAAGGGACAGCGAGCTAAAGACTTGGCAGAGTCTCTCCCAGGGGTTATTCACCCAAGAACAGGTCATTGGACTGTGCTCGTGCTGGTAGAGAGATTCCCAGACCCCCTCTCTTGTTTTGCATAAATTAACTTTGGGTCTCACCCTAAGTTAAAAGGGCAATCCAGACGCGGACCCCTTGCTCACTGTTCTTAGAGAGGCGTAGCTTCACCTCACTGATGATGCCCAACAAGGCTGAAACATGTGTATGGGGTTGCTGTTGGTACTCTTGTTCAGAGGAGAATTGCCTAGTATTTCGGTGCTGGACTTCCCCTGGGCAGGACAAAGACTGATATACAGGGAAATTTCTTCTCTGTGAAAGGGACAGTGAGCTAAAGACTTGGCAGAGTCTCTCCCAGGGGTTACTCACCCAAGAACAGGTCATTGGGATGTGTTTGTGCTGGTTGAGAGATTCCCAGACCCTTTAACGCTCACCTGACTCCCACGGAGGCGCTGGCCTGGTTCGCGCTGCTGTGACCTCTTCTAAGGTGATGCGCAGGGTTCGGAAGACGGACTGGACCGGGCCCCCAAATCTGGCTTGTCTGGCTCGCAGAAGTATCCTTCTGTAGGCGAAAATAGGGGATTAACTGTCTGCGGGGTAATGCAATCAGCCTCCCACTTTCCCCTCTCACGCTCCTCGAAACCCTTCTGTGATTCCTCGTAGCGTCTCACCTTAGGGTCTGGAAGGACGAGCTCTCCATCCTGCTTCTGATGCAGGGGCGCGTTGGTATCCAGTTACTTCACTGGATTTTCGGATTGGTGAGAACCAAACTTGCTTGGCTTCCAGGTAAGTTTTTTGATAAGAGGTTCCCCTTGTGTCCATGCATTAATGTACTAATGCTAGTGTCTTTTTCCCCATAGGGGCCGGGGTACGGAATGCCGGGGAACAGGCACCGACCCGAGATGAGAGGTGAAATCCTTGTAGAAATCAGGTAAGTCTTTAATGAGCGTTTTTTGGTAATTTCTTTTCATTCGCTCATTAACGCTGATGTCTCTTTTTCCCCTTAGGGGCCGGGGTCCGGAAATGCCAGGATGCGGCGCGGACCCGAAATGAAGAGGGAATGAATCAACAGGTAAGTCTTAACATGGAGATTTAGCTTTCCTTATTCCCTTCTCTCTCTCACCTTTTGTTCTGGTCTTTTTCTCCCTAGGCGCTGGGGCGTGACTGCGAATCCGGATAATCGCTGCTGAACATGGAGGCGCCCAGTAAAGGTGAGTGGAATGCGGCGCTGCAGCGATCGACGCGATGAGCTTTTAAATAAAAGTCTTCCTTTTCAGGATTGTCGGCGAGATGTCTCCGGGATGCGGGTTTAGCAGGTAAGGACTTTTCCTTCTTCTGTTCTCTTCTTCTCTTCCTTTGCAGGTGATCCAGGATGCTGGCAGGCGTGGCAGAAGTCAGGATGCAGGAGCAGACACGGTGAGCGTCCAGCTGCTAGATGCAGAACAACGCGAAGCACGTCTGGCTGTTCGGGTGGGGTTTAAATAGCCTTGGAAGAAGTTCCAGGTATGTATCCTTCCTCCAATCAGGTATGTATCCTTCCCCGACCACGCCCGGATGGTAAATTAGTCCCACAGGTAAAGTAGTTCCTTTCAGGCCTCAAGGAGGCCGGGATCCTGCAGCATGGTCTGCATCAGGTAAGTGCACCCAAGCACATCCATAATGAGCCTGGCGCCTATGGAGCCAGGACTGATGTCTTTTATGAGCCTGGCGCCATAGGCGCCAGGACACTGTCCAAAGGGCCCCTATATGGGGTTGCTGGGTCCTTCCTTGGGGACTGGATGTCCGCTTTCGGGGACGCAGGGCTTGAACCTGCTCCCCGGGAGCAGGTATCATGACAGCACTCCCCCCCCAAGGACCCTCCCAAGGTTCTTCCCTCCGGGGTTTTGGTTTGTCTGGGAAGAGTCGGTGGAATTTCCTGACTAATCAAGGTGCATGCACATGGTCGCTGGGTTCCCACGACCTCTCCTGAGGTCCGTACCCCTTCCAATCAATTAGGTAGAACAGTTTTGACCTAAACATTTTTGAGTCTAAAATGTTCTTCACTTCGAATTCGGGCTCCCCATCTATTAGAATAGGTTCTGGAGGTTTGAGTAGTCGGGTTCCGGGTACCACTGGTTTCAGAAGTGACACATGAAAAACAGGGTGAATTCACATACTAGCTGGTAAATCAAGTTTAACAGCCACTGGGTTAATTATTGCCGTAATAGAATAAGGTCCCAGATATTTTGGGTTAAAAGTTCGAGGCCCTTTGAGTGGTAAATGTCTGGTAGCTAACCACACTTGATCCCCAATCTGATACGGAGGTGCTTCACTCCGATGTAGATCAGCATTCTCCTTGTATTTTCTCTTGGCTTGTTGTAAATGCGTAGTTGCCTCTTTGAAGGCTTGGGTAATTGTTGAATGCAGATGTTCTACTGCAGGCATTCCGAGGTTCTGAGGTGAGTCAAGGTTTGAGGTTTGAGGGTGATGCCCAAACAAAGTATAAAAAGGACTGTGGCCAGTTCCAGAGTGTACCGAATTATAATATGCGTATTCGGCTATCCAAAGAATGTCTTTCCAGTTGCTTTCAGATTGCTGTAACATACACCGTAAGTATTGCTCAAGGGTCTGATTTGTCCTCTTGGTCTGACCATCGGTCTGAGGGTGGTGACTGGTCGATAATCTTACATCGATCTGCGCCATTTGACAACATTTGCGCCAGAAGTGGGAAATGAATTGGCTTCCCCGGTCAGAGATTAATATAGATGGGAATCCATGTAGCCGAACAATATTTTCGAGGAATTCTTTGGCTAGGACAGAAGCTGAAGGTAAACCTTTCAAAGGAATAAAGTGGGCCATTTTGGAAAACAAATCCACAATTACCAGAATAGTATTGTACCCCGAACAAGGAGGCAGGTCCGTAATAAAATCCATTGATAGGGTGTGCCAGGGTGCCTGCGGTACGTCTAGAGGTTGAAGGAGACCGGCTGGTCTTTTCTTTTGACTTTTATTTTGGGCGCAAACACCACAGGACATCACAAAACATTTAACATCTTTTTGCCAAGAGGGCCACCAAAATTGTCGTTTCACCTTTTCCTCTGTCTTGGTAATACCGGGGTGCCCCTCTATTAATGCATCATAATAACCGGAAATAACTAGTTTGTGTAATTCCTTATGTGGCAGGAATAAGCGTCCTTGAAAATAAGGTAAACCATTATCTATGGTAAAGTCTGATCCCTTTTGTATCCAATCATGTAAGGTTGTAGGGTCCAGGAGTTGTTTCACTCTGGCTTGAATGTCTTCAAGCGTCTGTAACGAAGTCATGCCTAGAATCCTCTGTTTGGGAATTATTGGTACTGGTTCTGAGTTTGTATCAGATTCTCCCATTCCAATTCGGGATAAGGCGTCTGCTTTGCCATTCTTGCAGCCAGGTCGATAGGTAATCACGAAATCAAATTCAGCGAAAAACAAAGCCCATCGGAGTTGCCGTGATGACTGAGCCTTGGCGGTTTTCAAATACTGTAAATTCCGGTGATCAGTGTGATGGTATGTCGAGCGCCAAGCAGATAATGCCGCCAGGCTTTAAAAGCGGACTTAATGGCTAACAGTTCTTTGTCCGTGATTGCATAATTAACCTCGGGTGCCGAGAATTTTCTGGACCAAAATGCTACGGGATGCAGTTGGTTGGTTTCGGGATCTCTTTGGGACAGGACAGCTCCCATGGCTAGGCTGGATGCGTCAGTCTCGACGACATAAGGGAGATCTGGACGCGGGTGTTTCAATATAGGTGTGGAGGTAAACTTAGCTTTTAAATCCTGAAAGGCCTGCTCGCTTCTTCAGACCATTCAAAACATTTATTTTTCCTCAAGAGTGCAGTAATGGGTTGTACCACGCGTGAAAATTCCGGGATAAACCTGCGATAGAAATTGGCAAAGCCGAGCATGCTTTGAACCCCTTTTACAGAGCTAGGGGATGGCCATTTGAGGATGGCATCCACTTTTCTTGAGTCCATTCGGACTCCTTTGGGTGTCAGGATGAGACCTAGAAACTCGACTTCTGTGGTATGGAAAACACATTTCTCCAATTTAGCAAATAGTTTGTGTTGGCGCAGTTTTTCAAGTACTGCCCTGACATGTTTTCTGTGATCAGATTCCGAAGAGGAGTACACCAGAATGTCATCGATATATATGACAACACAAACATCGATGAGTTCCCGAAGGACATCATTCATGAAGTATTGGAAGGCAGCCGGCACGTTACACAATCCGAAAGGCATCACCTGGTACTTGAATAATCCGTATTTAGTACGGAAGGCAGTTTTCCATTCGTCGTCTTCTTTAACTCGTACCAGATGATAAGCCCCCGGAGATCTAACTTGGTGTATATGCAAGCGTCCTTCACCTGGTCAAGGAGTTCAGGGATCAGAGGCAGAGGATAACGGTTTTTAACCATTATCTGGTTCAATGCGCGGTAATCGATACAAGTTCTAAGGTCGCCTTCTTTTTTGGGCACGAAGAACAAAGCCGAGGATGCCGGGGACTTTGATGGGCGAATAAAACCATTAGCTAGGTATTGATCCAAATATTGTCTCAAATGCAGATTCTCAGGTTCGGTAAGGGCATAAATCCTGCTACAAGGGGGTTGTGCACCGGGCACCAGATCTATTTGGCAATCGTACGATCTGTGAGGAGGTAACGTGTTGGCCTGTTCCTTTTGGAAGACGTCTAGCAAGTCTTGGTATTCCGGAGGTAGTTGCATGGAGGCAGAGGTTACAGATGCTAGATTAATCTTCAGGTTTTCTGGGTAGCAGGTTTGTGTACAATCCGGGAAGGTTATTCTCTTAGCTCGCCAATCAATTCGAGGATTATGTGTCTCTAACCAAGGGATTCCAAGAATAACCTGAAACTGTGGAGCCTTGATTACATCAAACACAACACCCTCCCGATGGCCGTCGGGACCAATAAGAGTCACCTCAGTAGTGGAATGTGTTACCGGTCCAGAGGCAGCTTCAGTTCCATCGACTGTGGTGATGACATCTTTGCTGGTTTTAGGACGGAGAGGGAGGTTAATCCTAGAGACCAATTCACGATCCACATAGTTTCCAATAGCCCCACTATCGATGTATGCCTTTATTGCATGCAACCGCTTAGGCTGTTCTGGATTTACGAGAACCATTGGCACAATGAAATGCGAGGTCTGAGAGTTAGTTTTCAAGCTTGGCAAGCGGACCCCTACACTTGTCGGGCGGAGTCGTTTCCCGAAACAGAGTCTTCATGGTTTTTATCAGCGGCTCCTACCGCCTTTCGGGGCGGTTTTGCCGGGCAATCTCGTAGAAAGTGTCCAGAATTCCCACAATAAAGACATAATTTTAACTGCCGCCTCCTTTCACGTTCCTTTTGAGTTAAGGATCCTTTAACCCCTCCAATTTACATAGGCTCAGAGACATCAACTCCCTTGGGATTAGCATGGGTCTTGACCAACACCCGGGTCTCAAACCTGGACCGATCTGCTTTTCTGTTTTGAAGTCTGTGATCCAATTGGACCACTAAGTCTATATACTCTGTGCATTCTTGGGGCGGATTTACAACTTGGGCCAAGACATCTTTAAGTTCTCCGCGTAGGCCTCGATAAAACAACGTGACTCTTTTATCCTCTGGCCATCCCGTTTCCACAATTAGTCTATTAAAGGTTGCAATATAGGATAGGAGGTCCTGATTGCCCTGTCGCAGGGATAGAAGTTCGTCATCCAGAGCCTGCCCCTGAGAGTGTCGAGCAAATAACCTTTCCATGCTTGCTTGAAACCTTTGAAAATCACGGAGAATCTGGTCATCTTGAGTAACCAGTGGAACTGACCAATCGGCTGCGCAGCCACTGAGATATGACAATACAAAGGCTACCTTGGTCTGATCATTAGGGAAGGCCCCAGGTCTGCATAGGAAGTGCAAATGAGACTGATTCATGAATACAGCGAATCGTTTGGGGTCCCCAGCAAAGCGTTTGGGTGGGGCCAGCGGCATGTTTCCAGGTAGATTAATCTGCACTGGGTTACTGGAAACCACAGGAGCGGGGTTCCCTCCGGAACCGGGAGGAGTTTGCCCAGCTTGACCTTGCAAACGCTGTCTGGCCAGGTCATCAGTTCTTTCCTTTGATATTATTAATTCCCTCCTGAGGGCATTAGTCTCTTGACGAGCGGCATGTACTTCAGCCCGTAATTCCCCCTGTAATTGGGCCAACTGATCAGTCTCAGAACTTTCCATAGCGCCTGGGTGGGAATTTGTAGGAAGGCTTTGCGTTCTGTAACGCTCACCTGACTCCCACGGAGGCGCTGGCCTGGTTCGCGCTGCTGTGACCTCTTCTAAGGTGATGCGCAGGGTTCGGAAGACGGACTGGACCGGGCCCCCAAATCTGGCTTGTCTGGCTCGCAGAAGTATCCTTCTGTAGGCGAAAATAGGAGATTAACTGTCTGCGGGGGAATGCAATCAGCCTCCCACTTTCCCCTCTCACCCTCCTCGAAACCCTTCTTTGATTCCTCGTAGCGTCTCACCTTAGGGTCTGGAAGGACGAGCTCTCCATCCTGCTTCTGATGCAGGGGCGCGTTGGTATCCAGTTACTTCACTGGATTTTCGGATTGGTGAGAACCAAACTTGCTTGGCTTCCAGGAAAGTTTTTTGATAAGAGGTTCCCCTTGTGGCCATGCATTAATGTACTAATGCTAGTATCTTTTTCCCCATAAGGGCCGGGTTACGGAATGCCGGGGAACAGGCACCGACCCGAGATGAGAGGTGAAATCCTTGTAGAAATCAGGTAAGTCTTTAATGAGTGTTTTTTGGTAATGTCTTTTCATTTGCTCATTAACGCTGATGTCTCTTTTTCCCCTTAGGGGCCGGGGTCCGGAAATGCCTGGATGCGGCGCTGACCCGAAATGAAGAGGGAATGAATCAACAGGTAAGTCTTAACATGGAGATTTAGCTTTCCTTATTCCCTTCTCTCTCTCACCTTTTGTTCTGGTCTTTTTCTCCCTAGGCGCTGGGGCGTGACTGCGAATCCAGATGATCGCTGCTGAACATGGAGGCGCCCAGTAAAGGTGAGTGGAATGCGGCGCTGCAGCGATCGACGTGATGAGCTTTTAAATAAAAGTCTTCCTTTTCAGGATTGTCGGCGAGATGTCTCCGGGATGCGGATTTAGCAGATAAGGACTTTTCCTTCTTCTGTTCTCTTCTTCTCTTCCTTTGCAGGTGATCCAGGATGCTGGCAGGCGTGGCAGAAGTCAGGATGCAGGAGCAGACACGGTGAGCGTCCAGCTGCTAGATGCAGAACAACGCGAAGCACGTCTGGCTGTTCGGGTGGGGTTTAAATAGCCTTGGAAGAAGTTCCAGGTATGTATCCTTCCTCCAATCAGGTATGTATCCTTCCCCGACCACCCCCGGATGGTAAATTAGTCCCACAGGTAAAGTAGTTCCTTTCAGGCCTCAAGGAGGCCGGGATCCTGCAGCATGGTCTGCATCAGGTAAGTGCACCCAAGCACATCCATAATGAGCCTGGCGCCTATGGCGCCAGGACTGATGTCTTTTATGAGCCTGGCGCATAGGCGCCAGGACACTGTCCAAAGGGCCCCTATATGGGGTTGCTGGGTCCTTCCTTGGGGACTGGATGTCCGCTTTCGGGGACGCAGGGCTTGAACCGGCTCCCCGGTAGCGGGCATCATGACAGACCCCCCCTCTTGTTTTGTATAAATTAACTTTGGGTCTCACCCTAAGTTAAAAGGGCAATCCAGACGTGGACCCCTTGCTCATTGTTCTTAGAGAGGCGCAGCTTCACCTCACTGATGATGCACAACAAGGCTGAAACACGTGTATGGGGTTGCTGTTGGTACTCTTGTTCAGAGGAGAATTGCCTAGTATTTCGGTGCTGGACTGCCCCTGGGCAGGACAAAGACTGATATGTAGGGACATTTCTTCTCTGTGAAAGTGACAGTGAGCTAAAGACTTGGCAGAGTCTCTCCCAGGGGTTACTCACCCAAGAACAGGTCATTGGGCTGTGTTTGTGCTGGTAGAGAGTTTCCCAGACCCCCCTCTTGTTTTGCATAAATTAACTTTGGGTCTCACCCTAAGTTAAAAGGGCAATCCAGACGTGGACCCCTTGCTCACTGTTCTTAGAGAGGCGCAGCTTCACCTCACTGATGATGCCCAACAAGGCTGAAACACGTGTATGGGGTTGCTGTTGGTACTCTTGTTTAGAGGAGAATTGCCTAGTATTTCGGTGCTGGACTGCCCCTGGGCAGGACAAAGACTGATATGCAGGGAAATGTCTTCTCTGTGAAAGGGACAGTGAGCTAAAGACTTGGCAGAGTCTTTCCCAGGGGTTACTCACCCAAGAAAAGGTCATTGGGCTGTGTTTGTGCTGGTAGAGAGATTCCCAGACCGCCCCTCTTGTTTTGCATAAATTAACTTTGGGTCTCACCCAAAGTTAAAAGGGCAATCCAGACGTGGACCCCGTGCTCACTGTTCTTAGCGAGGCGCAGCTTCACCTCACTGATGATGCCCAACAAGGCTGAAACACTTGTATGGGTTGCTGTTGGTACTCTTGTTCAGAGGAGAATTGCCCAGTATTTCGGTGCTGGACTGCCCCTGAGCAGGACAAAGACTGATATGCAGGGAAATTTCTTCTCTGTGAAAGGGACAGTGAGCTAAAGACTTGGCAGGGTCTCTCCCAGGGGTTACTCACCCAAAAACAGGTCATTGGGCTGTGTTCGTGCTGGTAGAGAGATTCCCAGACCCCCCTCTTGTCATTCTATTCATATTTTGTATGCAAAGTTTGGTGTGGATTTGTCCGGGGGGGGCAAAGTTTTAAGCCACACAACAATTGCTCTTTCTATGAGTTGAGCAACTTAACCATAACTACAGAGCCACTATCGTGGGCCCTTTAATATATATATATATATATATATATATATATATATATATATATATATATATATATATATATATGTATATATATGTGTATATGTATATATATATATATATATATGTATATGTATATATATATATATATATATATACATATATATATATATATATATATATATTCAGTGAAAATAACTTTGTTAACGGGACATTATGGTTAAGTTGCGCTACTAAAAACCTATGAAATTCAGTGAAAAAACTTTGTTAAAGGGACGTTATGGTTCCAAGTAAAACCGAAAAACCCTTGAAATTCGCCAGTTATGGTAAGCTAAGCAACCATAACTCGCGCCACCACCGTGCACTGCTAAGACTAACACCCAGGACATCAAAGATGACATCACAAATGTCATTGATGACATCACTGATGACATCACATGTCTGGCTCACTATTTTTTCTTTTGCTAACATATCTAGGCCACATGGTTTTCTTCAGTAACAGTCAGAAACTAAGAATTTTATTTTATTTGTAGATGTATCCTTCTAGTAGGTTCTTACAGTAATTCCCTTAGAGTACAGTAACATCATATGAAACATATACATATGGGAAAACACAAGCTTGAAAGACAGCAATCCTTTTTGTGCATAAAGATAATCACTAGACTTGTGAGCACTTTCTGATAGTTCTGTTTTTTGTTTTATGGCTGTACTTTCCCTGTATATGGTCATATTTGTATACATTGTACTCACACTACTTTCCTTAGGGTCCAATCACATCAAGTGATACATATACATAGGGTAAATAGCAGCTTTGAAACAGAGCAATCATTTATTTGCATGAAACTAATCAGTTAAGTTATGAATTGTTTCTGCTACTACTTGTGCTTTTTTGCTAACTTCACTTTCCCTGTATATACCCATATTGGTATGTGTTCTTGTGTCTTTGTGTTTTGTCTATAGTAATGAAATTATGTAATACATGGGTTTTATTAGCTACTTATTACATATTTCACAGTACACAAAAATCTATTAAGAAAACAATTATCATTTCATTATTCAACATATTAACATTACGAATATCATACCTTCATCTTGTACGCTGCACACAATGTTATGTTTCTGTATGAGTAGCTTAGTATACTAGATAGAACCCCATATTAGGATGCTATTTATATCAATGCATCGTTCAATGCACTTATTAGGGTATATATCTTGCAATGATTCTTGACACTTTTTTCGCAACATAATAAGAATCCCTTCTACACATATTTCATGAGAAGTTCATACACATGTGATGTCATCAGTGATGTCATCAATGACATTTGTGATGTCATCTTTGATGTCCTGGGTGTTAGTCTTAGCAGTGCACGGTGGTGGCGCGAGTTATGGTTGCTTAGCTTACCGTAACTGGCGAATTTCAAGGGTTTTTCGGTTTTACTTGGAACCATAACGTCCCTTTAACAAAGTTTTTTCACTGAATTTCATAGGTTTTTAGTAGCGCAACTTAACCATAACGTCCCTTTAACAACGTTTTTTTCACTGAATTTCATAGGTTTTTAGTAGCGCAACTTAACCATAACGTCCCTTTAACAAAGTTTTTTCACTGAATTTCATAGTTTTTTAGTAGCACAACTTAACAATAATTACTTTGACTTTATATACATGTCATATGGAACTGACTAGATCTCTTCTTATGAACTTGATGTCCGTGAACTTATTTAATGTTCGCGGACATGTTCGGAGAACAGTACCACTACCTAAAAACTGTGGGGGGGGAGTGGTGGGGTATGTTTGATTGTTATATCATAATATAGGAACATTTAACAAATTCAAAAAGCAGCAAACAAACACATTCTATATAGTAATACATAAGAAATGTAACCCATATATGTAACACACTAACCATTCATTTAAATACAATATGTTCTGAAATGGAATATACCAGAAGAAGATAAATTGGCTTCCAACATAATTACCTCACAGACACAACAGAACTGAGAACAAGACCAGACCCACTGAATACATAGGACTTATCTTACCAGAAATAGTAAGTGTACTTCATTTTACTCATATATTTATAAACTTTCTGTATTAGATTAAAAAATATATTATCTTTTTTTTTCTCACAGAAATGTCTAGTACTCTGGAATGGCTAGAGGACAATTTCTCACATGAAGAAATGTCACAAGATAGTGAAACTAATGGTAAACACTTTATAATATAAACCATTTATTTATTATTTTTTTTATATACATTTAACATATATATTATTTTTTTGTACAGAGCATACCAAAATAGAAAAAACTTCAGAAAACCCTGTTATGGATAACAGTCTTCACAATATAGAAGAAAAAATGGATGTATTGTTGGCTAATTTTAATAATTTAAAAACTTTTGTAGAAAATCATTTCAAACCAAAAACCTAGTACCATTGCCCCACATGTACTTGTCCCTCCTCACCATATCACAGTCAATTATCCCCAAACCCTCTCCATAATCCAAAACGTTTTGATGAGACTTCCATCCCTTCTTCACCTAATACCAATCATGTTGAAACCCCAAATTCTCCAGTTTTTGTTTCTGTTTCTGCCTCACCTTCTCTGTCATAAATTATTAATATATGTTAAACACCTGTTCGTACTGTTCGCTAGCAAGTTGAAACTGTTCTAAGAACACACGTGGTGTCCTGAAATGTTCGTAAAGAAACAAAAATTAAAGTGTTCTAAAGAACACTATATCTGTCCGTAATGTTCGCTATCAACTTAAAACTGTCCTAAGAACACAATTGGTGTCCTGAAATGTTCGTAAATAAACAAAAATGATGTGTCCTGAACAACAGTACAACTGTTCGTAGTGTTCGCTAGCAACATGAAACTGTACTAAGAACACACGCGGTGTCCTGAATTGTTCGTAAACAAACAAAAATTAAAGTGTCCTAAAGAACACTATACCTGTCCGGTACTGTTCGCTAGCAAGTTCAAACTGTTCTAAGAACGCTATTGGTGTCCTGAAATGTTTGTACGTAAACGAAAATGGAGGTGTCCTGAAGAACACTATACCTGTTCGTAGTGTTCGCTACCCAATTGAAACTGTTCTAAGAACACAATTGGTGTCCTGAAATGTTCGTCCATAAACGAAATTACACGTGTCCTGAAGAACACTATATCTGTCCTAACTGTTCGCTACCAAGTTTAAACTGTTCTAAGAACACACGCGGTGTCCTGAAATGTTCGTTTCACGTGTGACGCACTTTTAATTACTTCAGAACCCGAACAGTGTCCGTAGGACATCAATGCGCATGCGCTAACCAATCTCCGTGCACTTGGTGTCCTGCGGACAGGCGCTTCCTTCGTGGACTAGTTTGCGAACGCATCATATGACCGCGCCCACGCTCATCGTGTGTCCTGAAATGCAGACACTGTTTGTGTCCCCGAACAATTTAAAAGTACATTTTCAGTTAATCCATAATATTTTTCAATAAAATCTCACCATGGCACAAGTCCCACATAGCAATCTTGAGTTTCTATATACCTTTTGAAACTTTCCGATCCTTTTTTTGTGTTCGATCTGTCCGCGGACAGTGCGCATGTCCGCGAACCGCGCACAAGCACCCCTATAAAAGACCACACCCAAGAGCTTATTCCCATTGTGTTTCTGGCTATTCTTCAGAACACAGTGATTTTTGCTGCCACCTGCAGACTACACCATCATCGAGATGGCATCCTTGGCTGCTGAACTGCCACTTGGTGCTGCACCTGCTTCAGCACCACCCCCACCCCCTCCACCACCTCCCCAAGGGCCTGAAGAGGGGAACAGGAGTGAGGATGCGGAGGAGGAAGAAGAGGATGATGAGAATGAGGTAGAGGAAAACCCTACTACCCGCACTAGGCGTGAGTCTTGGGTGTGGCGGTTATTTACCATTCATAGTAATGTTCCTAAGGCTCGTGCGAACCGTGTTACCTGCAATGAGTGCAAAATGATACTCAGTCGCGGGAAGCACGGTAAATACAGCTTTGGGACCACTACTATGAAGCGACACCTGAGGTCATTTCACTCTGGGGCTATTCGCAGGGTTGTACCTTGCGAAGAACGTAGCAGGTTTATTTCCTCTACTTCATCCTCTGTTTCTGATCCTGTCACCACAAGGACCACCTCTGTGGGACAGCATCTTCCTCAAGCTGCCTCACAGGCCATACAGAATGCTGATGACCCTTACCTTTCAAGGGTCACATTTGTATGTATGTACTGTGACACAGTACTCTGCAGGGGGAGCAACTTCGGAGTGCTTTTGAGACTATCGTCTCAGAGCACGAGAAGACCTGCTCACTACCCAAATAAAACCCACTCTACATCTTCCTCTCTCAGCTCGCCCTTTCTTATCCCTGTGGTTGGTGTCCCCCCCTTTACCCTCCTTTACCCTCCTCTCCTAGTGTGTCGTGTCTGAAAAACCAAAAAAAATACAAAATTACAAAAATCAAAAAAAAATAAGGCTCTTTTCAGAGCCGCCTTTCCCAGTTAAAAAATAGAAGTGAAAATAAATGAAGCAGAGCTCTTTGTATTTTTTAGAAGTCCGCGGACAGTTCGCGAACATTAAAAAAATTGGGATACTACTCCATCACAAACATTGTAATTTTCTCTGGAAATAAGTTGTGGCTCTGAAAAGAGCCTCTGGGTGGTGTTTGTAAGTCAAAAATTGTAAATGCTTAACATCTACTTCAAAATCGTTGTTGTAATTCCAAAAAAGGTCGCAATGCATTTTGTACATTTCTCATAAAAATCTGATTGCCAGCATAAGTAAGATGGACTCCATCTCTGCGAAAAATGTATGTACTACAAAACATAATATTTTCATTGTGAAAAGAAGACATGCCAAAATCTCTTAGAAAGGCACAAACAGCCTTATTAACATTGCGCCTTGCTTTTCCATTTGTGGACCAAATGAAGAAGAACGAAGCCACATTTGTCTCTGCGCAATCCGTGAAAATATCACTTGAGAATTAGGAAACATGTCCATAACCTTCCTAAGTCCTTCTTTCATAGCAAATTGCAAAATAATTCCAGTCACATGTCCTAAACTGTTCCCTCCACAATGAATTACAATTATGTCTGGATGTTGCTCTGTCTCCAAAGTAGCACAGAGAGGTAGCAAGTCCAACCACTTCATTCCACGTACTCCATGCCAGTGTACTTCCACATGTGGGAATCCAAGATCTACAGCTATTCCACAGCTTTCTGCATGCACCTTCAACCAATGTATCCACAAATCTCCTAAAATCCAAACAATCTGTTTTCTGAAACACACAGCCATAGCTATCTTTTGTTCTCTCAGCAAAAAGAGTATCTGAGAAAATCTCTCCTGGCACAACACACCCACCAAACTTTCCTGACCAATCCCTTTCAGTGCTTATTCTCATTTGCATGACTTCTGAACCCAAAAATCCCCGGATGTAACTCCCGATGTCCGCGAACTACCGCCATGTCCGCGGACATATCGTAACATGAACAGCCCTTCTACCATTTCCACTACACTCTCTCTGCCATTCCCTCATTGGATGTACCTCAAAAATCACATGACCATGCACCAATCACATTCAAGACCTCTACATCTAACTGCATCATCATAGATCAGCACTGCAAATGTACTCTGAATCTCTCTGAGTACAAGTGTCATATCATTGGCAAGCAGCATCTACCAGAAATACTCTACAAGTCTTCAAGATTTCTACTTGCAGCTCCATGCATATCCATATGCATGAACACAAACTTCAGGTATGCATATTTTCTGTATAGTAGATGAACACATTTTCAAACAGACTTTTACCTTGTGAAATCTGTAAAATGAATTTACTGTACTTTTTTCAATTTCCTAAAATCAACTATCACTTATAAACCTTTATACTATTTACTTTCTTTATACACACACACTCAAATCATGTTAAACTAACATTTTTTAAATGAAATATATAGACTACATATATTCAAACAAAATTGCATGCAAACACAATCTATGTTTAAACCTTTATAAAAATACTTATACAATTTCATATTTTTTGTTTTTATTTATTTATTTACTTAATTACTTTAAATTAGACATGACATTGAGGCGCTATTACCTAGAACAGTTTACTTACAGAAATAGTGGTATTCACTAATATATTATACATTTCACAAGACTTAGTAAAGATATTTTTTTTGCTACAGTTAGTCATTCAATACAATTTGTTCATTAAGAACATATCATATGTACTGAACTGATGCAATGTATCTTATGTAAATAAATTAGTTTAATGGTTTTACAGAAGGCACTGAGGATTTCAATTAAAAAAAATCAATATCTAAATTAAAAACAGTGCTATATACAAACAAAGTTCTAATTTGAAGCTTTTACAATTGCAGTGAAGACCAGTTTCCTGAAAAGAAGCAGCCGAATTCTAAGAAGAAAGAAAAACCAAGAAGTTACCTGTTAATTTAAAAAAAAAGTAAGTAAAATATCACCATAATATTTGTATTATTAATCAAATATACTATAACGTTAATACGAGCTATTTCGGTTTCTAAAAAAAGAGATTTTGTACCATTTTGTCCAAAAATTTCCATGTCTTAAACAGCGATTTACAGCCAGAATGGCCCACAAGTTTCTATTTTTGGACACACAAATTACCCAACTGAACCACTACAATTTTCATATTATAGAACAAACAACTGTTTTAATTGTATTCATTAGATTTACTATTTGTACTTTTCTACACCACTTGCTTACTTTTTTTTGTCATCTGAACCCCAGTTTAGTAACACATAAATTCAAGAATACCTATCCCTAATAGTTTTAGTTCTCAATGCACAATCACACACCATTACATACATCTTTATCATCTTACTCAAACACTCATGCACACAGCACACATACATTCCAGAACACCCCAACCCATATCTTCTTTATTTTTTTCAAGAGACCCTAAAGAATGCCTACCAAAAGTCAAGTCCGTAGAAAGCAACGCAAAAGTAGAGCAAATGAAAATAAAGGTGTCCAACATAAGCATCCATCTCTAGCAGAATTTGTAAAAAAAAGTTGAAACAAAACAGCTAATTCAATCATTTAGTGAAACACAAGAAGTTTCAAGTACAACAACTTCGCTTCCTCTATCAAAATGTAAAACAAACCAAAAAACAATTAACAGAAAATCAGCTATCAGTACAGATAAAACTACTTCTTCAAATTTTAATATAGTGCAAAGTAAGCATACCAAGAAAAGTATTTTAGCCAAAATATACCGTCACAAAGTCCTTCAAAATCTTATAAAAACAGGAGAGAAATCAGGTTCAAAGCTTAAAACCTATCGTAGGAGATTAATCTTAGAAGCATTGATGGACAGTGCAATTCTTCTCAAAAGAAATTTATTTATTTTACTGTTAAACAAAATGAAACCACTAACAAACCTAATAACTAAATTACAAAAAAGACTTCTCAATAAGCGAAATATCAACAGAAAGAACTTCTTAAGTATCAGCGGAGGTGAATGGAATCACACTACAAGCACAGAACCATATTTTAATGAAGAAGCGTACAAACAAAAGCAAACAAATACAATTGCCATACATAGCAGTGGTCGAGGTTATGAAAAATTGAATAATACCATAATGGAACAAGAAGTACTTCTTACAAAAATATGCCCTGAAAACTTAGAATTACCCCTCCATTCAACTGAATCAGAACGTCTAGTGTACAAATGGCCATGCACGTCAATGTGTAACATTCCCAAAAAATGTTTCAAATCTTTACGCCAATTCCTCAATAAATATGTAAAAAGCAAATACAAAATCAAAATTAAATTACTGCAAAATATAGGTACCTGTCCAGTGCGCAAGTACACAGGACTACAAGGACATTCATTGGCCTGCATTACAGGACCTACTTGTAAAACCACTTTCCATGATATCAAAAGGATATCAACACATCATTCAACTATAAGAAATCTAGTCAATAAACTGTACTATGCTAAAAGTCCTGCTTTAGCACTAGCAAAGTTAAATAACATCCTTCTACATGGTACAGCAAAAGACCTACTTGAAGAAATTCACTATATCCAGAAAATATATTTTGGAAGTGAAAGCCATTTACAGAATGAAATAGCTTTAAACCAATTAAGCAACAATTCTACACATGGCAACCTTTTGCTAAACACATACAAAAAAGAAATACTAAAATTTAAAAGTACATCAGCTGAAGTACCAAACCATGTATGTGTATGTTGCCGTAGAATGTTTTATAAAAGTAACACAAAAACTGTGGACCTATCATACAAAATAGAAGACAATGAAGATTCTAAATGGTTTGAATTAGCTCTCTACCTTGTAGCAGAAAACAAATATGAAATAACTGAGCCCTTAATACTTTGCAGTTATTGCACTACAAAACTTGACAACAACCAAACTCCTTCACGTTCTATCACAAATAATTTGGAATTATACCCAGTACCAAAACCTCTACAACTTAATTTATATGAGAGCATCATAATTCAAACAGTACACCCATTTCAAGCAATAATACGCCTTCAACCAAAAACAGCAAAATTACCTCCCTCTGAATTGGTAAAAGGCATTCGTGGAAAAGTAGTTTATTTACCATTAAATCTAAAAGAAAATGTGCATACTCTAGGAGTGCAACGTCCAATACAGCAATCTTTAATTATATTAGTAAATGGAGTACCTACAAAAGACAAAATAATATGGCAACAGCTGGTAGATTTATATAAAGTTAGACAAGCCTTCCAATATCTTAAAGAGAATAATGAATATTACAAAGAAATTAATATTGAAGAAAACTTGAAAGATACAACTGAAATAATTCAAGAAACACAAGAAGCTGGTCAATTTGAGCTACTAGATCCTGCTACAATATCAAATACTTTAGACCATTATACAATTCATCCTTTGCACTGTAATGACACCGTACAAGATGTACTGGAAACTTACCAAATGCGTCAAACAAAAGGATCGCCAATCAGTATATGGGAAAAAAGTATAGAAGCACGTGCTTTTCCTCTACTCTTTCCTACTGGCAAAGGAGGAAGGTATGATGATAGACCTATTCAAATATCAGCTTCAGAATACCGCTCATTACGGATGTATTCTGAAGATCCCAGATTTAGACAAAATGTGGAATGCATATTCCACCTACTCTTTGAAAGTGAACTAGCAACTTTATGTTACGGAGTTGCACACATATTAAAATCAGGATCACACTTTCAAAATATGACAGCTACACAATTATTAGAGAAAGTGCAACAAAAGGATGAGGTTTTACAATCAAATATTACAAATCTATTAGCAAATATGCGTGGTACTAAAGAGTACTGGCTTCAACGTCATGGAGATGCACGTTGTATGATCAGAACCTTGGCCCAGCCACTTGGTTTGTTACATTAAGTTGTGCAGAATATGCATGGGAAGATTTACATGATTTCCTACGCATATCAAATAAAAACAAAACAAACATAGATATTCTAATACCTGGAGAACTTTGTTCTTTGGAACCTGTTAATGTTTCAAGATATTTTTACCATTGCTTCATTGCTATGCTACATTTTATTTGTAATAAAACTGTTCCTCCCCTTGGAGAAGTGCAACACTTCTTTTGGAGAAAAGAATACCAAGCCAGAGGAGCAACACATATCCACATGCTTTTATGGATTAAAGATGCTCCTAAATTTGGTCAAGACAGTGATGCCACTGTTTTACAGTTTATTGAAAAATATGTCACTTGTGAGATTCCATCAGAAGCCACAAATAGTGATCTTCATGCACAAATTTTACAATTTCAAAGACACAAATGTGGAAAATATTGTTGTTGCAAATACAAAAACAAAGGCAAATACTACACCAAATGTCGATTTGGTTTCCCTAGACCAGTTACAAATACAGGTCAAGTAAACAACCTCATGTCTTCAGTTAGACATAGTGTTAAAGGTAAGTCACCTAAAAATACATATTACATAAAAAGAAAAGAAGAAGAAAAATATATCAATGATTATAATGCAATCATTGCCCACTTATGGAATGCAAACATAGATGTGCAGTACATTGCAGACAATTCTACTGCAGTTGCACGATATGTCACAGCATACTTAACTAAAGCGGAAAAGACAGAGCTCCAAGACCTCTGGAATGACCTGTCATCAGATAAAACAGTATCTCAGAAATTATACAGCTTGGGCATAAAAATGCTCACCCATAGAGAATGTGGATCTTATGAAGCAGCTGATCGTTTAACTGGTACTTCATTGTATGGTAAATCTGAAAATATAGTATGGCTAAGTCTTGGTCCAGCTAAATCTAGAAAAAGAGTTCTAAAATCATATGAAGATATAGAAACAATAGCCAAACATGATCCCAACAGCCAAGAAATTTTAAAAAACAATTTATTGGACACATACTCCCCAACAGAAGTAATACTTTGGAAAACATGTGTCTATACCAAATAGCCCAAAACTACACATAAAAAAATAATATGAAACCTGATGAAAAAAAGGTAAATATAGAGTGACAGACTGTGAAGGCAGCTTAGTTAAACTCACTAAACCAAATTTAATTAATCATATCAAATTGTCATTGAAGACTCCTCAACATAAAGAAGTATATTACATGTCCCTGCTACAACTCTTCAAACCATGGAGAAAAGAAGAACAATTACTAGATAACTATGACTCATATGAGGATGCTTTCAAAGCAAATGAAAGCACTATAACTGATGTAAACTTTACGCAGTACAAAACAATGTTGCACAATGAACAGCAACATGAAGAAGAACTCCAAGCCCTACTAGATAAGGATACTCCTGACAGTAGTCAACCTTCTGTAACAGGAAGCCAAGAACCACTGGGAGAACCACTAATAACAAATGAGACAGAATTAGCTATGATAGAAGTAGAAAACACCATGTGTCAATATGAAGATAAGGAAGACTTAACTATACTACAATCAAAACTAAACAATGAGCAAAGTAGCATTTTTCAAGAGGTAAGAAAACAAATTGCACATGGTGTAAAACATGAAAATAAAGAATGTTCCTGCCATAATTATAAACCTATACTACGGTACGTCAGTGGTGAAGCTGGTTCTGGCAAAACATTCCTAATCAAAATCATTAGTAAGTTCCTTCAACAATTGACAAACAACAAACTGTCAGCTGTTGTCACTGCCCCCACAGGTTTAGCTGCCTACAACATAGGTGGTGTTACATTACACCGATTACTACTATTACCAGTAGAACACCAGAACAAATTAGACTACTACAAACTTTCTGCAGAAGCTGCAATGGAATTACGCAGAGTATTGAAACAAATGAAAATGCTACTAATAGATGAAGTGAGCATGGTCTCCAACCTGATGTTAGCTTTGATTCACCTCAGATTACAAGAAGTACTCAAAACAGACTATGAAGAGCTCTTTGCAGGAAAACACATTATTGTTTTTGGAGATCTGCTTCAATTAACACCAGTAAAAGGTGAACCTATTTTTAAAACATTAGGGCACAAACTCTGCCGTAAAACTGTTGGCAGCATTGGAAATGTCAACCTTTGGCAACATTTCCAATACAGAGAATTAACAGAAAACATGCGCCAATCTGCAGATCTAACTTATGCCAACATTTTAAAAAGTTTGAGAGTTGGTATACCTTCTAAAGAAGCAGAAGCAACATTGAAAACCCGGCACATTAATGCACTTTATGGCGATAATGCATGTGCTACAGATGTTATGGAACAATTAGCCCACAAAAATGTCAATTGTATGGCCTTAATGCCAACTCTTGCAAGCTGTCTCAAATTCAATGAAATAATGTTAAGTAAAGAAATGCAACCAATAATGGAAATTAGCGCCACAGAAAAACTAGATGTACATGGTATGACACTACCCATGTGTGACCAAGCCACAACAAGACTAAATAATTTAGAAAAATCAATCTCAAACACAGCAGGCTTAGAAAAGATGTTAAAATTATCCTTAAATTGCAGAGTAATGCTTAAACGTAACCGTGACGTGGACCAAGGACTAGTTAATGGAGCACTGGGTACACTTGTTGGCTTTCAAACATATCCACGTGACAACAAAATTCAGTTTGTCAATATACTCTTTGACAAACTTTCAGAAGAAAAACGGATAAGACGCTCAACAGCTAGATTCCTTCTCTTCAAAGATATGTATGTACGCAGAGAACAATTTTCTCTAACTCTTGCATACGCAGTCACGATTCATAAATCACAAGGTCTTACGCTAGACAAAGCAATGATAGATATTGGTAACACAGTCTTTAAAGAAGGCATGAGCTACGTAGCACTATCACGCTTACGTACACTTGACGGTCTATTTGTAATCAACTTTGATGCAAGTAAAGTAAACGCTGATATTCCTTGCATTTTAGAATATAATAGACTTCGCTCACTATACACTCCCCATCTAAACACATATTCTGTTCCACAAAAACTAAAACGTTGTAAAAGAAAACTAAATCAAACGGAAATGCAACAGGACGTCACTGCAAATCCTCCAAAGAGAGTAAAAGAAACTAATACTTCATCAAGTACCACAAACAAAAAAGAATCAATTAGAGAAAGTAAACCAGGTACTTCTTTAAAGAAGGAAGACAAACTCCAAAAATAGCAGTTAGATACAGAACTACCTGGACCATTTAAATTCTCAAATATAGTTGGTGTAAGTTGCTATGCAAATGTAGCAATGAATATTCTATTTCAATTACCACCAATTGTTGACAACATTTACTTACACAGTACAGACCTTTTGTGTTTGCAAATGTTAGTACTTCACAGAAATGCAGCAAACAATCCTGACAACACATATAGTGTTTTTGGAATAAGACGACGATTGGACTACTGTGCTGGAATGGTGAAATTCACTATAAACTCACAGTAAGATCCACAAGAGTTTCTAATGTACTTACTATTAGTACTGGAAAACAAAAACATACCTATAAATGAAATCTTCCAGATTTCATACATGTGGAAACATACATGCACTCTGTGCAACAATGTGACACAAGAAGAAATTCCCAATGAACGCTTCATATATATATCAATACCAAATTGTGAATCCATTCCATTTCAGCAACTTGTACAAAATGCAAACCATGGTAGATTATGCTCTACCTGCAATTCAGATAATACCTCCACGTTAGTAATACAAACACATAGTAAATACGTAATACTAATGCTTCTACGTTACAATGCAGATGGTACCAAAAACAACTGCGAGCTGACTGGATTCACACATAGGCCCTCATTACGACCCTGGCGGAATACGAAAAACGATGGCGGAAATGTAATACCGCCATCGAATACCGCCCGTTGCGATCATGACCCGTCACCGTAAAGTACGATGCCATTAGCGACACTGTAGCGAACGCCAACACTAACTGCACCAAGTACGCGCACGCGCGCCGTGCAAAACCGCAATATCCGCCATGGCGCAACGGTACGTGAATGCTGACCCCAGTGGACATTCACCTAACGCCATCAAGCATGGCGGAAAGTACCATTCCGCCATGGCGAGAACTACGGCATCGCGAACCAACCGTAATGGCCCTACTGAGTGCCTGTACTCCACTCCCTGGCCACATTGCACAACTCCTCGTAGGCGCAATGCAGTCACACCATGCAACCAGTGAAATGTACAAGTCACCCATGCATGCCAACGAACAAATGCATGCAGGGGCCCCAAGTGCCCTGTGAGTGGCCATCCACAATTGGCAACACACCATTGCCGTACTGATGCAGCACAGGCATCTGAAGGTGCAAGTACACCAAAATGAACTGAAAATTCCATGACACAAAACAACAACAGTCCCCCATCGCTTGCCACCAGTGTAAATCAACATTCAAAGCAGTAACCTGAGGGAGACTGCACCAGCCCTGTACACATGCCAGTAGTCAAACCAACCATCAGCATAAGCACGTACCACACAACTGTACCCAGAAGCCGGAACCCAATGCAGAACACCTCACAATACATCGCGCCACAAATCGGAATATGCCACATTACTAGCAAAGAATAACGCTACACGGTTAATATCGGAATATAAATTTAATGCACATCAAAATCACCAAGCCCATACAGCCATTTGAACATAAACTCACAAATGATCAGCATTACTGTGGGCTGCATCCGCAATAAATGACCAGCTTCCCCATGTGTGACGCCCTGTACCTTCATGGCACACAGGGGCTACATCAACGTCCAAAAAGGCAACATGGAAGCGCCTAGGACCGCAGGGCCGTCCCATGAAGTAGGCACTAGTCCAGCTGGAAGCTAGGTATGCTGCACCTAGCCACTAGTACTGCGCAAGGGCATGTGGGCCATTGGCGATCGTCCCATAAGATCGTAATGGTGCTCCACTGATTAACTCGAACCTGCAGGTGTCGACTGTAGAAGCCATCTGCAGGAGTGGCGTACAGATGGCAGCGGCAGAAGGGGAGGAGATACCTGTCACCCAAATGAAAAAAATGATAGTATGGGCATCCGAACTCCATATGCATTACTCACTTCATTCAACACACCAAACCTACAACCATATGCATGCTAGCCCACTCATAAGGATCAATTGCACCCAAAAATCACTTGCGAATCATTACGACACAAATCGAGGTGAATACACTATTTCAAACGAGTGTCTGTGTGCATGCGCCTGTCAGAACAGGATCCATCAGATGGGATCATCAACGTGCATAGACACAAGTGATTGAAGGCGCGTCGAGACAGGGAGGGTTCAACAAGGGCAGACAGACGATGGTCCCACTATGGCAGCCTTGCATCACATAGCCCAGGGGAAGGGGACAGATTCCAAATAGCCATGTACATGGCAGACTCCCAATTAAATCATCTTTCCATGCATCCATTCATCATTCCCTCATCCCGTTATGAAAACGCCTGAATATTTACTCACATAACATTCGAAATTTCCATTGAGTCTGTGCGTAATGCAGGCTTCAAAATCCACTGTGCTCCTGCCCGGATTCCTTGTGTAGTGAAGTCACATGTATTTGGGAATGTCCTGCCTTATCGCCCACTACGCTATGGCGCATCCCATTCAAACCATATCAATCATTGCATTCCCGTCATGGGCCCTGTCCCAAGGACATTCAACAATAGAACGTTACATTTCCAGTCAGACCTGTGGGCGTCTCCACGCCGCTAGTTGAAAACCGAAAGCGCTGTCCTTCGAATTCCTCATTTGCAACATCACGTTGAAAAGGCATCTGTGAACACTTGTATTCACAAATACATCTATGCAGTGCGGCTGTGTGTGAAAATGGTAACTGGCCTCAATCACTGATGGGACACCCCGCCGTCGGTGAACGTCGGTACAGTGCTGCATGAGGGTCCACCGTTGATCGAGCACTACATTCCACTGACCCTTCACAAGTCTGCTCGCGAATGCAAATATAGTATGTGCAACAATGGGACCATAGCAGAATTAACATATAAACCAATATTCCACAGCCATCGGGATTAAGAACATGATTGCAAATGCAAGATGCCATGCGTCGAATTGCAGCGTCGTGTGCGGGACGTGCTCGCACGAAAGGCATTGCAGCTGACACAGATGGAATGAATCACCACAGGTGAAGGCTATACAGCCTGAAAACACATAAATTGCACACCCAACCCCCTCCCCCAACCACACCCACTCCAGAATGCTACCGGCAGGACTAGCGATGTTGGGCCTGGGGGACCTGATTGCACTGCAAGTACTCCAACTTCAAGAAGAAGACGAACGCCAATTACTACAACAACCGGCCGCACAGAGGAGACGCAGGAGGAGGAGGATTAGGAGGAGGAGGAGGAGGAGGGCAAGGCATGGCCAGCAAGCCCCACCAGCACAGCCACTACCACCACGCAGCCAGCCCGCAATCCCACGCCTCCGAGCTAATCCGTTCAACCTCACAGCTGAGCAGATCCACACCCTCTACCGTTTGGACCGGGACACCATAACCGCCATTGTCGACATGACACACGTTGACCTTGTCAGCATGATAGATAGCCCAACCGCCATCCCACCCCTACTGAAGGTGGTGTCTGTACTCCACTTCCTGGCCACAGGCACCTACCAGCACACAGTCGGACAGTTGCATGGCATTTCACAGCCACTATTCTCACGGACACTATTCCAAGTGCTTGATGCCCTCCTGAAGCACTCAGACGACTACATCACTTTACCACGCTCGGAGCAGGAGCTTACAAACACAAAAGTGGGATTCCATGCACTTGGCGGCATACCGGGTTGCATTGGTGCCATCGACTGCACCCATGTGGAATTGGTTGTCCCACATGCCATGGAGGCCCAGTACCGCAACCGGAAACAATATCATTCTATCAATGTGCAAATGGTGTGTGACTCCAACAGGATCTTTATACATTGTTCTGCCCGATTTTCAGGATCAACACATGATTCTATGGTCTTGCGGAACTCTAGAATACCACGCTACATGGAGCGACACGCAGGGCGCCGATCCTGGCTACTCGGTGAGTCTCATTTAATGCATGAGTATGTGGGGTAGGTGATGCGTGAATGACCTGGCAGGAAGGGGGGGGTGCGTACGTAGCAATGACATTCCACAAACATCCTTTCTTGTCCACATACAGGTGATTGCGGGTATCCACTGAAGAGATGGCTCCTTACACCAATCCGGAACCCACAGGACCAGCATGAGGAGGACTACAACCATGCCCACTCACGTACCCGTGTGGTCATAGAACAGGCATTCGGCCTACTGAAGGCTCGTTTCCGCTGCCTCAGCAGGTCTGGCGGGGCACTCCTGTACCGCCATGAGAAGGTGGCAAAGATGGTCATGGCATGTGTCATGCTACACAACATGTGCATATGTAGGAATGTGGCCATGCCCCCCGACGCAGAACTGCTAGCACCTGAAGATGGTCATGATGAGGGTGGGGATGTGGCAGCACCTCAAGGGGTCCGCGAGGCACAGGAGGCCTGTGAATTACGTCAGAATCTCATAGATGCATGCTTCTAGCACTCACGCCTGGTGGCTGTTACATGGACACGGGACTTGTGGCACTGTGTGTGTCTGGAACATGCACAATATGGCCTGTACGCCAAGATAGGCCTCGTACACAGAGATCAATGTCCACACATCTCATAGGATGAATATGAAGAATTGTATTGCAGATGTGAAATGACATTACACACCCAATCGACCCGCCACCCAAAGAAGCACAACACACCCCCTCCACCCTCCTACCCCCCCCGAACACCAGTGTCCAATGACGCTCATTGTCAGTGGGCAGACGCTATTGCAAGCCCCTCTCCGGGTATCAGGGGCACCCCTGCCTGTGGAGCGCCGGGTCCTCCCAGATCTACGTTGGGGCTGCCCTGGACGGAACTTGCAACGGATGATGTCTCTGCCTGCTCACGTCCATGCATGTCCCTAAGGGTTTGTGAGAGCTCAGTGAGCACACGGCGCACAGCGGCAAGTTCACCACATACGTCTTTGGACGTCGCATGCAGTTCCCCCCTCAGGCTCTCGGTACTTCTCTCCATTTGTGCCCTTAGTGTCTCTGTACTTCGCTCCATTTCTGCCCTAAGTGTCTCAGTAGATGTTTCAATGGCTGCCTTAGAACCCCCACATTCATCAGCATGCTCCTTGAGGAGCGTGGCTAGTTGCTGCTGTTGCACTATCATCTGCTCGAGGGACTGTTGCCTCTGCTGGGCCATGCCCATTTGCGGTGGTGTCACAGAGGGGCTGGACGCCTCATGTTGCCTTGCAACAGGCCTTGTGGGGGTTGGCCAGTCGTCGTCTTGTGGGTGCCCCTGCGTGGTTTCCTCATGGTGTACGGGATGAAACATACAGGGGGATTGGGACAGGTCATGGATGTGTCCTACTTCGGCAGCACCGTTTTCTGTGTCGGAGCATGCTGGCATGAATGCAGTGTCACCTAGTGCTGCTGCCACCAGAAGCAGTGCATTCTGTGGCATCCATTGGGGGGACCTGTGGTGCTGCTGTTGTGGACATGCTGGCTGCTGGGGTGCCTGTTGATGTCCCCTCCAGTGTGCTGCCACTCGATTTGTGCAGCTGCCGTGTCTTGATCCGTGCAGCTGAGGTGGAGGGTCTTTGGCCGTTGGTCTTGGCCCTCTTTGCAGGTGTGCTGGTAGGGGTGTCCTGAAGCTCGTCGTTGGAATCGGACCCTGTGGTGGAGAAAAGGAGGGCGAGCGTTATTCATGGGTCTGTGGTAATTGTAATGGCAATTGTATCACATGCATTGGGGTGGTACCTGGCGGTGATTTGGGTCAGGGCCTTGGAGGTGGTCTCATTTTTGTGTGCATTGGGGATGCAGTTATTTTGCAGTCTGCAGTTAGGGTGTGCATGCTGCACATGTAGAGTGTGTTTTTTGGATTTTTAAATATTTATTTATTTGATCTGACTTTTAAGGGGCGCTGTCATGGCATTGTATGTGGTCGTTCTCCTGAACATGTGTTTCTATTGCACTATGGGGACACATGGTACTTCACATGGTTGGTAATTGTGGATTTGGCATAGTTTTATTTGGGCCACCTACCTGATTCTTCTGATGTCTGCACTCCTTTCTCCATCCCTCCGACTCCCTCTATGCTCTCCATTCCAATGGTGGAGGCACAGATTTCTTCCCAGGGGGTCAACTTGATGGGTGATTCCAATCCTCCCCCGGTAGCTGTGGAAATGTTCCGGTTGGCAGAGAGTATGCTCCGGACGCGTATCCGTAGGTCGTCCCATCGCTTTCTGCATTGCTGTGGGTTGCGGGGTGCGGTCCCCACCGCACTTACCCGCTGTGCCACCAGCGCCCATATGGCCTTCTTGTTCACAAGTGCCGTCCTGGTCATTTGCGTAGAGAAGACGACGGCAGCATTCTCCTGGAGGGTCTCTGTGAGCACGGTGAGTTCCTCGTGGGAGAAGTGGACCTGCCGCTTGCGGTCGCACGCTTTTTTAGCAACTTTTCCCATATTTATTTTTTTGACTGGGGTGGCTAACGGGTTGGGATGTGTCTCAGGGTCGGATTTTTAATGGTTGTGTTGGGATTCTGATTTTATAGGTGTACGGCGTGGTGTTTCCCGTTCCGGCCCCATGTTTTTAACTTCCGTTTCCGTATATTTACGGTGACCGTATTTTGCGCTGACCGCTCATTACGGTGACCGCTAAGATGGGTGGCGGAATTGCACCTAGGGCGACGTACGACGGCGGTAAGGGGCGTTTTGGGGTCATTTCCGCCATCGCGGACTTTGCACTTCCGCCATGGCGTAATGCTCGTGCCCGATGGGTCAGAATTAGCCGCACTTTCCTCCATCGTGCAGTGGCGGAAACGCTATTTACGCTATGGCGGTCATGTCAGTTGATTTCCGCCAGGGTCGTAATGAGGGCCATAGTCAAATATCAAATATACTCCAAAAGCTATCTAACTGCTCAAAGATTCTACAACAACTAATCAGATAAATGAATACCACTAAAGTAGACCAAAAAATACACAGTTAGAATAGGCCATTTGGTATCTAACTGTCCCAAAATTATAAATTTGTGTTAAAATAATATAAACTGTTAGAATACTCCAAAAGCTATCTAACAGCTCAAAGATTCTACAACAACTAATCAGATAAATGAATACCACTAAATTAGGCCAAAAAACACACAGTTAGAATACGCCAATTGGTATCTAACTGTCCCAAAATTTAACAATATCCAAAAAGATAAATCAAAACCACTAAAATATATTAAAAAAATAGACAGTTAGAATACGCCAATTGGTATCTAACTGCTCCAAAATTTTATAATATCAAAACAAATGAAGAATCTGTTACTGCTCCAAAAAAAATACAACAAAGCAAAGTATAAAGCATTAGCCAGAAACAACAAGTGAACACTGAAAACAAACAAATAAACTGTAGCATAACAAAAAAGTGTTTTTCTTTAATCCAACATGGATTTTTTTTTCTCCCACAGACCCAATGATTTTAGCAACAAATACAGAAACTGAGCAAATTGCACAGTACTTTTATTTGTACTCTACTAAATATGAGGGTCGAAAAAAATAAAAGTATATTGCTTATACAATGTAATAAATCATTACAAAATACTAATACTAACATGCTATTTTCTTTTATCACAGAAATGAAGAAGAAAAACATGGACTCCCATTACTAGACCAAACAGTAAGTATACAATAATAAGGACAACCATAGCAGCATATCACATCCATAGTATCTAATACCTTTGTTCCTTATACATTTGTTTTTCACCCAAAGTTATAAGCAAATATGAATGTGATATGCTGCGGTGGTTGTTGCCAGGGCATAGAGTCTTGGGTGCATGGCCAAATGGCCATGCACCCAAGACTCTATGCCCTGGCAACAACCACTGCAGCATATCACATCCATAGAGTCAAACATTTCAACTATGATCTATGGGAAACTTTTAATGTCCGCGAACAATGTGAGTGTTCTTAGAACACTTTGAACTTGCCAGCGAACAATACGGACACCGTTTTCAGGACACCCCCTACGAACATTTCAGAACAACGCGATAGTTCTTAGAACACTTTCAACTTAACAACGAACAATACGGACAGCGTCCTAAGGACATCCCCTACGAACATTCCAGGACACCGGGAATGTACTCAAAAACGTCTTCAGAACACCCCCATTTTGTTTATTTGCGAACATTTCAGGACACCGCGGGTGTTCTTAGAACACATTCAACTTGACAGAGAACAATACGGACAGCGTCCTTAGGACACCCCCTACGAACACTCCCGGACACCGCGAGTGTTCTTAGAAGCGTCTTCAGAACACCACCATCTTGTTTATTTGCGAACATTTCAGGACACCGCGAGTGCTCTTAGGACACATTCAACTTGACAGAGAACAATACGGACAGCGTCCTCAGGACACCCCCTACGAACACTCCCCGGACACCGCGAGTGTTCTTAGAAGCGTCTTCAGAACACCACCATCTTGTTTATTTGCGAACATTTCAGGACACCGCGAGTGTTCTTAGGACACATTCAACTTGACAGAGAACAATACGGACAGCGTCCTCAGGACACCCCCTACGAACACTCCCCGGACACCGCAAGTGTTCTTAGAAGCGTCTTCAGAACACCCCCATTTTGTTTATTTGCGAACATTTCAGGACACCGCGGGTGTTCTTAGAACACATTCAACTTGACAGAGAACAATACGGACAGCGTCCTCAGGATACCCCCTACGAACATTCCAGGACACCGGGAGTGTTCTTAGAAGCGTCTTCAGAACACCACCATCTTGTTTATTTGCGAACATTTCAGGACACCGCGAGTGTTCTTAGGACACATTCAACTTGACAGAGAACAATACGGACAGCGTCCTCAGGACACCCCCTACGAACACTCCCCGGACACCGCGAGTGTTCTTAGAAGCGTCTTCAGAACACCCCCATTTTGTTTATTAGCGAACATTTCAGGACACCGCGAGTGTTCTTAGGACACATTCAACTTGACAGAGAACAATACGGACAGCGTCCTCAGGACACCACCTACGAACACTCCCCGGACACCGCAAGTGTTCTTAGAAGCGTCTTCAGAACACCCCCATTTTGTTTATTTGCGAACATTTCAGGGCACCGCGGGTGTTCTTAGAACACATTCAACTTGACAGAGAACAATATGGACAGCGTCCTCAGGACACCCCCTAATAACATTTCAGGACACCGGGAGTGTTCTCAAAAACGTCTTCAGAACACCCCCATTTTGTTTATTTGCGAACATTTCAGGACACCGCGGGTGTTCTTAGAACACATTCAACTTGACAGAGAACAATACGGACAGCGTCCTCAGGACACCCCCTACGAACACTCCCCGGACAACGCGAGTGTTCTTAGAACAGTTTCACTTTGCTTGCTAACAAAACGGACACATATTGAGTCCTTAGAACACCCCCCAGTCAGTTTATTTAGAACATTTCAGAACACCTGTGATGTCCGCAAACAAATCGAACACAAAAAGAACGTCTAACACATAAAAAACACAACTTTCATCCTATCTCATACACTCCCACCCTCCCCAAACACTCCTACACACCAACACACTCTACAAAATACACATTTTGAACAAAGTTTCACCGCGTTGTCCGCGGACGTCCGCGAATCCAAGATGGCGGGCGCTACCGAAAAATCTGACGCGCTTCACGCTCCACGCCGTCCAATCAGCGAACACGTTGCATGTCCGCGAACATCACGCAAGAAGATTGGCCAATCAGGACACTGTCCACGGAGCGAACAGGGAGGTGTGTCCGCGAACCGAACACAGATATCACTATTTTTTTGGACCTACTTTTTGGTCATTTAAAAAAAAACTACTGGACGGATTTTCACCAAATTTGCAAAAGCACGCTTTCGGGACCAAGCCGCTGCTCCTGGTCCAAATTTGGTGGAAATCCGTCCAGCGGTTTGGGCTGTAGGCGCGAGCGAAAATTTTTTCCCATTAAGTCTATGGGAAAAAAAAAGGTTTTGGGACCCCCCCTATAATTTTGCCCCCCCCTGGACGAATCCTCACCAAACTTTGCAAAAGAATTCAGAGTGACCCAAATACTTACTTTGCAAAGTTTGGTGAGGATCCGTCCAGGGAGAGCGTAGTTATAAGCCACCCATATATATATATATATATATTACATGGCCACGGTAGTGGCCATGTAGTTATGGTTAAGTTGTTGTTTCCATAGGAAGAGCACTTTTTTGGGTGGCTTATAACTTCGCTCTCCCTGGACGGATCCTCACCAAACCTTGCAAAGAAAATATATCGGTCTGAATTTTTTTTGCAAAGTTTGGTGAGGTTTGGTCTAGGGGGTGCAAAGTTATAAGGGGGGTCCCAAAACTTCTTTTTTTCCCGTAGACTGAATGGGGAATAAACTTTGCTCACACCTACAGCCCAAACCGCTGGACAGATTTTCACCAAATTTGGATCAGGAGCAGCGGCTTGGTTCCGAAAGCGTGCTTTTGCAAATTTGGTGAAAATCCGTCCAGTAGTTTTTTTATAAAATGAGCAAACAATTGGTCAAAAAAAATGTGTGATAGCTATGTTCGGTCCGCGGACACACTTCCCTGTTCGCTCTGTGGACAGTGTCCTGATTGGCCAACCAGCTTGCGTCATGTCCGCGGACATGCAACGTGTTCGCTGATTGGCGGTGAAGAGCATGAAGCGTGTCAGATTTTCGGGAACGCCCGACATCTTGAATTCACGGACGTCCGCGGACAGTGCGGTGAAACTTGGTGGAGAAATGCTATTTAGTAGAGTGTGTAAGACTGGGGAGGGTGGGGGAGTAAGAAATGGGTTAAATGTTGTATTTATTTAGGTGGTAGATCTCCTAGTTGTGTTCGATTTGTCCGCGGACAACACAGATGTCCTGAAATGTTCTAAATAAATGAAATGGGGGTGTTCTGAGGACAGTACGTAAGAACACACGCGGTGTACTGACATGTTAAAAAATAAATGAAATGGGTGTGTCTTGAGGACGGTATGTCTGTCCGTACTGTTTGCAAGCAAGTTGAAACTGTTCTAAGAACACATGAAGTGTCCTGGGATGTTCGTTAATAAACAAAATGGGTGTGTCCTGAGGACGGTTTGACTGTCCGTACTGTTCGCAAGCAAGTTGAAACTGTTTTAAGAACACATGAAGTGTCCTTAGATGTTCGTCAATAAACAAAATGGGAGTGTTCTGAGGACAGTATGTCTGTTCGGTTCGCTGGGAAGTTGAAATTGTTCTAATAACAGATGATGTGTCCTAGGATGTTCGTAAATAAATAAAATGGGGGTGTCCTGAGGACGGTATGTCTGTTTTTTTCGTTCACAGGCAAGTTGAAACTTTTCTCAGAATACATCATGTGTCCTGGGATGTTCATCAATAAACAACATGGGGGTGTCATGAGGACGGTGGATGTTCATCAATAAACAAAATGCGGGTGCCCTGAGGATGGTATGACTGTTCGTACTGTTCGCAATCAAGTTGAAACTGTTTTAAGAACACATGAAGTGACCTGGGATGTTCGCCAATAAACAAAATGGGAGTGTTCTGAGTACGCTACATCTGTCCGTGTTGTTCGCAAGCAAGCTGAAATTGTTCTAAGAACACTCGCAGTGTCCTGAAATGTTCGTAAATAAAGGAAATGGAAGTGTCCTGAGGACGCAGTCTGTATTGTTTGCTGGCAAGTTGAAATTGTACTAATAACAGATGATGTGTCCTAGGATGTTCGTAAATAAATAAAATGGGGGTGTTCTTAGGACGGTATGTCTGTTCGTTTCGTTCGCAGGAAAGTTGAAACTGTTCTACGAATACATCATGTGTCCTGGGATGTTCTTCAATAAACAAAATGGTTGTGTCCTGAGGAAGGTGGATGTTCGTCAATAAACAAAATGGGGGTGTCCTGAGGATGGTATGACTGTTCGTACTATTCACAAGCAAGTTGAAACTGTTCTAAGAACACATGAAGTGTCCTGGGATGTTCGCAAGCAAGTTGAAACTGTTCTAAGAACACATGAAGTGTCCTGGGATGTTCGTCAATAAACAAAATGGGAGTGTTCTGAGGACGGTACATCTGTCCGTATTGTTCCCAATCAAGCTGGAACTGTCCTAAGAATACTTGCGGTGTCCTGAAATGTTCGTAAATAAACGAAATGGGAGTGTCCTGAGGACGATGTCCGTATTGTTCGCTGGCAAGTTGAATCTGTTCTAAGAACACTCATCATGTCCGCGGACATTAAAAGTGCCCATATGGCATAGTCAAAATGTTTGACTCTATCTGTGTGATATGCTGCGGTAATTGTGGCCAGGGCATAGAGTCTTGGGAGCATGGCCATATGGCCATGGCCATGCTCCCAAGACTCTATGCACTGGCCACAACCACCGCAGCATATTTCACCCATAGTGACTTATAACTTTGGGATCCAAGAACAAATTTATAAGCAACAAAGTTGTAAGCCACTATGGGTGTGATATGCTGTGGTGGTTGTGGGCAGGGCCTATAGTCTTGGGTGCATAGACAAGACCACATTTATAAGCACCAAAGTTATAAGTCACTATGGGTGTGATTTGCTGTGATGGTTGTACTTATTATAATATACTTACTGTTCGGTTTAGTAACTGGAGTACATGTATTTCTTGTTCATTTCTGTGATAAAAGAAAAGATCATGTTAGTATTGGTATTTTGTAATGATTTATAACATTGAATAATCAACATTTTTTTGGGACCCTCATATTTAGTAGATTACAAACCAGTGTAATGTGCAATTTGCTCAGTTTCTATGTTTGTTGCTAAAATCATTGGGTCTGTGGGAGAAAAAAAAAGCCATGTTGGATTAAAGAAAAACACTTTTTTGTTATGCTACGGTCTATTTGTTTGTTTGTTTTCAGTGTTCACTTGTTGTTTCTGGCTAATGCTCTATGTATTGGCTTGTTGCAGATTTCTGGAGTAGTTAGATACCTGTTGACATATTGTAACTGTCTATTTTATGTTATAATTAAGTGGTATTGATTTATCTGTTTGTATATTGTAAAATTTTGGGGCAGTTAGATACCAGTTGGCGTATTCTAACTGTCTATGGGCCTCATTACGACCCTGGCGGAATTCCAAAAACGAAGGCGGAAATGAAAAACCGCCATCGAATACCGCTCGTTGCGATCATGACCCGTCACCGTAAAGTACGATGCCATTAGCGACACCGTAGTGAACGCCAACGCTAACTGCACCAAGCACGCGCACGCGCGCCTTGCAAAACCGTAATTTCCGCCATGGCGCAACGGTACGCGAATTCTGACCCTAGCGGACATGTACTCAACGCCATCAAGCATGGCGGAAAGTACCTTTCCGCCATGGTGAGAACTACGGCATCGCGAACCAACCGTACATGGCCCTACTGAGTGCCTGTACTCCACTCCCTGCCCACATTGCACAACTCCACGTAGGCAAACGCGGCCAGTACAGTACCACACAACTCCACTCAGAAGCCGGAACCCAATGCAGATCATCTCACAATACATCGCGCCACAAATCGGAATATGCTACATCACTAGTAAAGAATAAGGCCACACGGTCAATATCTGAATATAATTTTAATGCACATCCAAATCACCAAGCCCATACAGCTATTCGCAAACTAACTCCCAAATGACTTCCATCACTGTGGGCTGCATCCGCAATGAATGACCAGCTTATACTTGTGTGACGCCCTGTTCCTTCATGGTACACAGGGCCTACATTTACGACCAAAAAGGCAACACGGAAGCGCCTAGAACCGCAGGGCAGTCCCATGAAGTAGGCACTAGTCCAGCTGAAAGGTACATATGTTGCTCCTAGCCACTAGTACTGCGTAAGGGCATGTGGCCCATTGGCGATCGTCCCATAAGATCGTAATGGTGCTCCACTGATTAACTCGAAGCTGCAGGTGTCGAGTGTAAAATCCATCTGCAGGAGTGGCGTACAGATGGCAGCGGCAAAAGGGGAGGAGATACCTGTCACCCAAAAGAAAAAAATAATAGCATGGGCATCCGAACTTCATATGAATTACTCAGTTCATTCAACACACTAAATATACAACCATATGCATGCTAGCAAACTCAAAAGGATTAATGCCACCAAAAAATCACTTGCGAATCATAACGACATAAATCGAGCTCAATACACTATTACTAACGAGTGTATGTGTGCATGCGTCTGTCAAAACAGAATCCATTAGATGTGATTAGTAACGTGCAGAGACACAAGTGTTTGAAGGCGCGTCAAGACAGGGAGGGTTCAACAAGGGCAGACAGATGATGGACCCACTATGGCAGCTTTGCATCACATAGCGCAGGGGAAGGGGATAGATATCAAAAAGCCATGCACATGACAAACTCTCAATTAAATCATCTGTCCATGCATCCATTCATCATTCCCTCATCCCGGAATAGAAACGCCTGAATATTTACTCACATTACATTTGAAATTTCCATTGAGTCTGTGCGTAATGCAGTCTGCAAAATCCACTGTGCTCCTGCCCGGTTCACTAGTGTAGTGAAGTAACATGTATTTGGGGACGTCCTGCCTCATCGTCCACTACGCTATTGCGCATCCCATTCAATTCACATCAAACATTGCATTCTCGTCATGGGCCCTGTCCCAAGGACATTCAACAATAGAACGTTACATTTGCAGTCAGACCTGTGGGCGTCTCCTCGCCGCTTGTTGAAAAGCAAAAGCGCTGTCCTTCGAATTCCTCATTTGCAACATCACGTCGAAAAGGCATCTGTGAACGCTTGGATTCACAAATACATCTATGTAGTGCGGCTGTGTGTGAAAATGGCAACTGGCTTCAATCACTAATGGGACTCCCTGCCCGTCGGTGAACGTCGGTACAGTGCTGCATGAGGGTCCACCGTTGATCGAGTACTACATTCCACTGACCCTTCACAAGTTTGTCCGCGACTGCAGAAATAGTATATGAAACAATGGGACCATAGCAGAATCAACATATTAACCAATATTTCACTGCCATCGGGATCATATACATGATTGTAATTGCAAGATGCCATGCGTCTAATAGCAGCGTTGTGTGCGGGACGTGCTCGCCCAAAAGTAATTGCAGCTGGCACAGGTGAAATGAATCACCACAGGTGGAGGCTACACAGCCTGAAAACACATACATTGCACACCCAAACCCCTCCCACAACCACACCCACTCCCAAATGCTACCGACAGGACTAGCGATGTTGGGCCTGGGGGACCTGATAGCACTGCAAGTACTCCAACTCCAAGAAGAAGACGAACAACAACGACTGCAACAACCGGCCGCACAGAGGAGACGCAGGAGGAGGAGGAGGAGGGCAAGGCAGGGGTAGCAAGGCCCACCAGCACAGCCACTACCACCACGCAGGCAGCCCGCAATCCCACGCCTCTGTGCCAATCCGTTCAACCTCACTAATGAGCAGATCCACACCCTCTACCGTTTGGACCGGGACACCATAACCGCCATTGTCGACATGACACACGCTGACCTTGTCAGCATGATAGATAGCCCAACCGCCATCCCACCCCTACTGAAGGTGGTGTCTGTACTCCACTTCCTGGCCACAGGCACCTACCAGCACACAGTCGGACAGTTGCATGGCATTTCACAGCCACTATTGTCACGGACACTATTCCAAGTGCTTGATGCCCTCCTGAAGCACGCAGACGACTACATCTGTTTACCACGCTCGGAGCAGGAGCTCACAAACGCACAAGTGGGATTCCATGCACTTGGCAGCATACCGGGTTGCATTGGTGCCATCGACTGCACCCATGTGGAATTGGTTGTCCCACATGCCATGGAGGTCCAGTACCACAACCGGAAACAATATCATTCTATCAATGTACAAATGGTGTGTGACTCCAACAGGATCTTTACACATTGTTGTGCACGATTTCCAGGATCAACCCATGACTCTATGGTCTTGAGGAACTCTACAGTACCACGCTACATGGAGCGACACGCAGGGCACCGATCCTGGCTACTCGGTGAGTCTCATTTAATGCATGTGAATGTGGGGTAGGTGATGCGTCAATGACGTGGCAGGAAGGGGGGGATGCGTACGTAGCAATGTTATTCCACATACATCCTTCTTTGTCCACATACAGGTGATGCCGGGTATCCACTGAAGAGATGGCTCCTTACACCAATCCGGAACCCACAGAACCAGCATGAGGAGGACTACAACCATGCCCACTCACGTACCCGTGTAGTCATAGAACAGGCATTCGGCCTACTGAAGGCTCGTTTCCGCTGCCTCAGCAGGTCTGGCGGGGCACTCCTGTACTGCCATGAGAAGGTTGCAAAGATGGTCATGGCATGTGTAATGCTACACAACATGTGCGTACGTAGAAATGTGCCCATGCCCCCTGACGCACAACTGCAAGCACCTGAAGATGGTCATGATGAGGGTGGGGATGTGGCAGCACCTCAAGGAGTCTGCGAGGCACAGGAGGCCCGTGTGATTCGTCAGAATATCATAGATGCATGCTTCTAGTACTCACGCCTGGTGGCTGTTACATGGACACGGGACTTGTAGCACTGTGTGTGTCGGGAACATGCACAATGTGGCCTGTACGCCAAGAAAGGCCTCGTACACAAAGATCAATGTCCACACATCTCATTGGATTACTGTGTATATATGTATTGCAAATGTGAAATGGTATTACACACCCAATCGACCCGCCACCCGGAAAAACCCTACACACCCCCTCCACCCTCCTACCTCCCCCCAGAACACCAGTGTCCAGAGATGCTCATTGTCATTGGTCAGACGCTATTGCAAGCCCCTTCTCCGGGTGTCAGGGGCACCCCTGCCTGTGGAGCGCAGGTTCCTCCCAGATCTGCGTTGGGGGCTGCCCTGGACGGAACTTGCAACGGATGATGTCTCTGCCTGCTCACGTCCATGCATGTCCCTAAGGGTTTGTGAGAGCTCAGTGAGCACACGGCGCACAGCGGCAAGTTCACCACATACATCTTTGGACGTCGCATGCAGTTCCCCCCTCAGGCTCTCGGTGCTTTCCTCAATTTGTGCCCTTAGTGTCTCTGTACTTCGCTCCATTTCTGCCCTAAGTGTCTCAGTAGATGTTTCAATGGCTGCCTTAGAACCCCCACATTCATCAGCATGCTCCTTGAGGAGCGTGGCCAGTTGCTGCTGTTGCACTATCATCTGCTCAAGGGACTGTTGCCTCTGCTGGGCCATGCCCATTTCCGGTGGTGTCACAGAGGGGCTGATCACCTCATGTTGCCTTGCCACAGGCCTTGTGGGGGTTGGCCAGTCGTCGTCTTGTGGGTGCCCCTGCGTGGTTTCCTCATGGTGTACGGGATGAAACATACAGGGGGATTGGGACAGGTCATGGATGGATCCTACATCTACAGCACCGTTTTCTGTGTCGGAGCATGCTGGCATGAAAGCAGTGTCACCTATGGTGCTGCTGCCACCAGAAGCAGTGCCTTCTGTGGCATCCATTGGGGGGACCTGTGGTGCTGCTGTTGTGGACATGCTGGCTGCTGGGGTGCCTGTTGATGTCCCCTCCAGTGTGCTGCCACTCGATTCGTGCTGCTGACGTGTCTTGATCCGTGCAGCTGAGGTGGAGGGTCTTTGGGCGTTGGTCTTGGCCCTCTTTGCAGGTGTGCTGGTAGGGGTGTCCTGAAGCTCGTCGTTTGATTCGGACCCTGTGGTGGAGTAAAGGAGGGCATGCGTTATTTATGGGTCTGTTGTAGTTGGAATGGCAATGTATCACATGCATTGGGGCGGTACCTGAGGGTGATTTGGGTCAGGGCCTTGGGGGAGGTCTCATTTTCGTGTGGATTGAGGGTGCAGTTATTTTGCAGCCTGCAGTTAGGGTGTGCATGCTGCACATGCAGAGGGTGTTTTTAGGATTTTTACTTATTTATGTATTTAATCTGACTTTTACAGGGCGCTATCATGGCAATGTATGTGGACGTTCCCCTGGACATGTGTTTCTATTGCACTATGGGGACACATGGTGCTTCACATGATTGGACTTTGTGGATTTAGCGTTGTTTAATTTGGCCCACCTACCTGATTCTTCGGATGTCTGCACTCCTTTCTCCATCCCTCCGACTCCCTCTATGCTCTCCATTCCAATGGTGGAGGCACAGATTTCTTCCCAGGGGGTCAACTTGATGGGTGAATCAGATCCTCCCCCGGTAGCTGTGGCAATGTTGCGGTTGGCTGAAAGTATGCTCCGGACGCGTATCCGCAAGTCGTCCCATCGCTTCCTGCATTGCTGTGGGTTGCGGGGTGCGGTCCCCACCGCACTTACCCGCTGTGCCACCAGGGCCCATATGTCCTTCTTGTTCGCAAGTGCCGTCCTGGTCATTTGCGTCGAGAAGACGACGGCAGCGTTCTCCTGGAGGGTCTCTGTGAGCACGGTGAGTTCCTCATGGGAGAAGTGGACCTGCCGCTTGCGATCGCACGCTTTTTTAGCAACTTTTCCCATTTTTCTTTTTTATTATGGGGTGGCTAACGGGTTGGGATGTGTCTCAGGGTCGGTTTTTAATGGTTGTGTTGGGATTCTGATTTTATAGGTGTACGGCGTCCTGTTTCCCGTTCCGGCCCCATGTTTTTGCTTCCGTTTCCGTATTTTTACGGTGACCGTAATTTGCGCTGATCGCTCATTACGGTGACCGCTAAGATGGGTGGCGGAATTGCACCTAGGGCGCCGTACGACGGCGGTATGGGCCGTTTTGGGGTCATTTCCGCCATCGCGGACTTTGCACTTCCGCCATGGCGTGGTGCTCGTGCCCGATGGGTCGGGATTGGCCGCACTTTGCTCCATCGTGCAATGGCGGAAACGCTATTTACGCTTTGGCGGTCATGTCAGTTACTTTCCGCCAGGGTCGTAATTTATTTTATATAATTTAGTGATATTCATTTATCTGTTTAATTGTTGTATAATCTTGGAGCAGTTAGATACCTTTTGGCATATTCTAACTGTTTATAGTTTTTTTTATAATCAAGTGGTATTGATTTATCTGTTTGGTTATTGTAAAATCTTGGGGCAGTTAGATACCAGTTGGCGTATTCGAACTATTTTTTGATATAATTTAGTAGTATTCGTTTATCTGTTTAGTTGCTCTAGAATCTTGGGGCAGTTAGATACCTGTTGGCATATTCTAACAGTTTATAGTTTTTTAATAGACGTTTAGTTAAGGTTTACGTATAGTTTAGTTAATAAATTTTGGTTTTAAGAAGATTAAATAAGCATTTGTAAGATTTGCTGGTAATCTCTGCTTTAGAGTAATGGTACTATCATTACATTCGAATCATCCACAATTCTTTTTTATATATGCAGTGTAGTGACCTGAATTGGTTGTGGCTTCTGCGTGGTAGATTATACCTATTGTTGTGAAGGTTTTCTTACCAAGTGATACTTGACCATGTGTGAATCCAGTCAGCTTGCAGTTGTTTTTGGTACCATCTGCATTGTAACGTAAAAGCATTAGTATTACGTATTTACCATGTGTTTGTATTAGTAAGGTGGAGCGATTATCCGAATTGCAGGTAGAACATAATCTACCATGTTTTGCATTTTGTACAAGTTGCTGAAATGGAATGGATTCACAATTAGGTATTGATATATATACGAAGCGTTCATTTGGGATTTGTTCTTGTGTCACATAGTTGCAGAGAGTGCATGTATGTTTCCACAAGTATGAAATCTGGAGGATTTCATTTATAGGTATGTTTTTGTTTTCCAGTACTTGTAGTAAGTACATTAGAAATTCTTGTGGATCTTCCTGTGAGTTTATAATGAATTTCACCATTCCAGCACAGTAGTCCAATTGTTGTCTTATTCCATAAACACTATGGGCCTCATTAGGACCCTGGCGGAGTGGGTTTCCGCCAGCGGTATTCGCGGCGGACCCGTCCGCCCCACTACGAGTTCCCGTAGCGCCATGGCGCCGTTTTCCGCCTGGTTTTACCAGGCGGAGAAAACCATGGCGCTACGGGACCTCGTTGTTAATTACGCCACCGTATTTTACGGTGGCGTAATTAACTCCTTCCCCACTCCCATTATACCCTATGGGGCAAGAATGGGAATGGGGAAGGGCAGAATGGGGATTGGGGATTTACCGCTCCGCCAAGGTCGGCATGGGGTGGTAAATCCGCCAACCCCCATGGCGCTATCGACGGCTTTCCGCCGTGCTTCGCGGTGCATTTAGCACCGCGAAATCCGCCAGGGTCGTAATGAGGGCCTATATGTGTTATTAGGATTGTTTGTTGCATTTCTATGAAGTACTAACATTTGCAAACACAATTGGTCTGTACTGTGTAAGTATATGTTGTCAACAATTGGTGGCAATTGAAATAGAGTATTCATTGCTACATTTGCGTAGCAACTTACACCAATTATATTTGAGAGTTTAAATGGACCAGGTAATTCTGTATCTGAGTGATTTTTTTGGAGTTTGTCTTCCTTCTTTGACGAAGTACCTGGTTTACTTTCCCTAATTGGTTCTTTTTTGCTTGTGGTACTTGATGAAGTATTAGTTTCTTTTACTCTCTTTGGAGGATTTGCAGTGATATCCTGTTGTATTTCTGTTTGATTTAGTTTTCTTTTACAACGTTTTACTTTTTGTGGAACAGGATATGTTTTTAGATGGGGGTGTATAGTGAACAAAGTCTATTGTATTCTAAAATTCAAGGAATATCAGCGTTTACTTTACTTGCATCAAAGTTTATTAGAAATAGACTGTCAAGCGTGATAGTGCTACATAGCTCATGCCTTCTTTAAAGACTGTGTTACCAATGTCTATTAATGCTTTGTCTAGGGTAAAACATTGTAATTTATGAATGGTGACTGCGTATGCAAGAGTTAGAGAAAATTGTTCTCTGCGTACATGCATGTCTTTGAAGAGAAGGAATCGAGCTATTGAGCGTCCTCTCCTTTTTACTTCTGAAAGTTTGTCAAAGAGAATATTGACAAACTGAATGTTGTCACGTGGGTATGTTTGAAAGAAACCAACTGTACCCAGTGCTCCATTAACTAGTTCTTGGTCCACGTCAAGGTTACGTTTAAGCATTACTCTGCAATTTAAGGATAATTTTAATATTTTTTCCAATTCAGCTGTGTTGGAGATTGTATTTTCTAAACTATTTAGTCTTGTTGTGGCTTGTTCACACATGGGTAGTGTCATACCATGTACGTCTAGTTTGTCTGTGGCGCTAATTTCCAATATTGGTTGCATTTCTTTTTTTAACATTGTTTCATTGAATTTGAAACAGCTTGCAAGAGTTGGCATTAAGACCATACAATTGACATTTTTGTGGACTAATTGTTCCATAACATCTGTAGCACATGCATTATCGCCATAAAGTGTATGAATGTGCCAGGTTTTCAATGTTGATTGTGCTTCTTGAGATAGTATACCAACTCTAATACTTTTTAAGATGTTGGCATAAGTGAGATCTGCAGATTGCCACATGTTTTCAGTTAATTCTCTGCATTGGAAATGTTGCCAAAGGTTGACATTTCCTATGCTGCCAACAGTTTTACGGCATAGTTTGTGTCCTGAAGTTTAAAAAATAGGCTCACCTTTCACTGGTGTCAATTGAAGAAGATCTCCGAAAACAATCATGTATTTTCCTGCAAAGAGCTCTTCGTAGTTTATTTCGAGTACTTCTTGTAATCTTAGGTGAATCAAAGCCAACATTAGGTTGGAGACCATGCTCACTTCATTTATTAGTAGCATTTTCATTTGTTTTAATACTCTGCCTAGTTCCATTGCAGCTTCTCTAGAAAGTTTGTAATAGTCTCAATTGTTTTGGTGTTCTACTGGCAGGAGTAGTAATCGGTGTAAAGTGACACCGCCTATGTTGCTAAACCTGTGGGTGCAGTAACAACAGCTGACAGTTTGTTGTTTGTCAATTGTTGAAGGAACTTACTGATGATTTTGATTAAGAATGTTTTGCCAGAACTAGCTTCACCACTGACGTACAGTAGTATAGGTTTGTAATTTTGACAGATGCATTCTTTGTTTTCATGTTGTACACCATGTGCACTTTCTTTTGTTACTTCTTGAAAAATGTTACATTGCTCATTGTTTAGTTTTGATTGTAGTATAGTTAAGTCTTCTTCATCTTCATACTGACACATGGTGTTTTCTACTTCTGTCATAGCTAATTCGGCCTCATTTGTTATTAGTGGCTCTCCCATTGGTTCTTGGCTTCCTGTTACAGAAGGTTGACTACTGTCAGGAGTGTCCTTATCTAGTTGGGCTGGAGTTCTTCTTCATGTTGCTGTTCATTATGCAACATTGTTTTGTACTTTGTAAAGTTTACATTAGTTATAGTGCTTTCATTTGTTTTGAAAGCGTCTTCATATGAGTCATAGTTATCTAGTATTTCTTCTTCTTTTCTCCATGATTTAAAGAGTTGTAGCAGGGACATGTAATATAGTTCTTTATGTTGAGGAGTCTTTAATGACAATTTGATATGATTAATTAAATTTCGTTTGGTGAGTTTTACTAAGCTGCCTTCACAATTTGTCACTCTGTATTTAACTTTTTTTTCATCGGGTTTTATATTATTTTTGTATGTGAAGTTTTGGGCTATGTGGTATAGACACATGGTTTCCAAACTGTTACTTCTGTTATGGTAGTATGTGCCCAGTAAATTGTTTTTTAAAATGTCTTGGCTGTTGGGATCATGTTTGCCTATTGTTTCTATATCTTTGTGTGATTTCAGAACTCTTTTTCTAGATTTAGCAGGACCACGAATTAGCCATACTATATTTTCAGATTTTCCATACAAAGCAGTACCAGTTAAACGATCTGCTGCTTCATAGGAGCCACATTCTCTATGGGAGAACATTTTTATACCCAAGCTGTATAATTTCTGAGACAGTGTTTTGTCTGATGACAGGTCATTCCAGAGGTTTGGAGCTCTGTTTTTTCTGCTTTTGTTAAGTATGCTGTAACATATCGTGCAACTGCAGTAGAATTGTCTGCAATGTACTGCACATCTATGTTTGCATTCCATAAGTGGGCTATGATTGTATTGTAATCATTGATATATTTTTCTTCTTCTGTTTTTTTTATGTAATATGTATTTTTAGGTGATTTACCTTTAACACTATGTCTAACTGAAGACATGAAGTTGTTCACTTGACCTGTTTTTGTAACCGGTCTAGGGAAACCAAAGCGGCATTTGGTGTAGTATTTCCCTTTGTTTTTGTATTTGCGGCAACAATATTTGCCACATTTGTGTCTTTGAAATTGTAAAATGTGTGCATGAAGATCACTATTTGTTGCTTCTGATGGAATTTCACAAGTGACATATTTTTCAATAAACTGTAAAACAGTGGCATCACTGTCTTGACCAAATTTAGGAGCATCTTTAATCCATAAAAGCATGTGGATATGTGGTGCTCCTCTGGCTTGGTATTCTTTTCTCCAAAAGAAGTGTTGCACTTCTCCGAGGGGAGGAGCAGTTTTATAACAAATAAAGTGTAGCATAGCAATGAAGCGAA